>NC_141221.1:16720000-16812500 GCF_054856515.1 Filicampus tigris | reverse complement strand
CAGACGACAGGCTCGAGCACGCCCGCGACCCTGGTTGAGAAGCAAGTCCGAATAATGGATGGATATATATTGAACTAATATAGATACATATAGAGCTAGTATATCTATAACTATGTATATATATACACTAACAAGATGTAGAACTACTATAGCTATAATTTGGATGGATAGAACTAGTATATAGTATATAGATATACTGTAGATCTAATTTAGAAAAAAATATCATAAATAGTAGGGATGTTGAATACCACTTATTTTCAGACCAATACCAGTACGAGTAGTGTCTCTTTAAGTACTCAACGATACCGAATACTGATTCCTCTAGTACTTTTCTGAGGTGAGCATTTACACCTGTCCGTCAGTACAGACGGAAAGTCAGTCCGCCCGTCACTAATGGACTCCCATTTTTGCTGGCGGACTGACAACTGACAACTGACGGTAACTTTGAAACACTGATGGAATACGTGCTGACGGAAGCGATTTTCAGCCCTACCCCAGACCGCCACGAACCTGAAAGAAAAAAAGACAGGGGCATTTTGATAACGACAAGGAGGAGGAGCAGTAAGAATGTATATTTGGCGTGGCGAATGGCAGAAGTTCACTAATACGTCCAACCACTGGTACTTTTGATATATAAAATTTCATTTAATACAGTGACAAAAAATTGTGAACAAAGACCTTTCTTTCTGAAGCGGATAATGATTTGCTAATGTTTCAAACTGCCACAGTATAGCGCCATCTACTGCTGAGGAGGTCTTACTCAATGTCAGATGTTATTTACCTTAGTTAAGTATCATGGCGGCGGCACGGTGAGCGACTGGTTAGCACGTCCGCCTCACAGTTCAGAGGTCGTGGGTTCGATCCCGGCCCCGGCCTCCCTGTGTGGAGTTTGCATGTTCTCCCCGTGCCTGCGTGGGTTTTCTCTGGGTACTCCGGTTTTCTCCAACATTCTAAAAACATGCATGGTAAGTTGATTGGACTCTCTAAATTGCCCCTAGGTGTGATTGTGAGTGCAGATGTTTGTCTCTGTGTGCCCTGGGATTGGCTGGCAACCAATTTAGGGTGCCCCTCGCCTACTGCCCGAAGACAGCTGGGATAGGCTACAGCACGGCCCGCGACCCTTGTGAGGATAAGCGGTATCGATAATGGATGGCTGGTACAGACCTACATGTGTACTGATACTTTAAAATAAGGTTGGTATCGGCATCGATACTGATCGCCCATCCCTAATAAATAGCGCCAGTATAAATAGCTAGATAGACAGAGTGATAGAACTAGCGCTAAGAGCTAGCTAGTGAGATAAATAGCATCCATGTATAGATATAGAATTAGCATAGGTAGAACTAGTTTGGACAGAACTAGTACAACTAGATAAAAAGATAACTAATACAGATAGACAGATAGATAGATAGATAGATAGATAGATAGATAGATAGATAGATAGATAGATAGACAGATAGATAGATAGATAGATAGATAGATAGATAGATAGATAGATAGATAGATAGATAGAGAGATAGATAGATAGAACCAATGGAGATAGAAAATGTGTAGTTAGTGAGGAATTAGGACAAGCCCGCTGATGAGGGCTCTCCTTCTCCTCCTCTTCCTCCGCCTCCTCGTCGGTATTCGTTCCCCTTCGCATATCCCTCCTTGGCCAAACGAGCGCGCTGCTCTGAGAGCGTCTGAAAAAAAAAAGATACACATAAGAAGAAGAAGGAGGAGGAGGGGGGGGGGAGCCGAAGCAGCACATCAGGACGCCCCGCACCTGCACGACGCCATCCATCCGTCCGTCCATCCATTCGTTGTCCGCCGCTGTGCGCGCTGGATTGCGGCTTCTCGGCGCTCAGACGGCCGCATGACGACGTCACCCACGCGGCCAAAAAGCACCGAGGAGGAGCCCACACGGTCAGTATGAGGGAAGGAGGGAGCATGACAGCGAATCTGCTTGCGAGGGTCTGAAGGCCACGACGGACGTGAAGGTTCTCCTCAACCTCCTCATCACATGATGGTGATGATGATGATGATGTGCTATTGTTGTTTGGCACGTGCACTCTTTGTCTGTAAGAGGAGGTTGTGTGTCCTTCCTCTTCATCATCGCGTTATTGTTTGCCTCACTTGACATGCTCACGTGACGTCACGGATAGGAAACGACAAGGATAAGGAGGAAGAAAAAGATGATCTGCGTGTGTGGGGGTGTGCGTGTTCGCGTGCGTATGTCTGTTTGTGTGCGAGATTGGGATTGTCATTCTTTTCATTCATTGAACTGAGTGAGCAAGCAAAGATGGAGGAAGACGCGTGGCGGGAATGTCAAGTCACAACACAACAACACAGGACATAGCAGAAAATAAGGAGGATTACTTTTTTTGTGTATTTGTGTTTTTATGTCCATAGGCGATGAGTAGCCAGCTTTGTGTGAGTGTGCGTGTGTGCGTCAAATGTACAGTACTGTTGATGTGCAGGGTTTGTTTGTTTCCAATGTGTTTGTTTCCAGTATCGATATGTCTCCAGTTGGGTGTCCAGTGTAGATGTCTATCTCCAGCGTGTGTGTGTGTGTGTGTGTGTCGACTGTATATATGTCTCCAGTGTGTGTCCATGGTCCAGTTGTGCATTTCTTGGGAGTGTGACTGTCTTCATTGTGTGTCAGTCTCCAGTGTATGTCCAGTGTTTGTTCAGTTGTGTGTCCAGTTTGAGTATGTGCAGGGATGGTACTACACTGGCGCTTGGGGGTCTTTAACCTCGTCAGAAAAATGTGGTGCGTTAACCACCTCCAGCATTTTATTTGATATTGTAAAATCCAGAGACGGTCAGTTTACCCTATTTTGCTGGTCCGTCCTCAGTACGCGACCTGGACATCCTTCCATCCTTACAAAGGGATAAGGTGTGTACAAAATTTGAACGCTTTACAAAATAAAATTGCTATCCACCTTTTTCCTCGTCAGTGAAATAGGCGTCCACTATAGGACACACGAAGTGGAGACACATATTCAGGGGCGGCTCCAGGATTTTTTCTCTTCCGGGGCTAAAGGGGGACTTGACCGATACATAGGGGGGCTGAGGAAATAATTTCTAAACAGATTTGACCAGAGATGAGCATTCCGTCCCGGATGGATGCCCATTTTTGCGGATGGCCAGACGGAGGACGAGAAGTCTTTTAAAAAGGACGACCTAAGCAAGGACGGAAGTGGGTTTTCGTCCGTCCTTGTAATCGTCCCTAACCGGGCCAAGTACCTACCGACCTGTTGTGTTGGGTACTTTTAAAAAGAAAGACCACTGTTCTCCTCTGCGATACTACGGAGCCACCATGACTACAGCCTGCATAACACTGTAGAGTGCTGTTTCTCACGTGAGTTTCCTGCAGTATAGTTCTCACAGGCATAGGCTGCCCTTGTGTGTATCCAGTGTATAGCTCCTCAGTGTCTAGTTGCTTGTCCAGGGTCCTGTTGTGTGTGATTTCAGTGTCCAGCCTCTGTTAGTGTTTGTTTCTAGTGTGTGTGTCCTGTTGCCTGTCCCCTTTGTGCCCAGTGACCCGTTGTGTGTTTGTGTGTCTTCTATCTATGTTTGTGTGCTTCCATCGGGTGTGCTTTGTTGTGTTTTGGCTGTTTTATGATTGTGTTGTGTTGTAGTTCTTTTACACGTGTGCGGTGTTGTGCTACGATTGTGCTGAGTTCAGATTGTCGTGCCTTATGAACATGTGATTGCGCAACGTGCATGTGTGTTGTTTTGTGACTGTTGTATTTATGATGGTTGTGTGATTTTGTTGTGTGAATGTTTTCATTGGCGATTGTGTAATGTTGTGACTGATGATTGTGTTGTAGTTGTGTAAGGGTGGTTATATGCTTGTGGTTGTAGTGCGTTATGTCTATAACGTTGCGTTATGATAATGTGGTGATTGTGAGCATGTTTGAGGGGCTATCCATTGATTCTTTCTGTTGCTTTCAAAGTCATTATTTTTCTCTTCAATAGTGTGTATGTGTGTGTGTGTGTCATATACAGTAGAGGTGAAAGCGGCTGAAAGAGTACACAAGAAAAACGCACACATACGCACACACTTGTCTGGCGTGTGAGCGTGTGACAATGAAGAGGAAGATATTGGTGGAACAAAAGGGAATGTCAGGACACCACAGAAAGAAAAAGATGGGAGGATGAGGAGAAAGAGGAAGATGATTTGGGGGGGAAATAAAATGGATGCTGGAGAAGCAGGAAGGACAAACGTTGAGAGAGGAAAGATGATGATTGACAGGACAGAAAGGCGATGAATACTAACTGGAAGTGGATGAGAAATACATCACCGACTATTATGTTGCTATGGTTACAGAGAAAGTGGGAATCGTGATATTCTGATATCATGATACTTTCATATCATGATATAGTGATATTTGATTCTTTGATGTCATACTTTAATACCGCACTACTTTTACATCATGATATCACAATATATTTATATCAGAGGTCATCAACCTGTTTGAGGCTGAGAGCAACTTTTTTGCTGCTGATTAGTGCGAAGCGCAACCAGTTCGATACACACTTTTGAAATAACAAATTTGCTCAAATTCCATTTAATCCTTTATTATTGTTAAGGCATGGGGAAAAAAATTCTGCATTCTCACGAATCGATCCTTTATACTCTTGTTTTAATCCCCATTTGCACGCTATTTTTAATTTATCTAGGCTGATACTTGGTTTTAATCATTTTAATCAAATTATTTTAGATTATTTATTGAGATTTTTGTAATGTCTTAATATTTTGGTTCTCTTTCTGTAATGCTTTCTATAAAGTATTTTGAATTGTCTTGCACCCGAAATGTGCTATTCAAATAAACTTGCTTTGCCTTGCCTTAAAATGCTACACTACATTTAGATATCGTGATACGGTAAATGCTGTCATGATAGTTTGATGTCACGATGTTTTCATCCCATAATATTTTTCTCTCAAGATACTTTGATACCAGAATAATTTGATAGCACAATACTTTGCTTTCATAATACTTTATACGTTGTATTACTCAAATATTTTGATATGAGGATTATTACTTTTGAGACAACTTTGACACCATGATATCTTGACATTGTGATGTAGTGATACTGATATTATGTCTCTATGTATCAAGAAATGTATTAAAAATTAAGTTTAATTGTAATACTGACATATTGTTACTATATTACATATATATGATAATATACATATTGTAAGACTCATATTGTCAATACTTTAGAACAAAACAAAACATCATACATGTCATCCTATGGCCTGCAGGTGGAGCCCATGTTCACTCCACCTGGCGGGGCCCCTGCTCCGGGCCAAGCAGGGCCCGCCGGACCCTCTCTACCATTGTCCGCCATCTCCTTTCCCCCTGCTGTGGCCCCGCCCATTTGTAACGCTGTGAGGACGCGCTCCGTCGGCACCAACACGCAGGAAGTGGCCCTTCCGTCCATGCCCGACTCGGAAACCAACTTGCTGGGGCCCTGCCAGCCGGGAACAAGTGTCAACCTGGAGGGCATCGTGTGGCACGAGACCCAAGAAGGTGAGGCAACCTGTGGACGACTGCGCTTGGACATTGTGGCATTTTTATGTTCACAATATATTTTAGGGATATATTACATGTGTTGAACCACTAGAGGGCAGACTATGCCTGTGAGTACAATGTTGTCCTGCCGGGAAGGCACAAAACCCCCCCAAAAATACTCTACTGTGTTGTTGCAGGCAGTTAATAAAGGTGGATCCGCGGTATTGCGGCAGAGAACAGTTGTCTTTCTTTTTAAAAGAACCAACACAACATGTCAGTCGGTACTTGAGCCGACCCGGACAGACGAAAACCCACTTCCGTCCTTGCTTAGTCCGTCCTTTTCTAAAAACGTCTCGTCCTCTGTCCCCAAAAGCTTCAGAAAACAGGTGAGCCGCAATTTGTCGTTACCTGAGCCCTGAGCAACTGTGATGGTCATTTTCAGTCGACAGAAAGTGGCAAAATTGATATCTTGTTGTACATCAGGATTCTTCAGTGTCTAAATACCTTATATCATATTTTATATCACAATACTTTGAGACCATTTGGTATCATGATATTTCAATGATAACACTTTCGTTTGATATTTTAATACTGTATCATGACACTTTGATATTGCAGTAATTTGATATCACAATGCATTGAAATGTTGAGAGTTTGACACCACTTCCTGTCAAATCATGAAAAACTGATATCAAAAATACTTTCATATCATCTTATTTGGATAACATCACTATTTTGATATCACAATATTGTGCAGTGATCTCATGATACATTGATACTTCAGTCATGAAACTGATTTCACAATGCATTAATATATGATATAAACTGTGTGTATATATAACGTATAATAATGTATTTGTGTGTCTGTCTGTGTGCGTGTGTGTGTGTGTGTGTGTGTGTACGTGTGTTTCTATGTATCCATGCGCGTGCGCATGTATGTGTGTGTGTCAGGCGTGTTGGTGGTCAACGTGACATGGAGGAAGAGGACGTATGTGGGAACACTGTTGGACTGCACCAAACTCGACTGGGCACCTCCCAGGTGATGATGTCATATTTTTGTCCAAATGAGGTCATCGTACATTGATTTTTAAAGACTGTGTCCCAATACATCTGTACAAATTTCACGATCTGTTCTTTAATTGCACCAAGGTGTCCCAATACTTTTGTCCAATCCCAAACTCTATATTATCTTTCTTTTCAGATGTCTCACTGTTTTTGTCCAATTTTTTTTACTTCATTTATGCTCCAACAATTTTGGCCAAAACAGGATTTTTTTCGCTTCCTTTTTCATTTCCTGTAGGTGTCCAAATACTATTGTCCAGACAGCACTTTTTTTTGGTGTCCCAATACTTTTGGCTAAAAACACTAATTATATATAATTGCTTGTCATTAGCATTGACTGTGAGAAAGGTTAGTGCCTGATCTCAATTGTCACTGGTTGGCTGCTGCTGCTGGTGGTGGTGGTTGTTGCCATGGCGATAACAGATTCATCTGTGGTCTAAATTGCTTTGTGGACGTGCGTCACATAAATAGCAATACAACTCCACTTTGGTGATTGACGAGCACATTTAGAGTCAAGCACAATGTCGATGAAAACAAACAACACAGAGATAGGATGACACTGGCCAGCTGATCAGCAATTTCTGTGTGTGTATGTGTGTGTGAGTGTGTGGGGGTGTGTGTGGGCGTGTGTGTGCGTGTGTGTGTCTGTAGGTAGGTCGTTTGGATGGTAGGTATATAGGTAGCTAAGTAGGTTGGAAGGGTAGGAGTTTGTTGGTAGATAGGTCTGTCAGTTGGTTGTGTGATTTGTAAGTAGATAGAATGAATGAATCTTTATTTGAACATGATTTTTAAAAAAGTTGGCAGTTAACTTGTTTTTCCTGTTGTTTGGTCAGTAGGAAAGTCATTGGGTCATGTTGTAGATAGGTAAGCATGTAGTCATCTGGGTAGCAAGGTAGGGTGTATGTAGGTAGGTACTTAGGTCGGTAGGTAGGTTAGGTACACGGGTTGTATTGGTCGGAGCTGGTAGTAAGCTAGGTTGGAAGGAAGGTAGATAGTTAAAGAGGTGGTAGGTAGGAGTTGGTAGGTAAGTAGGTGGGTATGAGGGAGTTAGATGGGTAGGAGTTTGTAGATAGGTAGAATGGATCAGAGTGAGCATTCCGTCTATGTGACGGACCGGTCCGTCTATCCGACACTGACTCCCGTTTTGCTGACGGTTGACGAATGACGGGAAAAATGTTCAAATCGACAGACTTAGCATAGACGGAAACCCCTTATTTAGTCTACCATTCGTCTGCAGTCCGTCATTAGTCTATTTTTTGAGGCGAGGCTTCGATGGGCGCGGGGAGGAAAATAGTGAGTTTTTGTTGCTTGGGGGACAGATTTGAGTGATGGACCAGGCTGTGAACAGGCCTCCAAAGCGCAGTTTCTGTTCAAATATCGTCCAGAGGGGGCGGGGGTGCCAGTGAAAGTTTAGTCCGACTCGCCGACAGACGCCCATTTAAATTTAGAGGCGGACCGTCCTATAGACGAGTACTATTGCCCCCCCGCACCCAGAAAAATAGGTGAATGACGGACGACGGAAGGGTACCCACGCTGCAGACGGATGACGAATAATGGACGCTTAATTTTTAGTAAAATGCCCAGCTCTGAGAATGGTAGGTAGGAGTAGGGTAGTTACATAGGGAGGAAGGTAAGAGTTGGCAGGTAGGTAAAATGGTAGGTAGGAGTAGGGTAGTTACATAGGGAGGAAGGTAAGAGTTGGCAGGTAGGTAAAATGGTAGGTAGGAGTTGTCTAAGTATGCACGAGTTGGTAGCTTGGATGGATAGAAATAGGTAATTTGGATAGGTAGGTAGATACTATATATAGGTAGTTATTTCAGCCAGTTATTGGTGATTGTCCTCCTTTTTCTTCAGGTTCTGTGAGTCTCCATCCAGTGACCCAGAGATGCCAGGTGGGCGTGGCCGGGGGAAAAGGTTGCGTCTGACTTTGGCAGAGCGGCCCTGCGGGGATGCGGCACCGCCGGTCAAAGTGCGAGGCCTGCCACAACACCGGAGCCGGGGCGGCGGCATGGCAGCCTCACCAGTGCACAGCAAAGGTCGGCGTGGAAGTTTGAAACTCCTCGGCAACTGCAGAGCCTCTCCGCCGTTTTTCATCACCGAAGAAACAAAACCCATCAACCGAACCTCTGTCCTCCCATCCGGCAAGCGGAAGAACAAACCACCTGCGGACTTGGACCTCAGTCTGGTTTCCTCGGTGGACATTAAAAATGGGAATGGGAAGAGGATTAGAGCCAAATCCCGCAGCGCACCTTGTACGCCACAGGGCAAGTCAGACCCCTCTTTCCTGGACCCAGGTGGAGGTTGTGCCTCCTCACCTCCACCGATCCTCATTGACTGCCCTCACCCCAACTGCACTAAGCGCTACAAGCACATAAATGGGCTGCGCTACCACCAGACGCATGCCCACCTGGAGGCAGAGGAACAGAGGAATCCCGAGAGCGAAGAACGACTGTCAGACTGCGAGGATGTCATCTATGACCTTGCGCAGTCCACCAACAATGGCACTGCTGCCAACACCTCATCCAAAAAAGCCACACCGTTGTACAAGGTGACCACCGTGGGCTCGCCCAAGAACCGGCGGCTTCTCCTCAGCACCAAAACCAGGCGGAGTTCGCTACTGAAGGATGGCCTGATGGACGACCTCAGCAACCTGCCCATCATCTCCAACATGACGGTGGTTCTGGAGAACTGTATGGTGCCAGACCGGAGCGCCGCCGTGGAGATGCCCAAGCTTGAAGCCGAAGGTCTGATCGACAAGAAGATCCTCTCCGATAAAAGCAAAAAAACCAATAGCAAGGTGGATAAGCTATCCAAGTCGCGGGCCAATCGGCTAATTGCTCCAGCCCCCACGCCACCGAAGCTTGTCGCTATACCCAATGCGGCATATCCGACGGACAGCGTCCCCTCACAGCAGCCTTCACCCGTGGCAGCTGTTGGTCTAACAAGCAAGAACTCGTCCTTGAAACCCATCAAGCCGAAGCTCAGCATCGTTGTGGAACCCAGCCTGGTCAAAGCCACACTGCTCACCTGCAAAGAGACCCGCAAGAAGGAGAAGCGACGGCTCAAGGACAAACACAACCGTGACACTCCCCCTCGGATGGCAAACGGTGACACCATCAAAATGGACGACGGTGCTTCTAAAATTCCCACCAAGGAAATTCCGGGTAGCCTCCTGAAGGAGCACCTGAGCAAGCAGGACATGACGAATGGGCTCAGTGAGAGCCAGGAAAGCAGAATGGCGAGTATTCGCGCCGAGGCTGACAAGGTCTACACCTTCACGGACAATGCGCCCAGTCCATCCATTGGAAGTTCGTCGCGGCTCGATGCCGCCGGCGGTTGTCTGCTCTTGGGAGATAGCAAAGACAACAGCCCCGCTTACTCTGACATTTCGGATGCGGGGGATGATGGCGTGTCCTCCGAAAATCGTCTGGATGGACTCAGATCCAAGTCTGGTTCCTCCATATCTTCTGAAGTCAACTTTAATGGTAACCAGAGTAACGCCAGGAAGACGCCACCCACGGTGCCCGCCCCACCTTCTACAAAAGAGCCCCTGTCCCCATACTACCACAGCTTTGAGCCATACTACCTGCCGGGTTGCGTGCAGGCAGACAGGCAGAACATATACCACAAAATTTCCTCTCACGATTCTAAAAGTAAAGATCGAAAGGAGGAGGCTAAAGATGATGACAAAGTCTCCGTCCACGACTTTGCAGACTGCAAGAAAGGTGACGGGCCCCCGGCACCTTCTCAACTGCAGCTTGCCATGAGTCAGACCCAGACCGCCTTAGCCCAGTCGTTGTATTATGGCCAGTACTCACGAGGACTTTATATGGACCAGAAACTCCTAATGGCCACTAAATGCTGCGAGCAGAAGCAGCGTGCTGACCGGGGGCCAGCTGGGCGAGACGAGGACGTCAGACACACTGATGGCGCAAAAGGTCCGGAAGGTGCTAAAGGCTGCTGTCCCAAAGCCATCCTGTCCTACTTGGAGGAGAGGGGGGAAAGAGGGCTGGGTTTGAAGGTGGACCAGCACCATGTCTTGACCAAAGATTGTGAAGACATCAAGTCACCTTCCTCCTCCTCCTCCTCCTCCTCTTCTTCATCCTCGTCACACCACAATCCCAACGCTCAGACAGATCTGGACTCAAATGTTAACTATTCCAGCGTAAGTTTTTCCCTCTGTCTCTAACCGCCGCCCATGCTGTTGTGCTTTCATAAGCGATCGTTCATTCATTGTGTACAGACGCTCACGCCGTACATTTGGGCTGATAACACGTAAATGTAAAAGCACAACTTTTCCAAGTGTGCTGCTTGTACAGATTCTTACGTGTCCCTCTGGTCCTGCCAATGAGCGCCTGCCATCATCCACATTGCAAGCAACGACCTGACAGGTGGTCTCTGATCACGCAGTGTTTCCTCTACAGACCGTTTCATACTGTTTGCAATGAATAGGTGCCAGGGTACTTCCGGGTGGCTGAAAAATGAGTGGCTACCGCTGACCTGATCTGAAATGACGACATAACAACAGCAGAACCTTTGAGTGAGGAGATAAATATAGTTAATGTCACAAATGTTTAATAATATATTTATATAATAAATAGTGGGGCGGCACGGTGATCGACTGGTTAGCATGTCCGCCTCACAGTTCAGAGGTCGTGGGTTCGATCCCGGCTCCGGCCTCCCTGTGTGGAGTTTGCATGTTTTCCCCGTGCCTGGGTTTTCTCTGGGTTCTCCGGTTTCTTCCCACATTCCAAAAACATGCATGGTAAATTGATTGGACACTCTAAATTGCCCCTAGGTGTGATTGTGAGTGTGGTTGTTTGTTTGTCTCTGTGTGCCCTGCGATTGGCTGGCAACCAATTCAGGGTGTCCCTTGCCTACTGCCCGAAGACAGCTGGGATAGGCTCCAGCACTCCCTGCGACCCTTGTGAGGATAAGTGGTATAGATAATGGATGGATGGATAATAAATAATTCATAATAACAGAGTAAATCACAAGACACACTTTAGTTGGCCAGTCCCTCCATGATTGTTAACTATGTCTGTATTTCCGCCATGTCTATGTCTGTTGAAGTATTAGTTATAGCCGTTGTTCTGTCTTGCCTTTAAGCATTGACCTCATGAAACATCTTTTGACTGACACGTCACATATCACACTAGAGCGGTAAACAAGAAGGCTTAAATCATCATTGAAGCTGTGCCTTGATCAAATGACATACAGTAGAAGTTTTTATTTACTAGTGGTGCCATCAGAGCTATTGCCGCCTGGAAGTACAGGTGACGTTATAATGAAAAGGTCTGTACTAGTCCCTCAGCAGAGGTGGGCTGCAGCTGCCAAAACCAGAATGCGCTCCAAAAACATAGATTTCAGTCGGACCTTGATGAAGGTCCTGGACAAATGTGGACTGACCTCAAATGACTCCCGCCCACCACTGTTAAAACAGACTTATAGGGGAAACACTGGAACCAGCACCAACACTTGTCCCCATCAATTTAGCCCCCAGACGGCTCCATGTGGCCCCACCGTCTGGCTCACAGCAAATTCTCAGAGCTGCAGAGTCCACTTGTCGAGGCGGCCGATGACGGGGACGCGGAGAGGTCAAAGGAGTGGGGGAGTACTACCGAGCCAGCTGGGCCCAAAGTGACCTCAGCAGGAGGCATCGCTCGCAATGCTAAAAAAGTTCACGGATCGCACAACCTGCCGACCCCTGCTGACCCAGACGACTCGGACGGCCTGGATGGGCTACAGGAGGAACCCATGAGGATCCTGTCAGGGGAGTCTCAAAGTGCCCGGGCGGCGGTGTCTCCTCCAATGACCCCCCAGCAGCCCTACATGCAGTACCAGCACTCCTCATACCCGCCGTACCTGGCAATGTGTGAGAGTGGCGGGGGTTCCTACAGGGGGGCGTCACCCACACTAGTCCACAGCTACCCAGGTAAGGAACAACACTGGACACGTCTGTTCATCTTCTTTCAGACCCAACTAGACATATTTTCTGACAGTCAGAGTGTAGAGTTTAACACTCAGCACTCGTTTCCCCTACCCTGTTTTTGGTGTCCTGTGTCAAAGACACCACCACAGAATTTTTTTTTAGTTGGATGAAGTTGACATGGTTTCCAAGGTAGTATCAGAGATGTACCGTAACAGAGTCAATTCGGCAGCAGTGGGAATTTCGGAAGGTCGGAACTAGGATCAGGACTGGAGTTTAAAGTTTAACACCTGACAATTATTTCTGTGGTCGCTGTTCTGTCTGTCTGAAAGACACCAACACCAAATTGGGGATGGTCGACTCTTGATTTTCCTGGCTTCCAAGGCTATCTATGGTGTAACAGAGGCAGAAATCGCAGCTGTGAGAAATGGAAAAGCTGGGAACTGGGTGTAATGTTAAACACACACTTCACTTTTCCCACCCTGTTAATGCAGTACTGTGTGAAAGACACAATTTTTTGTGATGTAGACACAAACCTTTAAATTTGTCCCTGAAGGCTTCCACTACCCTTTGTACGGCAAAACGGCGGGCCGGGAGGAGTCCGAGGTGAGCTTTTTTTTTTTAACACGGTCATGGCAGAGCTAGCTGTTGAAAAATGAGGGAAAATAAGTGTGAGTGGGTGTGCATGTTTGTGTGTGCGTCTAGCCTGAAGAGAAAGTTTCCCCCGAGGTGGAGCGCGAAGTGGACCGAAGTGACCGAGGCCACACAGCGTTGGGCCGACACTTGCACACACACCATCACACACACTTGGGACTCACGTACAACCTGGTGGCGGGACAGTATGACATCTACCCGGGTACGCACAGCACAACACAACACAATAATTTTGTGGTTGTAGCTTAGCAATTCTGCAGTGACATTGACCTTGTGTGCATTTGTGTTGAAGGTTTAAGCTCCAGGTCTCTGGTGTCTGGCCCGCCGGTGGCAGGACGAACTGCCGCTGGTATGTTTCACACACGTCACACCTTCATCAGTTGATCATCATCTAATTTTATAGTTTTTCTATTAATAGAACATGATTTCCAATATGTTATAGTGAACAAGGGGTAGGACTCGACAAGTTTTTTACTTCTTCCTACTCCCCTTGAACATATAAATTTGCTTGTTAAAAAATGCTAACACTATCTTACTCAACAAGGCCTCATAGCTCATCAGGGCTCATGAGTTTTATTCTTGCTGAGGCCTGACATGTAATTATACAGTTTATGCTAGCCAAGAGAGCAATGTAGTCATCCGCCTAGTCATTTGAGTGTGTCAACCGGTGTGTGTTCATCCCTTGGTAGCATAGCATTAGCATTAACACTGAGCTAAGTTAGCATTTTGTTTAATAAGCTAATTTAGCATTTTTTGCAGATAAAACAAAGATATTTCTCAGCTTGCAGTTGGCAAAGGTCGTTGTTAACTTGGTTTGAATTGTCTAAATCTCTGAGCCTTGCACAGTAAAATAGCTTTAGCGTATTTAACGATCTATCAAAAGCTTAGTGTTCGTCAGATGAGGAAAGTGTTTTTGGTGATGTAGGACCCATTTAAACAAACACATTCCGCCTAAGTCTGTAGGTATTATGGTTACTATTGGCATATTAGGTAACCATTGGTTAGCTTGTCATCCGGTACCAGGGAGAATTGAACTCACCACCCCTAGTCTACTAGATCAATGCTCTAGCCACCGAGCTACAAGGCCTCATGTCTTGCTTTTGTTTTAGATGTCTAGGTAATGAGAGCAAGAATCAAACGAGCCCTGGCTTTCGAGATGAAAACCAGAGTTTTCGTAGTGTTCTAACCACTGAGCTATGAGGTACTACTTGCTACATTTAGCTTTTTGGTTAGCAGACTAAAAACAACTGTATTGTTATTGATTTTTGAGACATTCAAAAGATTATGCGGACAGCCATGTGGTTTTATCCAGCTTGGCTTGATATCATTAGTCGTAAGATTATTGAGATAACACACCAGTCTTACTGGAGGACTCACTCTGGCCTTGGCTCGTTAACCAAAATGCTAACTGTGCTCCCAAGGAAGTACTCATAGCTCAGTGGCTAAAGCACTACTGGTCTAGCAAATCAAGGATTGTGAATTCTTCTTCACATTGGTTTTACCCGTACAGCAATATCAATGATAGTTTCATAAGCCTGCCTATGCCGTTTCCCTTTTGCCAATTAATGTGAGTGACAGCTCGCATCTGTAAAAAATTAAGTTGAGTGTATGTAAGGTGTATGAATATGTAAGATTTCTATGTTATGCTCCCGCAGAGAGCGAGGCGAAGAAGTAGTGACGTGGCAGAAGTAGAAGATGCACACATCAATTCCATGGTGTCCCTTGGTGAAACCTCCTTGTGAGAGGCAAACAAGAGAAACAAAAGGGAAAAAAAAAAAACAAGTATCATTTCTTACTCGTGCCACCTACAGTACACAAATTATTTTGTACTGCACAGGAAGTGGACTTTGGGGATGGACAACTGTACAGCGGTGTTTCTAAACGCACATTTTTGTTCTGACTGAATGTACTGATGATGATGACGATGATGCTACATTTGTATCGCTAACCGCTAACTTTACGTGTTGATTGTATCGTCCTATGTGAGAGTAACCCTTCTCCTTCATGCCGCTGTACATAGCATCCACAGTCATGCTCTCATTAGCATGTGCTCACCGCCATTGGATATGCGGGAGTAAGGGGCGCGGGGTTTAGGGCGGGATGCTACATTCAGGAAAAGTGGGAATTCTGAACTCCTAACGGGAAAAGTGAACTGCTTGAGTGAGGTGAAGTCATGTGACAATGCAAAAGCACAGCCTACAAAAAACTATCAAAACAATATATTTGCATTTACCAGAAAAATTGAGAACCTCGGTCAGTGGAATATTCCGGACTGACTTCACTTTCACTTACCACTAGAGGGTGCCCATGTACCACAAGTGGTACTTTTTCCCAGCAGCCCATTAATGCACCATTATCTGGTGTCTACATGCAGAATAGAACACAATAGAATAAACCTTTACTAGTCCCTCAAACATGTTTATAGATTTATGCCCAGTTTGCGCCTGAAATGTCAAATATTAAAGTTAATCAGAAGCGCACAAATGTCAAATCAATGTTTTATTAGTCTGTTTTAGGTGAGGTCTCACCACTGCAATTATAACAATACAGTAGTCATTAAGAATACTTCGTACGAGTTAAGTCAAGTGTGACATTTCCTACTTCTTAGCAGCCCTGTTGAGTGAAACGTTTGGCCTCACGACTGCATTTATAACAGCACATCTAGAACAAAAGCAGTACACCTGGAAATGGGAGTCTCACAATCTTTTACTGTTGCCCTGACACCCCCCCCCCCCACGCTAATCTGCCCCACCTCCTCCAATGAACTACCTGAGCCTGTGATACTGGATTTAAAGTGACCTATGGTGATATGAAATATAATATGTGGTGCTGCTCCTTGACCTGAGCCCCCCCAGTTGCAGCCATACTCTCACATCAATAATAATATTTAAAAAGTAGCAACATGTAATGAATCCAACTTTAAATGATCATGTACTGTGTTATGATGTTGTGTGTCCTCCAGCAACGGCTCTGCCTCACTCCATACAAAAGACATACATAGCACATCATAAAAATACATACAGTATTATTATGTACTACTTACATACAGTACGGTATGTACTACTTGAACATGGTGATACAATATCTGTTTACAAAATGCTACCATGGGGGACTGTTGTCGTCATCCAGTGGCCGTGGTGTATCTGATGAATATAAATTCATATATTATGATTATTAATATCGCTCTGACATCAACATGGAACCTGCTGTTGCTTTTTTATACTGTATATGCCTTAATTCATATGTTTGGCAATCACGATTAAAGGATGTTTTTATATATATATATATATATAGAGAGAGAGAGAGAGAGAGAGAGAGAGAGAGAGAGAGAGAGAAAGAGAGAGAGACAGAGAGAGAGATGGATGAGTGTGTGCTTTTTGTATTTTTCTACAAACAGGATTTTTGTTTGCATCTTACCTAATTTCAATACACTTATCATTGTAGTTGTTTACAATAATTAATTTGGGGATAATCCTTATTAAGTTATTTATTTTAACCTGATCCATAGGATTGCAATATGTAAATAAAGTTTTAAAAAATCAATACATGCTGTAGAATGTAAAATATTACCAAATTAAAACGTTGTGCATAAAAAAAACACTACAGTAATTTTTTTAAATGTCTATTTTGTATGTTCTGTATTTTTTTTATTTACTACTATTATTGTTGTTATTATTATTCTATTGGGACTTTGAAATTTATTGTTAGTTAAAACGGAAAAAAGTTAGTAAAATTATTACTATAATAATAACAACTTAGTTAAACAAATGTCTTACACATATATATTCAAAATAACAAGACAAAAACTGCATCCTATGTATTTATTTATTTTTTAAATGTAGTAATATTCTTGTTTCTGATTATTATGATTGATTCAGTTGTTTATTCCAAAAAGTAAACAGGATCAAATAATATACATACAGCAATAATGTAAAAATAGTAAACCTAACTATCTAAAACTGGTCTTATATGTGAATATTTAAAGCGAATAGATTTTTCAATATTTTATAATTATGTTACTACTTTAAATTTTTGTAAATCATTTTGTATTTCTACTTTTACCATTCGTGTATTTATACATCACAGTATATTATTTATTGTTATACTACAGTATTGTGAGCGCGTTGAGACTGCAGTTTAACCGCCCACCAGTAGAGGTTACCCTAACCCCGAGCGCCTCCATCTTTAACTTCCGTCTCCAAAACCAAAATGGGTGGCGCCAAACCTTGACAACAAAGCGGCTTTTCCTTTTTTGCAACGGACGACCTCAAGCAACTTTCTTTCCGCCACCCATCTCATCTTTAACGAGGTTTTTTTATACTCTCCTCGACAAAACCTGGACTTTATAACGACAAAATCTCGCGAGTGTTCCCAATCTTTGTCCTCGTCCAAATGTCAACATGGCTCCGAAGAGCGAGCAACTTCTCATCGTGTTGTCCATCCTGGAAGGTGAGCGTCAGCTGTCAGTGCCACTCCAACACTCACGAAACCAAAGTCACAATTGGAACCTGTTAAGTTGCTATCATGTTTTTAGCTTAAACTCATTCCTCGCTCCTCACTTTAGCAGGCTAACGCGCACAGCTAATGACTCGTTTCAAATGTTAAAACTCTCATTTAAAACAAACACGACGGACGACAATTTATTACGACAAATACGAGTCCAAAAACCTATTGTCAAGAAATGGGTACAGCAGCTGACTACATAGGTAGGTACGTGACAACAAAATTAAAACATTTTTTTCACCAAAAGCAATGTTGCAAAGAGTGGATTAAAGTGACAAAACGGTGTTTGAATTTTGTTAAGAATTAGGGAAGTTATGTCATTTGAAAGGCTTAAAAAGCGGACAAAAATGCCGTCTTATAATTCAAAACAATGGAATGGTCTGTGTCATTTTTTAAAGAAAAACAAGCTGAGGTATTGAGGCCTCAAACTTTCCTTAAAGTGGAAGTCAAAGCAAACAATTTTTTTTTCAATAATGTGTTCTATGCAAGCCCACTAGTTGTAACAGGGCATTCTGATAAATACCGATATTGCGTTTGTGGAATAAGTGTTAATCCACTTGTTTTTAGCCATCTACGGGGGCAGCCATTTTGTCTTCTGTCATTTGAAAATGACATCACAACTGCTCACAGCGACCAATTACGGCTCTGATTCAGAAAACAGGTCAGCCGTGATTGGTCGTTGTGTACGGTTGTGATGTCATTTTCATTCGACAGAAGACAAAATGGCCGCCCCCAGAGATGGCTAAAAACAAGTGCATTTTGCATCTTAACTTATATTACACAAATGCAAAATTAATCAGAATGCCGTGTTTCAACTAGTGGGCTTGCTGGGAACATATTCTTGAAAAAAATATGTTTGGGTTGACTTCACCTTTAAGTGTGTGTGTAATTAAAGATAATACCGTGTGAATGTTTGTCTATGTGTTCCCTCCGATTGGCTGGCAACCAGTTCAGGGTGTACCCCACCTACTGCCCAAAGACAGCTGGGATAGGCTCCAGTACGCCCGAGACCCTTGTGAGGATAAGCAGTTTGGATAATGAATGGATGGAGTGCAGACATGTGCAATCACACGAAAACCGCCTCATGAAAAATGGCGGAATCGATTCAATTGTCACATATCTAAAATTGATAAAATATGAATATGTGGACTACGAAATACACATTTAACTGAATTTTAGATACGTTATATAAACGTAGTTGTGTGTCTAGGATACACAGACCCAGTAGTGTCAAATGAAACAAGAAATTAAATGCGGTGGAGCATTGTGTTAGAAAGTTGTGCATGGTGGCTCTTGGTGTCATTTTGGCGTTGTGGGCAGGTCGCGACTTCCCCAAGTGCCCTCGGCTCAGCCTGGAGGTTCAGGCAAGCTTCGACGGCGAGCAGCTGACAACCGACCCTGTAGAGCACCTGGACCAGCCGCACTTCAGCACCGAGCTGGCCTGGGAGCTGGACCGCAAGATGCTGCACCAGCACAGGTGTGTGTTGGTGCATGTGTTGCGCGCGTGGTTAGTAGCCATCTTGGTGTGCGTGTGCATGTGTCTGTTGAGTGGCGGTGGTGGGTGGGTGGACGTGTGCGTTTATGGATCTGTGAGTAGTGTCGAGCCAATGCTTTAAGCCACTGAGAGGTCCTACCGGAATGTTGTAATTGACGCGCTTTATTCCAATGGTGTTCATGAGTGAAAGTCTGACACATCACAAAAACTTGCCAGTTGAACATGGGGTCAGTTTATGTTCAGAGCTGGGCAGTCTGTCCCTGGGCCCATTTTTGGGGCGGAGGGGTGGGGGGTGACATATTTTCAAAAAATGGCTGGACTAAGCATGGCCGGAAGAGGATTTTAGTCCGGCCCACTAATCGGCCCTCATGCGTGTGACGTGCTCGCGAGGCGGCCAAATTTAATCTCAGCCTACTCGTTGAAAGGCTTCTTTTTAGGCTTCTTTCAAAACAACTTGTGTCCGGGAATATATTCAAGCTGCGCGCAGCACTCAAGTATGGCACATCATGCACTTTCCTACTTCTGGAAATACGGCGTAGCAAAACTGCTGTGTATTGGTTTGCTGGCATGCTTTTATTATGAAGGCCGGGAAGTGTGCTGCTTAATGCCCGTGTCAGACTAACATGAATGTAGCCCGATTTTGGTCCGATGGAAGTGTCGCAGACGAAGCCGATTTTCATACGTGTTGTGGATTAAATGAGTTAAAGGCCATGACTTTTCATATTTTTAACGACAATATATTGTGATTATGACCATGTTTGTATGGTTCCATCATACCTTAACTAATCCCGTGAGTGTGTGCAGACTGCAGAGGACCCCCATCAAGCTCCAGTGCTTCGCCGTGGACTCCAGCAGCAACAGTAGGGAGAACGTGGGCTACATCGTGTTGGACCTCAGATCCGTTCAGGAAATTCCGCAGGTCCGTCGGCGCGTGGCGAGGCGTCGGCGCGCCGTCCCTTTAACGATGGTTTCCCCGCGTTTGTCATCAGGATCCTCGCTGGCACACGCTGCTGAGCAGCAAGTACACCAAGAAGAAGCCGGCGCTGCTCCTGAGCATGGCGCTGGAGAATGACGGCAAGTTGACGCCACAGCTGCCGCCACCGCCGACCACTCCCCAAGCGCCCTGTGACAAGAAGGCCACAAAAGGTACTCTTTGCTCTCTCGTGTGTCTGTGCTCCTCCTTTAAAGCCACAATCTCTTTTCTGTCTCACTGCATCATCCTGCATCATCTTTTGTTCTATTGTGTGTGAAATGACTTCAAGTGTGTAGCCACATGAAAAGAATTATTAAGGTATTGTTTTGGTGCCATCTTGTGGCGTCTCGGTGCCAAGAAACTACGTTGAAGTGTTGAGGAGCTCCATTTAGAGAACAGTAATTGTTGATTGAACATTAATAGTGATTTTGTGGCATCTCTAAGCAATTTTAAACCTTTTGGGGAGTGTTAGGTTGATTGAAATTAGGACTGCAACTAACGATTGTTTTAATAATCAATTAACCTATAAAGGTTTATAACTACGGCAACATCGATGCTACTTTTGTTACCCCAGCTTTGGCGTTTTACATTGTGCATTAGCATTGAAGTGACACTTGGATGATCTTAACATTGGCACCTTTGCATGTAAAAATGACATTAGTACTAAAGTGCCCCCCCCCCAAAAAAAGTCTCTGTGATTTAAGGGCTTTTTTTTTTTGATTAGATTTACGACAAATTGGCTCGCCCCCTTTTGGAGCTCGGCTAGTGATTTTTTTCGGTCTCAGCGGTCTACGTCACAGGAGGGAGGTAAGCGTGGTAATATTGCTGGCTTTGTCAGTTCTGTTGTCTAAAACGGTGACCGATCGCCACCAAAATGCAAATGCACATTACTACTCTTGTCCACTTTAGCCTGTGAAAGTATTTAAGTGTTCTGCACAATAGTTTGGATTTATTGACATGAAACATGCTCTCATCATGATCACCTCCACAAAATCAAAAATACCGTAGCGATTACTCCTCCACTTTCACAAGCTTACGCGGACAAGAGCATGAATGCGCACACGAACCCCGACTGGTTATATTTCTGACATTTAGCGACGCTAAACTCGTGTCAACTCTCAGGAGGCAGACGGCGACTGGCAGTGGGCAAGCAATCAGGCAAGCATGGATCTTTATCCCCCTCCTTGCCTCCCTGGCTAACAGTAGGATAACGGCACGGCTAATAGCAACAACTAGCTTCAGGCCGTTAAAACAAAAGGCCTTAGCACAACAACATTAGCTCCTTACTGTCCGCCCATCCTGCGTCTTCATGTCGCGGGGTTGCCTCCCAAGCAGTCGCGTGCGTTGTCCGACACCGCTTGCAGCTGGCAGATTCGGCGTGAGAGTGAGGTAAGACCTCATCGAACAAGCGTCAATGTTCAGTGAACAAAAAGTTCCAGCGAGGAGGTTGACTGACTCCACAGCCGAGTGTGGCTGCATTGGAATGCGCCATTTCGGCTGTTACGTTCCAAATTGGACGGCGTGTCGTTGCTCGAAAAACTGGGGCACATTTCCTCACTGTCATCTAAATCAGCCACGGTGAGGTTAATCCTTTTGATATGTTGAAGTGATCATTAGTTGGGATGTCCACATAAATTTTGGTGCCAATTTATCACCGTTTTTGGACGTTATAAGCAATGAAAGTACAATGATTTCCAATGGAGAGTTTGTAATCGGTCCCTCCAGTGACTCCGACCGAACGTGGATAGAACGGTAGGGGGCGCTGCCATTTTCCTTATTAACAAAAAGTGTTATTCATGGAGTCACTTTTTTCCTAATTTCTCCCAAATGTATTGGTAAAATAGAAAATGACAACTCTCTTCATTTTCCCGTTCAAAAAATATATCAAATGAACTTGTTAGTGAAAACATGGCCATCCCGGCCCAACCATCCCTTTAAGATAGACAAACTTTCATCAGACAAAATTGATTGTTGGCTGAAATACACGATGTGTGAACTGAGAGTGGCAGTAAACAGCTTGATGCACACACTTTCTTCACCACAAATTTAAGGTGCAACTAGGATCTTGTAGGAGGACTTTAACGGACTAATGTTGCAATTGAGTTCTGGGCCAAAAGAAGAAGATGCTAGTGGGGCAGGACAAGCAACGTTTATAGTGCAGGCAAGAACTGGCCTGATTGGTACTGTTTTAGTTCAAAGAACTACAAGTACCCAGAAGTAAAACACTTTTGTTCTCCTCTGTTAAGACTCTCCAGCGCCTCGCTCAGGCCGCCCCCCAGCCCCGCAGCCCCTCCCAGACAAGCTGGAGGCGGTCCTGGTGCCTGAGCAGGGTTACCATCAGGTGGGACCCGACAAGGTTGCCACCGACATGTTTGTGCTCTCCGTCACCGTGGCATTTGCTGCCAAGTTGGAACAGGTCAGAAAAACTTCCTGTTGGGTGTGCAGTGACCTCAGTGTGTGCGTACGTGTTTGTGTTAGTGCAAGTGAGCGTGTGTGTGGGTGTCTGCAAGTTGGCGTGAACATGTTTGTGTGCGCTTGCGTATGCGTGTTTGAACTTGTGTGTGATTTGTAACTTGTTTTCAGTTAATCCCTACCACGCTAAAGCTGTCGTCAGAGGACGGCGGCTTCTTCTTCTTCTACACGCTGCTGGGCAACGACATCACTAGCGAGCCCTTCCAGAACCTGCTGACGCCGGACTTCCAGCCCGAGCGTGCCTCGGTGCGCGTCCGCAGCGGCGAGCGCGCCCTGCGCACCTTCCTGTCACAGCAGCCGCCCTTGCAGATCCACCTGTGCTGCGGCACACACTCGCTGGGCAGCGCCGACGTGCCTCTGGCCACGCTGGCCGGGCTCGCCGTGGACCTGGAGGAGGCGGCGGCCACGGTGGAGGGCGTGTTCCCGCTGCGGCCGCCCGCCCGCGTCAGGCGCTCTCTCCCGCCCGTGCCCGCCGACTTGCAGCCCAACGTCAGCGTGGCCGTGACATTGCGCCGCGAGGATGTCGCGCCGCAGTTGCAGGTTAACAACAGTCGCTAAACTAATATTTTAACAACTCAAGCAAGCATAATATATATATATATATATATATATATATATATATATATAAGTGACTCAGTGCAAAAAAAAAAAAAATGTGATCGGGACATCCCAAGTTAGAATCCCTCAAGCAACAAATATTTTGAACACAAGTTTTAGATGTTTGTAGATGTAGCATAATGTGGAAGATATAACATTATTCACAGGCATGTATTCTTTGTCTTCTGAAAAGAGTGAGTGGTATTTCTGCAGCGTAGATAGGAGCTGAGACCGGCTCCACCTACAGTTTATCCAGATGTCTTTATTAGACTGCCCCCACGTGGCCAAGGCTCTTAAACCTGAAGGAGCAGCACAATGTCCACTGAATTGTAGCAAAAAATGTGGCAAAAAATGACGTTTCTTTCTACTATATTTAATTGTGTCATTACTGCATGTTTTTTTTAAGTATAACATTGCACACAGCTATTTTTCTTTTTGCAAACATTTTTCTTGGGTCATTTTGGGAGGCTAGAACGGATTAATGGCATTTCCATTCATTTCAATTGGGTACTGTGATTTGTATGAATGATTTCCTTGTCTTTCTGCATGCAGAATTTGTCCATCAAAGAAGGATGTCAGGCAAACCCATGTACTGTCGTCGTGCCGTCCGCCGAGGACCAAATTGCCAGTTCGACCCCAATCCGAAATCCTCCTGACGTTGCGTTGTCCCACAACCAGCAAGAGGCGCTATCGCGCGGTACGTCCGAATCATCCTGTTGATCTGTTGAGCTATCGGTGCCGCGGTGTTCTGACCGAGTGTGTCCGGCAGATGTGGAGCCGCTCGCCCCGAGTCAGGCCCATGGCGGCGGCGCCACTTCCTCCATCCTGGTCTGCGCCCCCAAAGTGTCCATTCCGCCGTGTGCGCATCGCTACTGTTTCTCTCTGGATCTCTGCGGCCTCAGACAGACCGGACTCACTCACACCATCGCCGCTACAATCAGGTCTGCTCCGCTGAACACACTTGGCATGGACAAAGACAAAAACACAAATGATGACTGAGGGGTCTACAGGGTGCTCATGCACACAAAGAACTACCAAGTCCTGGACTTGGGGGGCGTAGTACTTGATGTCCAAGAACCTTTGAGGTGTTGTCTGCAGTGCATAACATATCTGATTGGAACATTTTCCATTTCTACATTTACCAGAAACTAAAAGTTGCTCCATTTTTGTTGTTGTTTTTTTTGTTTTCTCCACTATTGTCTACTGATGTTCTGGGTTAATTGTCGTGTTTGGGTTAATTGGGGTCAGAAGAAGATTCTGTTAAGTTGGTAATATTTTTAAGCGTCCCAGGAACCTTTGTGGTGGGCTCTACATGCTTGTTCATATCTGATTGGAACATTTTTTACTCTGCAAAAAAGACGAACTAAAGGTTACTGCATCATTCGTTGGAACTGGGAACATTTGGATGTGTGATTGGACTGCAGGAACCATTGTTGAAATCTACTTCTTGTGGGCAAAAAAAAAGACCCTGCTAGTGGGGTACAGTAATCATGACTGAGTCCTGGCGCCAATAGTTGCATAGGAATACCACAAAATGGATGCAAAGCACTACTTTTATATGAGATAGGGCTTTGACCTAAGCACAAAAACTAGGATTTTTTTCATCGAATAATTGAGGATAGGTCCCCCCCAAAAATCTGAATAAGTAAATTTGCAATACCCTGAAATAAAAGTAGTGCTTTGGCATCATCTTGAGGCAGCTTTGTGTCTCAAGATGACCAACTTTGAAGTGAGAGGGGGTGCTTCTATTAGGCATGTCCGATAGGAAAATAGTGCTTTTTTGTTATCTTGTGGCATTTGTAGGCAATTGTAAACTTTATTTTTTGGGGGGTGGGGGCATAAATTAGTCAGTTGTTTTTGTTTAGCCTGTGTATCGAGAAGTCCAAGTTTCTGGAGCTTGCGATTGAGTCTAGCTCAGGCTAACTGTGGTCTGCTCTGTCTTGGTCAGGTACTCGTACGAGTTCTTCGGCAGCGCGGCGCCCGTGATGACCAGCCACCCAGTGGAGCTGCGCAGGAACACCGACGCGTCTCTGCCGCACTCGTACTGCGCCTTCGACTTTGCCGCCGTGCCGCAGCAGCTGCAGGACACCTTCCTCAGGTAAGAACATGGATGCGCAAACTACGGACACACACACACACACACACTCATCGGTCCACGTTACATAAAGGCCTTATTCAGCAGTTAGTAGTTACCACTTTTGCCTCAATGTGAGACTGCTAAAGCAAGGCTGCTTATTGGCAATCCAAATATTCTCCTGTCTATGAGCAAGAATTCCTCTGGTGTTGGAGCTTTGGCACTATGACGCCGGCAGCACCAGGGATCTCCTCATTGGCCGAGCCTCGCTGCAGCTGTCCCGCCTCCTCGCCGCCGAGAGGAGCCGACACCCGGCGAGTGTGAGGGAGGCGGCCTGGCACCAAAATCACCAGGACCGAGTCCCCTTCTTCTCCACCCTGAGGTTGCTTCTGCAACTTTTCTGACCTGACAGTCATTGTTGACTCTCTGGTGCCCTCCAGTGGATGTTAAACTAAGTGCTGTCTTCTTCCCCGTGGGTTAGTTCCAATGAGAAAGTGGCAGAGTTGAGCTTCGCTGCCACGCTGGACGATTTTGGACTTGTGAACATGAAGGACATCCCCGTGTCCGATTCGGCACAGAACGAGCCCGCGGCACCCGCCCCTCCTGCGGAGCTTGTTGAGCCGCCGCCTGTGCCCATCGTGCCCACGGGACCGCCGCCGCCTCGAGATACCGCCGAGTACCGCACGGCCCTGGAGCTGGAGCTGTGGAAGGAGACTCAGGAGGATCTGTTCAATGATCAGGTCCACTTCCATTTTGTTGTCACATCCAGTTGAAACCAGAAGCTTTTTCCCCTCACTGTCTTTTCCAACTGTTTACTACTTTCTTCAAAAGTCATAAATTTATGTAAATGTTATTATTATTTGGTGGCATTGCCTTTAAACTGTGTGACTTGGGTCAAACGTTTTTGGATATTCCTCCACACGTTTCTTGCAATAGTTGGTAGGAATTTTTTTTAATTTTTTTATCTTGCACTTGACGAACACTCCATATAAAAAAAAACACCTAAAACTGAAACTATTAAAACCTAAACTTAAATCAAACCATTTCTCAAAAATAAAAACTAACAACCATGCTCCAAAAGCTAATTAAAACTATCCATCCATCCATCCATTATCTGTACCGCTTCTCCTCACAAGGGTCGCGGGGCGTGCTGGAGCCTATCCCAGCTGTCTTTGGGCAGTGGGCGGGGGACACCCTGAATTGGTTGCCAGCCAATCGCAGGGCACACAAAGACAAACATCCGCACTCACAATCACACCTAGGGGCAATTTTTTTTTAGAGAGTCCAATCAACTTACCATGCATGTTTTTGGAATGTGGGAGGAAACCGGAGTACCCGGAGAAAACCCACGCAGGCACGGGGAGAACATGCAAACTCCACACAGGGAGGCCGGAGCTGGGATTAATTAAAACTAACTGAATTTAAAAAAATAATAATAATAATAATGACAAATCCCAAACCCTTAAAACCCTGGTTCTGACATCCATGTTGTTGTTGTGCATGCATAGCTTCGGAAGAAGGAGTTTAGTCACATGCAGGCTCTGGCAGAGGAGTGGATGCGGCGGGAGCACGAGAGGGAAGCCTGGGTAAAAAAGAAGGTAATGCCAACATTTTCCTGCTCTGTGACACGGCGTAGCGAGAAACCGTTCGCAACTCAATCACTTGAAAACTTCGGAACTTCATCTCAGAACAAAAATGTGACAAGACAATGGCTGTCTTGAGAGTCATTCATTCATTCTTTTTTTTTTTTTTCAAAATTGCAGGCTTTGTGATTTGAAAATTGCATTCTACTACTATGCAATGTCGATTTGAATTTGATTAACTGTCCAGCCCGCTTACTTCAAACGCGACATGTGAACAATGTAAATCTTGGATGCCGTGTGTGTGTGTGTTGTAGGAAATGGAGTGTAGTCGTTTGGAGGAGCAGCTTCAGAAGACTTTGGCTGATCTGGAGCAGAAGGAGAAAAATCTAATTGAAGCCGAGCTGAAGGTTTCTTCTTCTCCTCTATGACGTGTCCTCCACAATCTTTCGCTGGCCTGATCTCATCAACGTGCCCTCTATTACTTGTCTTCCACGACGTGTCCCTCCGCAGACTCAAAGGCTGCAGCGGGACCTGCATGCCGAACACAAGCTAAGCCAGAAGGAGGCGCAGGAGACCACCAAGAGGCTGCAGCTGGAGTGCGACCATCGGGTGGCGCTGGAGCGGGACAAAGTGCGCCTGATGGAGGAGGAGCGAACGCGGCTGCTCAAACAGGTCGAGCAAGACCCCCTGTGGCAAACTCAAGGACGTCCGTTTCTTTTGTTTTTCATGAAAGCATAGCCATAAAAAGTATATGCATTGTAATAACATAATGCAGGGCAGTCGTGCAATATGAAGCGGTTCCCATACACTACTTAAGCACATTGAGTTGCCTTGTGTATGAAATGTGCTATCTAAATAATACCGCCTTGCCTTGTCCAACACTTAAGAGACAAAGAAGTGGAGCTGTCTCATGCTTTAGTCGATAAACAAACACAGTGCAGCTCAGCTTCTGACTAGTGGACGTCACTGCAAGTAAAAGGAAGGCAATATTGTATTCTACAAAGCAGACAAACTATTGATGTATTTTCCCAAAAAGAAAAGATTCAACATGTTGAAGTTTTGTTGAAAATGTCGTGTTCATGTTTCTTGTCTTACATTTTGTCCCTTCCTCTACCAAATGTGAACAGAGCTGTGAACTTAAAATCAAGGTACATACCAATTAGACTTTTGGCCTTCGTTACACCATAACGATTAAATCCCCCCAGGATAGAAGGATAGAAAAAACAATCTGTTAACAAAGAATGGCAAATATACATTTGCAGTTTTGGCTTCGCTTTTGTTTGCGACCATGAGTACGATGTGGGTCAAGAAAAAAACCAGATTGACACCCGCACTAGATCATCATGTCACTCTCCGGTAGTAGAAAAAGATGTGAAGGATTATTATTATTTTTTAGTGTGTGCACGTGTTCTTCAGATCACAGACTGGGAGAACCGCTACAAGCAACTGGAGAAAGACTTCCATCACTTCAGGGAGCAACAGAACGTCAAGCCCGAAGTCCGCCTGCAGTCCGAGATCAACATCCTGACTCTGGAGAAGGTAGCGTGCGCCACATGTACCTACACAACAACAACAAGGACGTGTGGCCATAGCACGTTGCGTTGTTGTCCACCAGGTCGAGCTGGAGAGGAAGCTGGAGTCCACCACCAAGTCCAAACTTCATTACAAGCAGCAGTGGGGACGAGCACTGAAGGAACTGGCTCGCTTCAAACAGGTATCGCAAGGTTTCCCTTCAATGTGTCACAAAATTTTGACGACATTTGCCAACTTTCACATATCTGTCCCACTTCTTTCTTGCTTGCACCTCAACAGTATTTTCCTTTGTCCTTCCTGGATGGCACAGGCGGGACAGGGAGGACACTTTAGACAATCCAAGTACATTTTTCATCACCTGCAAATGTGATTACCGTAATTTTCTCTCCAAAGTATAATGCTGCGGTCGTGAGCTGAGCATTTCTGGTGGTGTGTTTCCGTATACTGTATAGTTAATGCAATTCGCACGGTTGCGTGCTGGGCGGAGCTTATGAAGCTGTTGAAATTATTCTATTTAGTTTAAAAATGGCTTTCCTAAACTAGAATCCCGCGTCGCATTGTGGCCGAAGGTAGAATCCTGGATGGTTATTGATCTCTTTGGTCCTGTAAATCCTTGTTGTGGCATAAGAAAGCCGCATGCTAAACTAGCGATACGTCACACATTTGTTGCCATTGACTTTACATTGACTAATACTACTTCTACTTTCCTTTGGTGTTTGGCGAATACATTTGGTGCATTGCCGCCACCTTATGGCCACTGGCAGTAATGCCCCAAAAGTATTTGCCAACCGCCAAAAGAAAGTCAACACAATTAGGGGAAGTGGGTTCTGGGGGGCCAGTCCGAGCTCTAATTTGAATATTATACAAGTTGCACCTGAATGTCATATAGTACAAGTAGCAGGACGAGCCAAACAATGAAAACAAGTGTAATTTACAGTCTGAAAATTACGGTAAATCCTTTGCAAATATATTTCCAGTGTGAGTCCCCACATTTTTTTCTTCCCTCCCTTAAATTTCAAGTTATTGGCCACTGTGCCCCTAGTCCTGGTTAAAAAAAATAGAAAATAAAAAGTTAGTCTGGAGACCTGTACAATGGATTGCTCAGCTCAGCTTGTCACCAAGATGCCACAAGATGGCGACAAAGTAATTTTTAATTGCTTTGGGAGGATAGGTTCCCCCCCAAAATCTGAGAGCCGAACCACGAACATGCTTTGCTTTCACTGTTCTCTTCCCTGTTTCGCTTCTTCCTTTTGTCTCCTGCTATTCGTTTTTCATGTAGGCTGTCTTGTTTTGCTTTTCGTCATGTCGGAGCGACGCCGGTCGGCCCGTCGTAAAGGTTGCGGCGGCGGGACAAATGTTGCTTTTGCCAGCGGGACGTGGCGGGATTGAACACGCAGATAAAAGGCTCCCCCCTAGAAAGCTTTTCAATTCCAAATATTGGGACAAGCAGCGCCAGTCGATCTTCCCCGAGCGCAAATATTGGGACAATAACGAGGCCCGGCAGCCATCTTGTTATTGTTAGGGCCCCCGCAGAATGTTCACGCCGCCCGTTTGACTTTTTAATGGCCACAAAGTGTTGAAGGGAAACGTGTTTAGTCTTCTTTTATGGAGCTGACAGAGTGGCTGCACCAGGACCACACAAACATTCCAGAACCTTCTGTTGGACTTTTTCTTTACACCAGCGACGATTTATCATCTGCTGGTGTTTGAACAGCACAATGTGCACATTTCCTTTTTGTTTTTCTGATGATTTCATTTTTGGGAACGACGCGAATGTCTCGTCACGGAGACGACACGCTCACACGCTGTCACACTTCCTGTTTCCACGCCGATTGTCAGGTTTGACCAACGGTGGGCTGTCAGGCTAAGCAAGGCCGTAACAATACCAGAAGCATTTACAACTTCAAAGCTAAGAGAGTTGACTTGAATAATTCAGTTACCGGTTAGGTTTGTAACACCCGTCAGAGAATAGGTAAACATGGAGATCATTAAGTAAAAGCAGATGTTTGCAAGTGTCTCGTTTTGGTGAAACATAATGTTAATCGGTCAGCGTTCATGGAGCACTACAGAAATGTGAGAATATTTACAGTTGAGAGGCTGAAATTTTGAGCATTTGGACAATGTTGGGCTAAACAGGGTCCCTAAATGATTCATCGATTGTCCAAATAGTTGTCGATTAATTGTTGCACCACTACACACAGTGAACCGTGCATCTTGGCGGTTATGGATTTTTTTTTCGCCATATATCTCATATCTAAAATGATGCCTTGTTGCCATCTACTGGTGGTTGTGTGCCAGTAAAGTCAGCCGGAAGAAAGCTTGAAATTTACAGTGGAGCAGCATCAGAGCCGCGACCACCTTGTTAGTCAAAGTCAACATAAATGCAAAAAAAATCAAATAAAATTGAAATTGTTTGTGTTAATCTAATCTACCCAGGGCCTTCAGAATCAGTAGCACTGGCCCATGCAACTTAAATGATATTAGAACAGGGGCTCCTTCTTTAACCAATCACATTTCAAATTCCTCCTCACAGGGCCAGAGCGCCGGCCCCCAAAGATGTTGGCATTTTTTCATCCTCTGAACTTGCTCCAGCCAACTTCGACTAGCAAAACGCGTCTGTAGCGATCCGCGCGCATGAATATATTTAGCATTTCTGGTGAATGGGATACATTTTACTTTCTTCTGGTCACGTTGTTCTATAAATATTGATTCTGAACTGCTTCAGATGATACACCAATGCATGGCACAGTTGCTTGCTGTTACATTGCCTTTTTAGATATGATTGATAGCTCTATAAATACGATGTCGTCGTGGCGGTAGTAGGAGGTGGATTAAGTCAGGAACTCCCCCCTTCCCTCCCCCAGAAGGCCCAGGTAGCAAATGCGTGGCCCGCCATTTGGTTTGACCTCAGTGTCCGACAATGGGAATCAGTGGGGGGGGTTTGATGCTGCTGCAGTGAGATGAATGACTCAATGAGTTTTTGGAGCTTTTCTGCTGGTGGAGGACGTGACCTGGACTTGTCCTTGGCAGCGCGTCTCGGGAACGTTTGTTATTCCAGCAATTAGCCCGAAGGCGCTGGCTAATCCAGACGGCCAGCCGCTCCTCGGGGAGCGACTTGTGTCAACACGCGTGCACGTGAAGCATGTTTTTCTCCGTGCCCTGAGCCCGCCAAGCTCCGCTTTTCCCATCCAGCGTCGGCGGGATCGCCGAGAGCCTCCAAAAAGTTTTTTTGTTTTTTTTTCCTCCACTGCCTTCTGACAAACTTGCTTTTGTCCCGCCTTCAACGTTTCCTTGGATTCTGCCCCTGCCCGTCCAGTCTCCCTTACATTTTCCCATCTTCAATGTCTACTTACATTCCCACTTGCATGCACACATTTGCGATTCGAGTGCTGTATGGTGGCCGTGAACCCGACTCAGCTCACCTCACACAAATAGTGAACAACTCTTTGAAAAAGAGGCTTCAAGCTGTTTAATGCCACTCCCAGCTCAAGTTTACTGTCAAACTAAACATAAAACAAAGAGAGGTACGCACTTTTGCTTTGTGCGCAAGTCTGTTTAGCTTAATGCTAGCAAACAATACAAAACACTGTGGACAGGCTAACGAATAGCATCTCTGTGAGTGGGGTTGTTATAATTTAAGCAACTGATTTTTGAACACACGCAATCTAGACAGATGAAATAACCACTCAGTCACATATTCATTGGAAACTGTTCAATTTCGGTCGTCAGTAGGCTTTATTTCTCATATGTATATTTTATTTATTTATTGATATACGTGCAGTCCACACGTTTACATATGATGATTTCATGAAACCTGAAAAGTTGAACCGATAAAGCCGCAGATTTGCTTACTTTATTGTTGCAGTCTTGCTTAAAAATAATCGCTTATTAAATTGCAACGTTGAACAAAAGAAAATGCAATTCAAGAATTTTTCTAAATCGTTGAGCTCTCTTTGTGTGCCACGACATTAGTGTGATAAAGAAAAGTCAGATTGTTGAAGCCCACTTGAAGTGTGAGGTCAGACTTTGACGCCTTGATTGCATTATTAAAACGTTCGCATTTTGAATTTACGGCTCGCGTCGGCATTAAAGCGGAGCGGAGCTTTTTTGTTTTTGCTTCGGTGATTAACGAGCGACTCGCCGAACGCCGAGTGAGCGGGACGACAGTTATACGACTTACAGGCGCCCCCCCCCCTTTCTCTCCCGTCTTGTCAGCCGGCGTGAGAATTCCTCAGCTCTCGCTGCATTTTTCTCACGGAGGTTTCCCGAAAAAATGTGTACAGTGAAGTCTCGTTTCTTGCGGGGATACATTCCGGACTCACCAACAATAGATGCACATTAAAAAAAGGTTCATCACACATGATTTATTAAAGGGTTAGGTATTATTTCTTAGCACCTGTTCTCATTCTCTCGTTGTCCAGAAAAACTCGGATAACATCTCTTTAAAGAACGAAAAGAAGATGCCCGCCAAGATTATTGTAGTTAACGAAATAAACAAAAATTGGAGAAAAAAAAAACCCATTTCTGTTAACGAAATGAAGTAAAAACAAAAAACAAACTGAAACTACACTTTACATTCATAGAACAAACTACCGGGTGTAATTAATTACTGAAAATATCATGTGTTTTTGTCAGTTAATATCGTACGTGTGCTTTCAGAGTTAATTGTAAATGTATTTCTTTTGGTATTGCTGTTCGTTCGTACAGAAGAAGGAAGGTGAGTCGTTTGAGAATTGTAGTTTACTTGACTTTATTACACAATAGAACTTTTTTTTATCTTGCACATGACATATACTCCATATACAAATACTAAAACCAATTAATAACTGAAACAAAGCATTTTTGAAAAAAATAAAAACTTGCTGTAAAAAGTGAGTGAAACTAACTGAATTTAAAAGACCAAACTCAAAAAGGAAATAAAAACGAATTACACTGGGAAAAAAATTCTGTTGAATTTATAGAATTTCAATTCTTCAAGTGGTTGCGTGAAATATGGATCCAGATACGTTTTCAAAGTAGATGTATAGTCGCTTGAAACACCTCATTGTTGTCGTGTGTGATGTGTGTAGCGCGAGCAGGAGAATGCCATGATGCGTCTGAAGAAGCAGCAGGCCGAGTTGGACGCCATGAGGCTGCGCTACGTGGCCGCCGAAGAGAAGGAGGTGGTCCGACAAGAGCGGCAGGAACTGGGAGACATCAGGAACCAACTCAACAGGTGAGCGCAACTCAGTTAGCCTCCAGGTGCTAACGTCGCGCAAATATTGCCCAACTTCCCTTCCAATGTTCCTGCTTGGATACTACACTATTTCTCATCATTGTGTCAATGCTGACAGCATCTGTTATTCCTATTTTTCTTCCGCATATTTCATCCATTCCAATTTCAATATATTCCAAAAATTCACGCCTTGCAGGCAAAAACTTTCATTTTCAAAATATCCCCATTCATTCTTAATGGGACATTCATCATTACAGATTCTCATCCCAGTGATACATTCAAAAAAACAGATTGACATCATCGTTCCCATTTGAAATTCAAAACATTCGGCACAATTAATCGATCTTGATTTTGAACATGGCAAAAAATGTCCACGTTCCATCAAAAATTCCTCATTCGTTCATTCCGTATGATTCCACATGCATCCATATTTTTTCATTCAGCATTCACGCACAATTTCTCCAGAAATTGCAAACGTCTAGTTTTTCATGATTTCTCCCCCAGGTTGAAGCAGCAGGGGGATATAGGCCCCGCCTCCTCGGCCCCGGTCCCCAGTTTGAACCATAGCGCCGAGGAACACCTAAGCCGCCTTCTGGAGGAGCGCGACACACTGCTCCGGACCGGTGTATACGGGCATGACGACCGCATCATCGCTGAGCTCAACCGGCAGATCGGCGACGCCATGGCGGACGCCAGCTGACGGTCCTTCGCTGTACAGGCAGGTTAGGTCAGAGCAGGAAACGTCCCGTCGCGCTCAGGGAAAGTGTTAGCTGCCTTATGCTAAGCTAGGCAAACCCTGACTGCTTTCCAACATGTAAAAGTAGCATGTTAATAATCGCACAAGCTTTTAATTTATTTAGAATTATGAATTTTGGTGTCACGTGACTGGGCGTGAATGTTTTAAAAGGGGATGAAATGCATCGGTCAGCCAGCAGGTGGTGCCGCAGCCTGACCCAAGACATTTTTTAACAAAACGTCACTAAACTCGAAGTCACTTTCTGTTGTGGATTTTTAGAATGTAATAAATCACTAAAGGTGACGTGCGATGTCTGGCCTTCCATCAAGTGTAATTAACCAAATTGTGGTGTCACAATTTGGCCAATTTACCTAACCCCGCCCCGACACTGATTTCTTCCACCCATGACGTGGCAGCAAGGCTAGGTGAAGATCCGCTATTTCGGAGAGACTACATGGAAGCGCTATCACGTTGAAGCCAGAAGGTAAGCGGAGCTGTATTGTGTGTTACCAGCAAAAGCTGGGGTCGTATTTGTGTTGGTTGCAGGCGCACCACATGTGCTGCACTAATTGACAAAAGTGTAGATTGCGCAGCTTGGTGATGAAGTGGTGCCTCCACCAGGGAAATCTCAATATCAAATATTTGATGATGCTTGTTTTATAAGGTGTTACTAAATATAGCAAGTGTCTAAGTTGGCAACACTGAATCGCTCTACCGTTGCAGCTTTGACCCCTGGTCGTCACGACAGCGGTACCCCGCATTTGCATGAGACATATCTGCCCCATGAAAAAACGGAGTGCTTTGAAGTAGAACATGGATGTCTTTATCCCGTGTAGATTTTGACATGACAATGTCAAAAAGCTTTTAAGACCACACCAGGGGACTCTTAAATGATGACATCATTAATGAAACGACTAACATTCATGAGTTGACAAAATGGGCTCCCTTTATTTGGACCTGGGTTCCTTCTTCAGGTCTCACGTTTTTTTTATTTTTTAAAATCATGCAAATGTGAGCGAGACAAAAAGCATCAACATTTGTTTGACATGTTTTTTTCTTTACAAACAGTCTTTATCGTCCTCATCGTCGCAGCCACTTCCTGTCCAACTTTAAGCGGGGCGCACACGTACGCATTTACTTGCTGACCGATCACAAAGAGGAATCAGACTCAAAATAGGGCTGATTATCGGCATTGGTGTGACCTAGGCCCCTGCAGACTTGAATTGCAAAATTGTCCCGATTATCACTATATACAGTGTTTTGTCTCAGCAGTTTAGGGAGTGAAAATGACTCTAAACACATCTCACACCCCTGGATCATTCCTTAGGAAATTTTGGGGGGGAATCTGATAATCAGGCTTTTGCTGAGTTTGATCGCAAGCGATCTGGCTTAAAATTTGCCTGATTATCAGTATGCATGCTACTTTATGTTTTTCAAGCAGATTTAAGCAGAGTAAAAATACCTCTTAACGCACCCACACACCACATGGTAATTGGTTAGGATCTTTCATCTGATAATCGGACCATTGCTAACTTTGATCGAAAGGGAAGGAAAATGCTCAATTTTGGCTGGATGATCGGCACTTTATGCTTTCTGAGCAGATGGACGTGGAAAAAATGACTTAACATCCTACACCACCAGATAATCACTTCGGATCGTCATTAGAAAACACCATCATTAGCCTTAGCTGACTGATCAGAAAGTGAGGAATCAGACTCGAAATCAGCCCTTTTATCGATATGTGTGTACTCCGCTTTCGACTTGGATGCCCAACTTTATTGTTCAATGAGTTCAGCACTTGAGACAAAGTGATGGACTGAAATAAAAAAGAAAAAAAATCCACGATGTCAAATGGACGTAATGGTTGAAAAACTTTGGTGTGTCAATTGTGCCTTTTCTTCTTTTTGGTACAAAAACACACACACCAAAAACATTGGAAGATTATAATGGAAGGCAAGCGTCTTTGGTCATGTGAAGCGAAGGATGCAGAAAGTTAAATTACATAAGTCAAAGTGCTGCCACAAGATAAATAGTTGTTTTTTTTTGTTGTTTTTTTTTTTATGTCTGTGTTCATGACGTCCATGACGTGTTTGCTTTGGTCTCTGCCTCCTTTTTGGCGGGATTTTCTTTTCTTTGTCCGCTAAATATCCAACATAAAGTCAGACAATCTTTGGTTTGCTTCTGAGGTGTCAAACCTTTCGTGGGGTGGGGTGGGGGGGGAGTCAAAGCTGCAATGAACCTCCTTGCCACAGGAGGGCGCATCTTGAACTTGTCTTCTCCCTCGAGCTGCTCCTCGATAGACCACGGAACTTCAGGAGAACTCTGGTAGAACATTGGTGGAATGTTGCTAGATATTTTGTAGAACTTTGGTGGAACACGAGTAGAACATCAGTACATTTGGCGAATTTCAGGAATTATTTTGTAGCACTTTGGTAGAACTTACTTGCAGCTTCACAAGAACTGCAGTGAATCTTTGGAAGTACTTTGGGGGAAAATTAAGAACTTGGGTCAACCTTTGGTAAAACATTGGTGAAATTGCTGGCGAAATTTTGAAGAACTTTCAAAGAAGTTCAGGAGAACGTAATTGGACTTGAGTAGAACGTGCATAAAACATTGGTGGAATTGCTGGCGAAATTTTGAAGAACTTTCAAAGAGGTTCAGGAGAGCGTAATTGGACTGGAGTAGAACGTGCATAAAACATTGGTTGAATTTGGCAGGAAATTTTGTACAGTTTTGGCATAACATTGGAAGACCAGTAGAATTCAGAAAAAAATTGGGAAAACTTTGGTTGAACTTGAGTAGACTCTGGTCAAAGTACATTTTTAAAGAAATTTTAGATGCTCTTCGGTAGAACATCAGTGCTCTTTAGTAGAACGTCGAGGGAAACTGGTGGAATTTCAGGGGAAATGTTGTTGAACTTTGGCATAACATCGGTAGAACATTGGTGGAACTTTGGTACGTCACTTGTATTTCAGGATAATTTTAGTATTACTTTTGAAGAGTTTCAGTGGGACTTTAGTGGAACCTGGGTTGATCTTTGGTGTAACAAGTGTTATTTTGATCATTATAGAAGAACTTTGTTGTAACCTTAGTAGGACATAGGTAGTAGACTTTGGTAAAACATCAGTTGAATTTTGGGAGAAATTTTGCAAAACTTCAGAAAAAGTTGGCTTGATGATTGATTTAACTTTAGTATAACATTGGTAGAACCTTTGGTCTAACCCAAAGAAATACGAAACAGCTTTGGTGGAACTTAATTAGAACTCAGGTAGACTGTGGCAAGACATTGGTTAATCATTTTTGGGCGGAATTTTGTACAACTTTGGAAGAACATCAGTGTAACCTTGGTGTAACTTTAGTAGAAATTATCAAACATTAACATTGGCAAAATTTGTGCAACTTCAGTAAAACTTTGGTAGTACAATTTAGGACGGACATGTGAAGAAGCAGGGTAGATTTTTTCTAGGACTTTGGAAGCAGTGTAACTGCTTGTAATTTGGAAGAGCTTAGGTATGACATTGGTAGAAAATCAGTAGTGGTTTGGTAGAGCTTTGGTCAGACATCAGTAGAAAGCTGGTAGAACTTGGGTAGCGCTTTGGAAGAACTTTGGTAGAACATCAGTAAAACCCTGGTAAGAACTTTGGTAGAACTTCGGGAGTGCTTTGGAAGAACTATGGTACAACATCAGTAAAACTTGAGAAGAACTTTGGTATTTTGTCGTAAGGTAGTTCCATGCGTAGTGAAGGACTTGGTCAGGTTGGACGTGAGCAGCGGTAGAAAAGGCCAAAGAGAGGATGTCGTTTGCGGCGGTGGGATTTGGGTTCTGCTGGGCTGTTTTGGGTCCTAGTCCACCTCTATGGATTCTCCACCCACCGATCCTTCGCTGTTGGGTTTACATTCGTTGGGTAATCTCTGGTGACGGCTCAGCTGGGTGGCCTGAGTGAAACTGCGATCGCAACGCTCGCATCTGAACACAAAACAACAGGAATGCTCAAGAGGGGCACTTACCAGTCTTCAAACCTCAATTTGCAGCCCTAACCCTTTTAAAACCCCAAACCAGGCATCAAACCCTGATTTCCCCAACCTTGGTTTGAAACCCTACTTTAAAACCATAACCCTGACTTGGAATCCTACTTAGCAACCCTAACTCAAATTTGAATCCCCAACCCTGGCTTCAAATTGGTCTTAATACCCTAACCTTAGGTTGAAACCCCAACCCTAGCCTTAATCCTTGTTTAAAACAGTAACCCTGTCTTGACACCGTTATGTGAAATCCTAACCCTGGCTTGAAACCCAATTTGAAACTAATTAACCCCGACTTAAAACTCAAATTTGAAACAGTAACACTAACTAGAAACCTTACTTTTAAATCCAAAATCTTGTTTGGCACACTAACACTACCTTAAAATCCTATTTTGACACCCTAACCCGGGCTTGAAAACCCTCACCGGATAGCTCAATTCAAAATCTTTGCAATTTGTTTGGAAGCCATACCCAGACATGAAACCCTACCCCTCACTTCAAACCCTATTTGAAATCCAAACCCATGTTTAACAAACAAAGCCTAGTTGGAAACCTTAATTTGAAACCCTAATATAGGCTTGAAAACCTAACTTGAAACCCTAAAGCCCTTGTTTAAAACCCTAACTCTCAATCCTAATTTAAAGACCTGACCAATGTTTAATAGCCAAACATAGGCTTCAAACTCAACTTTTGAGATTGTAACTAATTGATTAATTTAGATTGTAACTTTTGTATAAAACCCAAGTAACCCTTGAGTTCCATCCATCCATCCATCCATTATCGATACCGCTTCTCCTCACAAGGGTCGCGGGCGTGCTGGAGCATATCCCAGCTGCCGTCGGGCAGTAGGCGGGGGACACCCCGAATTGGTTGCCAGCTAATCGCAGGGCCCACAGAGACAAACAAATATCGGCACTCACAATCACGCCTAGGGGCAATTTAGAGTGTCCAATCAACCTACCAAGCATGTTTTGGGAATGTGGAAGGAAACCCACGCAGGCACGGGGAGAACATGCAAACTCCACACAGGAAAGCTGGGGCCGGATTCGACCACATGACCTCTGAACTGTGAGGCGGACGTGCTAACCAGTCGCCCACCGTGCCGCCTCCCTTGAGTTCCATACGTTGTAAATGTGCGACACGTGTTGCAAATGATTGTGTAACACAAACGCTTTTCTTCCAGTATGAGCATTTGTTATGCAAATGAGTTTATGGGGATGATCTTGCGATGACATACTGTGACTTACTCTGGGATTCGCAACCTCTCGCACACACGCGTGCACGTGGGAGTGCCTTTTCAAGTGTAATACACGTTGACAGTACAAAGTGTGTGTGAGGTCAACGGAGCAGTCATCTGGAATTGCCGCTGTGATCTTCACACACACACGTGCGCGCGCACACACACTCGTCAATAATCTATCAAGCCATCTGCTGAGGGGAATTCCCATCATGTGTGCGCACACACAGTGTCACACCCAATTGAGGAAGCCTTTTAAGTCTGACGTGTGTGTGCGCGTGTGTACATTATTGATCGGTGGAACACATATGTTCCACGCATGGCAAGGTTTTGATTGAACTAACACAAGAAAAGAATACATTGCGATAAATGTAATGAAAGATAGTATGTGCAAAATAACGAGCGTTTGCACGTTATCAGAAAGCAACTCGGTGACGGCACCTCATTTCATTTACTTTCACAGTCAGTTTATTTACTCGTTTTGTTTTCAATGAACTTACTGTATTGGTTTTGTTTATTTAGTATTTTGTCCGGTTTATTTTATTTGTCTATTTAAATTCATTTTATTTGGGGGAATTTATTAGTTGTAATTATTTCACCTCACAGACAGGAAACAATTCATCCACATCAACAACTGCTCCTCATCCACTGTCCCGTGGTGTCCCCCAGGGTTCTGTGCTCGGTCCTCTTCTCTTCATCCTCTACCTTCTCCCTCTCGGTCAAATTATCCGTCACCACGGTCTCGGCTTTCACTGCTACGCCGATGACGTCCAATTGTACATCCTCTTTACTAAATCCATCACCTCTACTATCCACTCCACTCTGTCCAACTGTCTTTCTGATATGAAATCCTGGATGCAAACAAACTTTCTTTTCCTCAACTGCTCTAAGTCCCACCTGCTGATAATTGGCCTAAACTCCCTCACACAAACTGCCTCCAACTTCAACCTTACTTTTGACAACTCCAACCTGTCCGCCTCCTCTCACTGCCGCAACCTTGGTGTCCTCTTCGACAATAATCTTTCTTTTGATCAACACATTACCCAAATCACCAAAACCGCTTTCTTTCACCTCAGCAACATTTCTCGCCTGCGCCCCTCACTTTCCTTGACTGCCGCTCAGACCCTCATCCCTGCCTTCATCCCTGCCGTGTCTCCTGATGACACAGGACCCATTGATACCCTTTTAAATTGCATTTTAGATATCAAGTCATGGATGGCAGATAATTTCCTACAGCTCAATCAGGACAAGACTGAGGTTTTAGTTATCGGTCCCGAAGGTCAGAGAGAGAAGCTTTTACCAAAACTACACATTTTTAATCCCTCACACTGTGTGAAGAACCTTGGCGTCATTTTTGACTCTGAGCTCAGTTTTATTCCTCATATTAAAAATGTAACCAAGATTGGTTTTTATCACCTTAAGAATATCGCCAGAGTCCGCCCGTTTCTCTCTCAGGCTAACACGGAAGTGCTGATGCATGCCTTTATTTCCTGTCGTTTAGATTACTGTAATGCCCTGCTCTCTGGCCTCCCGAAAAAGAGCATTTCACCACTGCAACTACTGCAGAATTCAGCCGCTCGGGTGCTGACGAGAACCAGAGGGCGGGAGCACATTACGCCAGTTTTGAAATTGCTGCATTGGCTCCCTGTGTGTTTCAGGATCGATTTTAAAGTACTTTTATTAGTTTATAAATGTGTTAATGGTCTTGGGCCATCTTATTTATCTGATTTGCTTTTATCATACCAGCCCTCGCGGATCCTGAGGTCCTCTGGCGCGGGCCTTTTATTTATTCCAAGGGTGAGGACCAAACTGCATGGCGAGGCTGCATTCAGCCGTTTTGGTCCTCACCTTTGGAATAGCCTGCCAGAGGATGTCAGGTCTGCAGAGACTGTTGATATTTTTAAGAGGAAGCTCAAGACACACCTTTTTAGTTTGGCTTTCAACAACTTTTAAATAATTTATCTTTTCTTTTGATTGAAGATAATTCTATGTTTTGCTTTGAATGTTTTAAAGCACTTTGAGTTGCATTCTTATGTATGAAAAGTGCTATATAAATAAAATGTGATTGATTGATTGATTGATTCATCACCTCCCGCCTTGACTCCTTTAATAGCATCCTCTACGGCACAAGCTCCAAACTCCTCCATAAATTACAATACATCCAGAATGCTGCCGCCCGCCTTCTCACTCACACCCGTTCCCGTGATCATATCATTCCCATTCTCAAAAATCTCCACTGGCTCCCCGTTCCCCACCGCATTCAATTTAAACTCCTCCTACTCACCTACGAAGCCCTTCACAAGCAGGCCCCCTTCTACCTCTCCGATCTTCTCCACTCATACACTCCTTCCCGCACCCTTCGCTCCTCAAATGCAAACCTCCTTGCCATCCCCCCGACCAAGTACAAAACCTGGGGGGAGCGAGCCTTCTCTGTTGCCGCCCCCACCCTCTGGAACTCCCTTCCACAACACCTTCGTAACTGCGCAGACCTCACATCCTTCAAAACACTTCTCAAGACTCACCTATTCCGCCATGCTTTTTAACATCACTTAATCTTTGCTATTTTTCTTTTTTTCTGCTGTTGGTTTTAACTGTTTTTGTTTTAACAGCAGGTTTTATTTTATTCACTTGTCCTTGTTGTCAAGCGTCTTTGAGTGATATGAAAAGCGCTATAAAAATAAAATGTATTATTATTATTATTATCATTATTATTGAATGTCACAGTTTAAGTATTTTACTTGTTTTGTTACATTTTGCATTGACTCTATTTTATTCATTTATTTTACATTTTTCTTCATTAATTTTATTTGATCAAGTTATTCTATAGAATGAATTAGTTTATTCATGGGTTTAAAGATTCCTGCAATTTATGCTGTATTTTTTACATTTATTGAGCTTAACCATTATTTGTTGTTTTCCAATTTCTTGATTTGATATCGAGTTAAATGTCTTTCTTGGACTTATTGCAAAGCTTGACTTGGATTTTTCAGCATTGTATTTCTTTGATGGCGGCGTGCTCGCCGTTCCGAACGCTCGCCATCAGTCGCATCGGCTCAGTCGCGCGCTGACGTGTTGAAGTTGATTGACAGGCGGTGCGCGATTGGTCATTAATGGCGCGTCGCTCGGCATGACCTCGACGCCGTCCTCGCTAATTGCGTCCGAGCGGCGGCGGAATGGCAGCCATTAGCGCGCCGCTTACTTCAATTTGGCATGACGAGTGTGTGGAGGCTGCTAACCAGCTGACGGGACTGAAGGCGGCGGATTCACATCGGGTAAGGTTGCACTTTTAAATTAGGGAGTTAAGAGTGGGGAAGGGTTTTAAACAAGGGTTTAGATAGGGTTAGGGGTTTAAATTACGTTTAGGGTTTCAGATTAAGGTTAGTGTTTCAAAGTGGGGTTTTGGTTTCAAGTTAGGGTTTCAAACTAGGGTTACAGTTTCAAATTAGGGTTAGGGCTTCAAAGTAGGGTTTTTGTTTCTAGTTAGGGTTTCAAACTAGTAGAGTTTCAAATTAGAGGGTTTCAAAGTAGGGTTAGAAATTCAAAGTAGGGTTTCAAAGTAGGGTTAGGATTTCAAAGTAGTGTTTCAAACTTGGGTTAGAGTTTTAAAGTAAGGTTTCAAACTAGATGTGAGGCTTCAAGTTAGGGTTTCAAAGTAGAATTTCAAGTTAGGGTTAGGGTTCCAAACTAGGGTTAAGATTTTAAAGTAGGGTTTCGTATTAGGGGTAGGGTTCTCAAACTAGGGTTTGTGTTTCAAAGTAGGGTTTTAAACAAGGGTTATGGTTGCAAAGTAGGGTTCCAAACTTGGGTTATGGTTTCAAACTAGGGTTAAGAGTTTAAAGTAGGGTTTCATATTAGGGTTAGAGTTATACAATATACAATACAATTTTATTCATATAGTTTCAAGCTAGGGATAAGATTTTAAAGTAGGGTGTAGGATTTTATGTCAGTATGATTGGTTGAAGATCAGGCTTGACATCAAGATTATGGTTTTAAATTGGGGGTTCAAATGAGTGTTGATAAATGAATGTCATCCGTTCAGGAAGTCTGTTAATATGATTCTGATCTTTTGTATTGACAGGCGGCCCCAACTTGGTGTGTGTGTGTCCCCACCCGTTGACTTACTTGAAGGGCTTCTCGCCGGTGTGCGTGCGTATGTGGTTGTTGAGCGTGGTGGCGCCGGCGAAGGCGCGACCGCAGTAGCCGCACTTGAAGGGCCGGTCGCTGGAGTGCGTCACCACGTGGTTGCGCAGCTCCGACGGCTGCGAGAAGGACAGCGAGCAGTGGCCGCACTGGTACGGCCTTCGCCGGGACAAAAGGGGGAAAAGAGGAGGCGCCGGTCAGTGACGCGCTCGCAACGGCAGCAGGAGAAGAAGAAGAAGAAGAGGGCAGATAGGAGAGCAAGCCTGCTTACCAATTCCAATAAAGGGCTTGAAAGTCAAGATCCAAATCAAGGTTTAAAGAGGACAAACACTTTCAAACAAGGCCTAGGGTTGAAATGTAGGCTCACAAGCGCTGGCTACTTAGGGTTTCAAGTGCAGGGTAGGGTTTCAAGCCTGGGTTTTGCTTTTAAACAAGTGGTAGGGTTTCAAATTAAGGTTACAAGTCAAGGCTAAGGTTGCAAATTAGCGTTACAAGTCTGGGTTTTGGTTTCAAAAAAGGGCTGGGCTTTCAAATCAATGTTTAAATGAAGGTTTCAAGCCTGTTTTTTTCGTTTGAAACAAGTGTTTTAAATTAAGGCTTCAAGCCTTTTTGGGCTTTACACAAGTGGTAGGGTTTCCAAGTCAAGGCTGGGGTTTCAAATGATCAATCATACCAAACTCAATAATCCAATTATTCCATAACTCGTAAACTGCAATCATAAAATTAGCGAGGCAGAGTTTTAGTTTTAATAAAGATTTGTTTCAAATTAGGGTCGAACGTCTTGGCTAGGGCTTCAAATTTCAAGGTTTCAAGTCTGAGCTGAGTTTTTACACAAGGGTTAGAGTTTGAAAGTTGGGTTTCAGATCAGAGTTTGGGGTTGAAATTAGGATATTAAACCTGGGTTAGGGTTTTAAACAAGGCATGGGTTGAAACCCTCTTGGCTAGTTTTTTTTTTTTAACTTTTATTGTTTAAAATTAGGGTTTCAATTCTGGGTTAAGGTTTTAAACAAGTATTAGGTTAGGATATTTTTTTTAAGTCAGGGTTAAAGCTGAAGTCTGGATTGTGGTTCACTGGTCACACTAACAACAAACTAATGTTGTTGCTCGCTAAGGAAGCTAAGCAGCGTAGCTTCGACAAAACTTTGATCTTTGGCGCCCCCTCATCAACACATTCAAACACCTTTCGACTCACACACAAGGACACACACACACGAATAGACATATTTGCAGAAAGACACATTTGCAAACACACACGCACAGATACACACACGAGAGAAAAATAACACACTCACACACAGATTTAGCACAAAAACACAGATTTACATCTACACACATGGTGAAAATAAAAAGAAGAAAAGTGAATATCCTCACTTGCAGTTTTTCACGCCGAAGTGTGTGCGTGCGCGTGCGTGTGCTCGTTTATCAGGCGTTGTTGTATAGGCGCTGGCGTGTTTATTATTTCTTATTTATTCATTTGCGCTTTTCTATGAGGCCAACATCGATCGTGAATACTTGGAGTGATCAATGGGAGGAACTTTTTGATTTATTTATTCAAGCGCGGCGCCGAGATTAATGTGCGTTTATTGTTTATTACGCACGAGTGCGTGTGTGTGTGTGTGCGCGCGAAAGCGTCTTCCCAAGCACACCGCCGGCGACAACATAGCAGCTAGCTAGCTAGCTAGCTTTGCTCTGTGGCGTGTTAGATGGCTACCAGCTAAGTCGCTAACTAGCCTCATAAGCTGCCAACCAAATGCCACGGCAACATCGCTAACACCAACGCGTGTGAAACGTTTCGGTGCATCTGTCATCAACATGAGTACTAAGAACTAACAGTCACTGTGAACGCATGACCTGATGAAAGATACATACACACGCACACACACAGTAGTGAAAGATTAACGTGGGAAGGGAGAGTTTTCTCACACATTTTCATGTGACACGTTTAAAACATTTGGTAGGGGTTCAAGTTAGGGTTTCAAATGATGTCTGTGGTTTCAGGAGGGAATTGATTCAAGTATTGGGGTTGGAAACAAGGTTTAGGATTAAAAATGAGGGCGTAGGGTTTTCAAATAGGGTTTCAAGAGACATGTTCAGGGTTTCAAAGCGAGGTTGGGGTTTCTAATTGAGCATGGTTCAAGGCTGTAATAAACAAGGGTTATGGGTTTAAAGTCAGGTTTCTAGCCAAGGTTAGGGTATGGATTTCTAATTAGGATTTTAAATCAGGGTTAGGGTCTTAAATTAGGTTTTCAAACCATAGTTAGTGTTTGAAACAACAGGCTTTGAAAGTAGAGTTTCAAATTTCAAATAAGGGCTTCAAGCCTGGGTTAGGGTTTTGAAGTTGGGTTTCAAGTAGGGCTGGGCCGATAATTCGATATCAATATGTATCACGATTGACACGTGATCAATAGAAAATGCATTCGATAAAACGTTTGATAGAGGAAAAAAAAAAGGGAAAACAAACCCGTTCGCAGCATGGTGCGTGATGTATGATGTATGATGCGCTTCCACCTCCAAACATGAAGGAAAAGCGTTTAAACCAACGAAGAAGAAGCATTTAAACCAACGAAGAAGCTGTTAACTCAACGGAGCATGCTCGCCGGCCCGGCACCCATGCGCTATGCTGGCGTCCAGCGAGCGAGCGCCGTAACTTTGCTAAAAAAAATGACCACTCCACTCTTACAATTAAATGATATTATGCATGATAACACTATTAAAAACCTGTTAACTGTTATTTAAAGAAAAGGTTTAAAACAAAATCTATAATTATCAATATTGACTGATATGAAATACTTAGATTGTGACAGTTTTTCAAACATTTCTCAGCCCTTCTAAGCACATTATCTTTAAAATTGAGTTTATTTCACTTTTTCATCGTTACATTGACCTCTTATTCAAGGTTAAGTATTATGTTAAAATAAAATAACTTAAATGTACTTTCCTTCGGGTCATTATTTTCAATAGTTCAATATATTATCGATATCGACCAATATGAAACATTTATATCGTGATATAAATATATCTGCCAGTACATCAGCACTCGCAACACACACAGACACGCACACACAAAGCACACAACCTGATGAACTGTGTTAAAAAAGACATGACAAGTCAGTGTGTCTTTGCAATGTGTGAAGTGTATCTAATGTGTTTATGTATGAAAGGGGAGGAGCCAGAACGTGTCTAATGGGTGAGCCTGAATATTTCCCTCACCGAGCACAATCCTCCTGTCCCGATAAATCATATATTCAAATAAAATGACAATCGGAATAATATGAAGTTCAGATCTTCCTTAGACAACTACAATTAGACCATTCTTAATATTCAATAAAATGAAAAACACAACGAAACACAAATTCCAAAATAATTTAATATTTAAGTATATATTTTTTCATGAATCTCACTGGGTGGGCAGTCCGTCAATCGGGGTGGGCCGGTGCACACCCAGGCCCACCTATGGCTCCGCCCCTGATGTGTGCAGAGTGTGCGTGTGCGTGTGTGTTGCTATGACGACATGTTAGTGTGTTTGAGAGCAGAGATGATAAATCAGCACTCACACTTCATCAATAAACAATCAATCATATGCTTCAGCAGCCCTACACGCGCCTGTCCGTGTAGGGTCTACTTTTGGTCAAAATGAATGACCCCGGACCTCATTTTCGTCACTAGTTCCTGCCCTCCAAACAAACAAATGGTCCTCCCAAAATTCCTAGTGTTAACTAAAAGTCCAGGAACTTTAAATTCTTGGAATTTTATGACTACATTTCGACAGTTGTTAGATTTCTTAAAGTGTCAAGTACGAAGGTTGCCAGACGACATAAAGCAAGTGCTGTGGATAAAATGTTCTTATTGACATTTTGCACATCAGCAGACACTTTTTCATTTTCTTTTTCATTTATTGAACGAGTGACACTGGCCCCGCCCGCCATCACCGTGACAACCACAATTTCTCCACTGCCCCCACCGAGATTTATGCACACACGCACGCACACACATTACACAATATAAAGATAAGCAAAAATTCTCCAATGAATCATCACACACACAAGCGTGTGTGTGTGCATGCGCGTGCGTGTACACGCACAGACACACTTTCTATCACAAAACTAAAGTATGTGCTTGCATTCATGTCCGATGTTGTTCATTTTGTCAAAACCGGTCAAGTCACTTCCAGTCTAGACTATTGCAGTCTAGTTGAGTCCAGTTTCGTGTCGCCCTTACTAATCTAGCACACCTATAGGCCATCCTAGTCCAGTCCTGTTAATCGACTCCACTCCAGTCTATTCCAGTCCAATCTGTCGAGTCTATTTGAGTCTCATCCTGTCTAGTCGAGTATATTCTATTTTAGTATATTCTGGTTTAATCTAATTCAATCAAGTATATTTAAGTCTAGTCCGGTCTACTGTCGTCTATTCTAGCCCTGGTCAATCTACTCCAGACCTGTCTAGTCTTCTCCAGTTCTCCAGTCTATTCAAGACTATTCTAGTCTCATCCTGTCTAGTCTAATACATTCCACTGTAGTCTAGTCTAGTCTTGACTAGTCTAGTTTACGCTCGTCCTGTCTAGTCTAGTAGATTCAAATGTACTCGTTTCTAAGTACATACTATGTAGTCTATTGTGGTCCAGTCCACTGCAGTCTATTGTAGTCTGCTCTAGTCCAGTCCAGTCCAGTCAGGTCTCGTCCAGTTCACTTTATTCTCCATTTAAATTGTCCAGTCTAGTTGAGACTAGTTTATGGTAATCTATTCTAGTTGAGTCTCTTCCGGTTCAGTCCAGACCTTACTTGTGACTGTGTATTAGGTTTTGTTGACAGACCTGTCCGGATTCTGCGGGCAGACGTGCATCTGTAGCAGGATCCTCTGCGTGAAGGTCTTGAAGCACTGTCCGCACTTCCACAGATGCCAGTCGCTGAACTCGCTGCTGAGCTGGCTGGTGGACGTGGGACTGGCTAGGACTCTTTGGTTCTTGGAAGACAGCTGGCCGAAGGACGACTCGGACGACGGGAATGGCGCTCCGCTCTTGTCCAGCACGGAGAAACTTCTGCTGCACGCCATCTGAGGAAACACCATGGAGCGCACGGATGACGACAAGGACGCCAGCGCGGACGTCGCTTTGCCGCTCTTGCCGAAGGATTGCTGCTGCTGTTGTTGTTGTTGTTGTTGTTGAAGTAGGGACTCCTGACGAGACATCACCTCCGACACAGACGCGGGGACATTCACTGCACACACAAAACAGCAACTTTAGAACCTTATGTGTGTGTTTACGATGTGAAAGTTCTACATACATTCTTTGTTTTAGATTTATGTTCTATGCCCATGTCTACGTTATGGGTCCTATACAAGTCCACTTTGAAGACGTGTGCTCAGCATCCATGTCGTACGTAATGTCTGTTCAAGATCTGTGCCCTACATATGTCCAATCCTGGTACTACATAAGTCTGTATGGAGTTGTATGTCTACGATTAAATCTATGTTCAGTGTTCGATAATCAAGACCTATGTTCTCATTTCATGTTCCACCTTTAACATGTATGTCCTTTGTTCATGTCCATCATGTTTTTTTGTTCCATGTCCACCTCTAGAGTAGGCTACTTCTCGTCTCGTTAGTGCCATGTTAACATGATAGCATTCAAGAGGAAAGATAGAAAAAGTCTCACGGTTTTCGTCCTGAGCGACACACTGCAGCGGAATTCCGAAGAAGGAAGTGTACGAGTCATTGTACCAAACCAGGAGCTCGCTTCCTCGAGGGATGTCCAGGCACGCCCGGTAGAAGATGCTAGACCTAAAACACAAACACAAATTGTTGAAGGACCCCTTAAGACGTCATCACTAAAGTGGCTAATGCTAAAAGACTTCTTAGGACCCCGTCGCTAATGTGGCTAATGCTGAAGCTTTTCTTTGGATCCCATCGCTAACGTTGTAAATGCTAAAGCACTTCTTTAGACCAACCACATCGCTAACCTGGCTAATGCTAAAGTATCTCTTTACCACCATTAACTTGGCTGTTGCTTAAATTTTTCCTCGCTAACCGTGTTTTAGTTAATCTCAGGTTACAGTAGCATCACATTGCATAGCATTGTTTACTTTAGCATTGTCTGTCTTTATTTTGCCCAGCAATTAATTTTTACTTAGTCTATCTTAGCTTATTTTATTTTAGCCTAGCACAGTTTATTTTAGATTTTGAGTAGTTTTATCTTATTGCAACATAGTTTATCTTGGCATATCGGTGTTTACTCTAGTTTAGCAACTTAGTTTATCTTGTCTTAGCCTAGTTTACATTAGTTTCATCTATTTTAGCAAACTCTAGCCTAGCTAGTTTAGCAGTGACAAGTGAAAAATAACTTACCACGTAAATGTTTACATTTATTTTTACCATGTGACGTTAATGCACATCATAAGATTAGGCATCTGTGTGCGTTGGGTACAGTGCTTGTGCTGTAGGTAAGAAAACAAATGTTTCACAGTCAAGACCACGCCCCCTCAGAGAGGCAGCGGGCGTGTTTGTTTTTCATACCTGACCGCCTGATGAGACCCTTTGATGTGTGACACCACCCGCCACAGTCCAGCAGCAAACATGGATCAAACACCACCCCAACCACCCCCCCACCTCCCACCGCCTCTCCATCGTTTTATCTGGTGTGAGGTCAGGGGTATGTTTGATTTACAGCCCGGCCCCTCCCGACTGTGTTGTCATGTTGGCCCCACCCTTCCGAGTGCGCTAAGACAAAATGAAACACGCTTGACATGAGGTCACTTCTTTCTTTAGCATTAGCCACATTAGCTAATTGGGTCCAAAGAGGTACTTTAGTGATAGCCACGTTAGCGATTAGGTCCAAACAAGTCCTGTAATTAGGTTAAGTCAAAACTACTGTAAGATGTACTAACCTAAACTAGGCTACGATATTTTAAGCAATGCTAGACTAAAATAATCTAATAGAAAGTAGATAATACATAACTATAGCCGTTTCTCAATATCAAGAACGCAGTGCACGGTCTTGTGAACTCAGCGAGTACAGTCGTCCTAAGGACGGACTGTACTTCTTAAGTACACTAGTCGCTTGGCAATTGGAACGGATGTGTACTCGTGTACTTCCTCCCGGGCTCTGACGTATTTTCGTAATACATCACAGATATATCACATGACTAGATTTCAACTTACAAACGTGAGTCCTCTCCTCCGCTGTTGTATTAGCCATTTTGATAGCAACACGAAACACATCTTGGGATATTTTCCCAGCCAAGTCTTCACAAGTCACCAACCGATGCATCCTTGGTTTAAGATAGCAGACAAGAACAACATTCGGGTATTCCGTGCGTTCTTGGTTTATGCGTATTTTCAATTGGAACAGGACTTGGGCCGTGACTAATGAGATCACTAGATCACAAGGACGTATAGACAAGAACGCGAGTTGAGAAACGGCTTATGTCATAGTAAGGTACAGTTATCTATGACAAAGCAAATGATGCTAAACTGAAACTAAACTATATTAAGCTAACATAAACTAAGATAATATAAATAATGTTGGGCTAAGACAAAACTAGCGCAATTTAACATTAGCTAAATTATAAGATAACGAAGCTATGATAAGTGACGTAAGCTAAACTTATTCAATGAAGTGCTACTTTTTTTACAGGTTGTTTAGTAGGTCTTAATGACAAGGCTAATTTAGCATGTAGCACTAGCGGGTTTGTACCTGTACTGAACGACCATCATGTTCTGCTCTCCGCAGTGTCGGGCGCATCGGATGTACCTCATCCAGCTCGATTTAACAGGATCGTTGCCGTCCAGGAAGTGACACAATGTTCCCTCTGAGTCGTAAATCTGAAACACACGCGCGTAATGCATAAATTCAACTCTGGTCATATCTATTTCTAACCTGGTTCACACCAAACGGTCTCACGTTGTCTTCATACCTGCCGGGTTTCAACACACCTGGATCACACCACGCACACACGTCTGTACCTGACATCACATCAAATCAGCTCCATATCTGTTTCAAACCAGGTTCAGACCATATTCCCACTTTAGTCATTACTTGGCTCCAACCTGGTTGTCTTTTACACCTGGTTCATTCCTGGTTGAAACCTGCTTAACTTTCAAACCTGATTCACACCGTGCAGAATAACAATGTTTATATTTGATTCCCATAGTGTTCCTGCTGTGTTCACACTATCTGGTTCACACTTTCTGCAAAGGTTGAATCAAGGCAACTGGGCAGTTGGCACTTTGTACACATCTGGTCTTCATTTAGGTCCTCTCTTGGTCACACTCTATTCATAATAATATGTTCACATTTAGATCATAAACCTGGTGCACAGCACACTATCTGCTTTACACAATGTTCATATGTGTGCCAAAGTGGAGTTGCACTTGATTCACACAAACTTGTCTCCAGGGTGTGTTCACACCCTTGTGTTCAAACCCTTGTTTATGGGTTTCACATTTAGTATTTTGGATACAGCGACAACAGGAATTTGGGACACCAATGGGGAACATTTAAAAGACTGCAGTCAGTAAAAAAAAAAAAAAAATTCCAGTCTCCTGTGAACACTGGACACCATGTTGGAGGTCTTCTTGGACACACGCACACACACACACACACCCACGCACGCACACACACACACACACACACACACACAAACATACTAACTGGAACTATAAAGACTAAAAGACATTATTTAGTTGAATGTTGCAAACAAAAGTGTTAAACATTTTCAACACTTTCTTCTGTCTCACTCTACATTATCCTTGTTTGACTTCAAAGACCACACACATATACACCCAGACGCGCGCGCACGCACACACCATTAACGACCTCTTTACATTATCACTATCTTCACATGCGGGTTTGTCCGCATTAGTGCGTGTTTATCATGACATGTATGACGTGTGTTTGTGTGAAAAAAGCCACTAATGCAGTCGTGGTTATCGAGAGAAAAGTGTGACATACACACTTAGCACGCACACATTAAGATAAACACACTTAACTCAGCACACACGTCACACAAGAGGTGATAAAAACACACTTAGCACACACGCGAGCCACCGAAGATTTTTAGCACTTTGTCGCGCTGATAACAGTTTTTATTTAGGGAGCGCCTAGCATCACTTAATATCACCGGGTATCGCAGAGCATGACTTCCCATCAGGTAGCATGGTGACAGTGCAGTGCTGTTGTTGTTATAGAGTCCAAATGGTGGAAAAGTGTTTGTGAGTGAAGATCAATGATCCCACGCTTGAGTTGTACACAAAATCAATCAAACGCACTAATTCTGCCGTTATCTGCTCTCTTCATCACCTCCTCTTCTACACGCCCTCAGCCTCCTCTTCATCGCAACTCCTCTTCCTCACGCTGCTCATCCCCCCTTTCTGGTTTTCCAGATGATTCCTACTGATACTTTGTCATCTTCCATTGAAAGAGATGAAAAAACAACAAACATCAGAAAACGGTGCGGTGTTCCTGATTCAAACCGGATTGACACCACATTCAAATCTGGTTCATACTATCTGGTACCACAGTGTGTTTACATCTGCTTCCCCACCCTGTTTTTTTTTTTCACATTTGGTTCACACTTGGTTCACGTTCACACCCCCTCTCTATTTGGTTCAAACCTGATTCACTCAAAATGGTTCCATACTGTCAGGTTTGAATTGTGTTCACCTTGCTTTCATGTTTGTTTCACAACATTTTCACATCTGCTTCAAGCTGGTTCGGATGTGGATCACACCGTATGCTACCACAATGTTCATATCCGGTCCATACAGTATTTACACTGCTTTCGAGCTTAGTTCCTAAGCGGTTTGCACTTTATTTCTACTTTTCACACCTGGTTCACTTTCACATCAGGCTCACAATTACAAAACATTCATACTATATTCACACCTGATTCACGTCTGGTTCATATATGTTTAAAACCTGGTTCACACCTAATTCACACAATTTGGTCCACAATGCTTTCACACTTGATTCACATCTGTTCCATCCCGGTTTCAAACCTGGATAGCGCTTTGTTCACACTGACTAATCCACACCGCTCTACCTAATTCCAATCCATTTAACACCTAATGCACACTACCGGAAAGTGTTTATACATGGGTCACTGTGTTTCAACTGATTTCACACCTGGTTCACATTGTTTTCACATCCAAACACACATGATGTGTCATTTTTATAGTACAGTGAATGTGGCGCCTCAAAACGGTATTTGCCGATAAGAAGACCAGGGGTCGCAGTTTTCCATTGCAGCGAGTTGGAATGTGTGTGAGGGTCAATTGGCAGGTGTGCGTCGGGGGAGTCACCGACTGTAATTTGTTCGTGACTGTTCGGTTCAGCTGCGTCGCTCGGTGTGCGGCGGGCTTTGGAAACATCCAATGTGTGACAAGAAGGTCGAAACAAATTGAAACAAAGTGCACCCTTTCACACATTATTGCACCGCAGGAACCATATTTAGAACCAGAAGCAGGATCAGGATCAACAGTGTGAACCAGCGAGCCGCCGCCGCCGCCGTCGCCGTAGCGCTCTCGGTGAGCCGCCTCATCCATCAGCTCATCAGACGTCCCAAAATATTTGCACAAGCGCTCACCCTGCTTTCTCACACTACTAGCGTGAGGGGGCGGGGCCAGCTCCGGACAACCAATCAGACACATGTACTCGCACACAAACACATGGATACAAAGACACACGTGTACCATCATGACACACACACTTACACACGTAGACATGAACACGCATTCCCAAACACACACTCAAACACGCATACATACACCTATCAATCAACCAATCACATTTGAATTATATAGCACTTTTCATACACGAAAATGCAACTCAAAGTGCTGTGCAATAAAAACATCCAAAACACAACATAAAAAGAAGACCCGCAAAACAAACCCAAGGACATATATCCACCAGTACATCAGCACTCACACACACACAAAGCACACAATCTGATAAACTGCGTTAAAAAAGACATGATATGGCACAGAGAAACCATATGAGGACACACACAAGCACAGAGACAGACACAAACACACACACACACACACCCCCACACACACACAGTGGATTATGTTGTTACCGTACCATGAAAGTCAAATGACATGCGACCCAGAGTGGTCATCTTAACGACGGCGTTATTTTAGCGCCAGCGCCACCTACAGTCCAAACGCAACAAGCCAGCTAAAAGTTTGTTTTTGTACAATCATGAGTCGCCATAAATAAAATCCCTCGCAGACACAGTGACAGCCGTGGCGATGATGTCACTGCGGTTGTTTAATAAAGCGTCGAAAGATGGAAGGCTAGCAAATAAAAGCCCTTTACGACATTCCGACAGGCCCAGTAGGATTGTGGGAATCCTTGCGGGCGTCGCGCTAGCAAAATATTTGACCGCCGAGTGAGCTTTGCTTTGCTTTCTTTGCCGCCGCCGCCGCCGCCGCCGTCGGATTCACGACAGCTCAGCCGTCACGGCCTCGTGACGACTTCGCGGCTTTTCCCTGGAAATGCGCGGCTTTCCAACGGGAATCTTCAGCTTCCTCGTTGGGCATCAACACGGAAAAGTACAACTTGTACGCACCATGTTTACATCTGGTTCATAACTTTTTGAAACGTCCGCGCACATCTGCTTCACACAGTCGTTCAAGTGCTTACATAGTGACTTCACACCTAATGGGAATCAAGTGTGATGGTACCTGGTTCAAACTATCTAGTACACGCTGTGTTCGCACACATTTCAAACCTTCAACACGTTGTCCGCCACACACATTCCTTAAACATCGCACCAGAGTCACACCTGGTTTGAATCAGGTGTGAAAGCGGTGTGACACAGATGTGTTGAATCAATCAGTTGTGAAGCGGGTCTAAACTGGGTATGAATATGTGAACTAGACACACAATAGTGGTGAACCAACCTGCTTCACATTGTGTTTAGGTCCAATTCAGACCTGGTTCACACTTGATTCACATTGTCTGTGTCACACTGAATGGGGCATGAAGACAATGTGAACCGGGTAGAAATGAATCTGTCAGGAATCTGGTCTGTTGCAGGCAGAGGCGGGACCGGCGGGCTGTTGACAAGTGATTTTGCGTTTGTAGTCTCCTTGCTCTTGTTTTGCAAGCGATTTTTGTTGATTGTTTTCTTCTGGCACAATTCGCCAGCGACCTTTGTTGAACTTTTGCAGATGTGAAATGTATTTTTTCCATAAATAAATGTAGTTAAATACATTTCTTCTCCTTGTCTGTGTTTTTGGGATCCACCCCCTTCCAGTTCCCACTGGAATCCATGACAGAATCTGGTTCACATTGTCTTCATGACCGATTCCCAATATCTGTCACACTGAATTGGGCATGAACACAATATCAGGGCAGATTTAAACCCGCTTGACACCTGGATAATACCCGCTTCATATCTCAGTCAAACTATCTGGTCGACACTGTATTAACCGTGTGTTCACGCCGGGTCCCTGTTTAGCTTTGACCTGATTCACATTGTTTTCATGTCTGATTCAGACCTTGGCAAACATGGTTCACACCTGAGTCACACTACTTTCACATCTGGTGCATTTAGTTTAAATCCCAATTTGGATATATTCATTCTTCACGCCGTCTCCAATCATTTTGTCATAGAAAGGTCCACAAAATAGCATGTCTGTTACCTCCCACAAGTGTCGTGTATTCCTGGAGGCTCCGCAGCGGACTTTGTCCAGCGTGAGCGGGGTGCCCTGGAAGGGTCCGATCCAGGTGCCCTGGGGAATTCTTTGGGCAGCGCAGATTCCGTACCCCAGGCCGGGTAGTGTACTGGTGCACAGGCACACCTACACGCACAAGCGATTGATGGATGAGGCGTTTCGAACAGAACACGCTTTAGTCAAGTCAAGTCAAGTCGAGTCTTTCACAAGTTTCAGCCAAGCGAGTCTCAAATGCTAAAATTGGCGGATTGAGTCTGATGCGAGTCAAGTCATGTGACTCGAGTCCCCCACCTGTGGGGGGCGCTCACCTCTCGGGGTAGATCTCTGAGCCAGTCGGGAACGTCGGGAAGGGTGAGGGGTGCCGGGGTGGCACTGCTGGTGCCCACCAGCCTCCGCAGGGAGTGAAGCGGTCCGTGCATGGGACACTCACCGTTACGGTTGTCCGCACACATGTCGCAACCTGGAAGGAAAATGTTCACAGTGAGGTAACATTCCGGTAAAATCGCACCTCGGTCACACTATCGGATATACAATGTGTTCACAAGGTGTTTACACTTGGTTCGTACCTGTTTCTAAACTACCTGTTACAGATTGTGTTCACATCTGATTCATATCTGTTTCAAACCTGGTTCGGACCTCGGACAAAGAATTTTGTTCCTGATTCCCATTTACCTTCGACCTTGTTCACACCTGAGTCGCAGTGTGTTCGCAACAGGATTACCCGATGCAGACCTGGTGCACATCTCAGTCAAACAGCTTTTTAAAAACTGGTTCCCGTTTAGTTTCTACCGAGTTCCCAACATTCTAACATCTGTTTCTTACCAGCTTTAAAACAAGTTCAAACCGCAATCACATGATCGAGTCCAGATTGTGTACAGCACACACAGGAATTGTTTTTTTAGTTCCTACTTAGTTTCAGTTTCAGCCCTGGCAAGCGAGGTTCACACCTGATTCACACTGCGTTAACAGCATGTTTACATTGGGTCGTACTAGGTTTGCACCGGTTTCAAACCAAGTTCACACTGTCTGGCCAACACTGTGTTCCCAGTGCTTTCAAAATTATTTCACACTACCTGTTTCACATGCTGTTCACACTGCTGTCAGAACTAGTTGATTGAGATTGCATTCACATGTTGTTTATGTTGCTTTCACAACTAGTTCACTTCTATTTCATGTTGTTCTCACACCTGATTCAGCCTTGTTTCACGCTGTATCAAATCTGCTTCACACCTTATTTCACGCAATCTGGTTCACACACTGGCACCACTTTCATAACTAGTTCACACTTGATTCACACCAGTTTTGAATCTGCTCCATTCTATTTGGTCCACACGGTGTTCCCACAGCTTTCACAACTAGTTAAGATCCAGTGCATGATGCATTTCAAACTGGCTCACACTGGTTTCAAATCTGCTCCATACTACCTGGTCCAAAATGTGTGATCAATGCTTTCACAACTACTTCACAGATGGTGAATCAAACCTGGTTCTCACCAATTTCAAACCTGGCTCACAACTGTTTTTACACAATCTGGTTCATGTAGTGTTACCTCTGCTTTTACAAGTTTCACACTTGATTCACAACAGTTTTGAATCTGGTTCATAAGGGCTGGAATGATACACTTTTGTCCCAATCCAAAATGCCCGATATGTATTGCAATACTTGAATATTATAAAAAAATATATACCGGATTAAAATAAACTGAGGCATGTGTTTCCAAAGTTTTAACTTAAGTGCCATTTGACATTTATTCAAGTGTCACGATTGAAAAGTGCATAAACTGTTCCAGTAACTGTTCCTGATAAACAGGAGTGCAATAAATAAAACTCCATTCCCAAAAGCTCAACTTAAAGGACCTCGAATGTTCCAAAAGTATGTTATAGAACGTGCGAAACATAACATAACGTAATCGAAAGTATCGATACTTGGTATCGGCATAAAACGCTAAAATCACGATACAATATTTTTCCCCAGCCCTATGATTCATACTATCCACATTGTGTTAACAATGTCTTCATAACTAGTTCACATCTGTTCCATACTGTTTTAAAACCAGATGCAGGATTGGTTCACGGTGTATCAAATCTGGTTCACAACCGATTTCACACTTTATGTTTCACACTATGTTCACACGTCTTTCGCAAATAATTCACATCTGACCCATTTTGTATTCACACTAAACTGGTTTGTACCTGATTTCGAACAGTCTGGTTCACACACTGTTTCCATTGCTTTCGCAAATAGTTTACATCTGATTCCTATAGTCACACCGGTTTCAAACCTGTTTCACATTATCTGGTCCACACTGTTTTCACGATGCTTTCACATTTGATTTACATCTGATTTATATTGTTTTAACACATGGCTCACATCTGATTTCATACTTTTTAGCTCTCACACTGCTTTCATGGCAATTTCACATTTGATTCACATTGTATACACACCTGACTCTCACTGGTTTCAAACCTGCTTCACATTATCTGGTCCACTCTGTGTTCACAGTGTTTTCTGAATGTTCCGGAAGCTGGCCTGCTCTTGTTCGTTTTTAATGTTTGCTTTGGCCGCATTCAAATCATTCCTGCCATATTTCCGTCCCGAGCGTGGCGGCGCGTCGGGGTGAAAAGCGTCGGTCGCAGCGCCGCGGCGTGATGAGTTGCGACACTAATTGACGTCAATAATTGAGGCGCTGATGATTATCTGGACTGAAAAAATTCCCAGCAGGAAGTCCCGCTTGTTTTCCTTTGCGTTTTTCCCAAATTTGAAATATCGGCAGCGCAGGAAGAGTGACGGCCGCTGACGGATGAAGTCATGAAGTACGCGGCAGCCGACTTCTTAATGCTCCGCTAAACGGGAACAATGTCAAACAAACATTCCCACTTTAGGACGGGCGGGAAACTTCTCAGAGTTGATGTAGTCAGAATCAGATCTCACGACAATCAGAAGCTTGTCTCCATGTTGCCAAGCAACAACACATCAACACGCACACATTCTTTTAGATTATACGACATGAAAATGTGTTTAGCTATTATTTTGGTGGATTTAAAACCTACATTTGATCAAACTACATTTTGTGATTTGTAAATTAATTTCTTGATGAATCAACTCAATTCGCAGATCAAAAATGACGCATGTTAATGAATACTTCAAGTTTCCCGATAACGCAACTCAACTCTATTTATAGAACACTTCAATTCATAACATAAAAAGAGGAACATCTAAATTTGTTGTTAAAAATCAACATTTGCTCTTTCATTTTGATTCACGAATGAAATTTGTTGATTTAAAAACTCAATTTGTTGACAAATAAACTGCATTTTTAATTTAGAATTTTAATTTCTTGATTCCTAAATTCTTAAGTTAATGAATAAATTAAAAATGTTAATTTTTCGATAAATAATTTAAATTTGTCGTTTAAGAACTACATTTGCTTTTTAATGAATTGCATTTCTTGATTCATGAATAACTGTTTAATTGAAGAGTACTAATATTGATGAATGAATTACATTCGCTGATGAATAAATTAATTTTCTTAAATCATTTAAATTAGTTGATTAAACATTTGTTCATTTATAAATTAAATTTCTGGATTCATTAAAGAATTTTTTTGTTGAATAAATTCATTGATAAATATCTAAAAGTCACGAATACAAACTATGTTTGCTCTACATTTCTTGATTCATAAATGACATATGTTGATTAAAACTAAGAAGTCAAAATACAAATAAAATAAGAATAACATTTGTTTATGAAAAAAATATGTGGTTGAATATGTCATTTATTTAGTTCAAAATAACCTTTGTTCAGTAAAAAACATTTGTTGCTGAATAAGCTAAATTTCTTGTAAAAACGTTTTGATCAATCAACTAAATTTCTTGACTGAAAACAAACTCGCTATTGATGAGTAAATTGAATTTCTTGTTTAAAAACATCTGCTGATGAATAAATTACATTTATTGGTTAATAAGTTCAATTTGTTGAGGAATAAATGCATTTGATTGAGTAACAATGAGAAAATGAAAATGCAACGTTGTGGGTATTCTATCAATCAATAAATCACATTTTATTTATATTATACTACCAGAAATACAACAAACAAAACAACAACAACAACAAAAAATTGCGTTCTGTCTATCAATTTGTGGCAAATCCAGGTGCAATGTGGGACATGTAGTTGCCCCGGCGGGGCAGCGACGAAATATAAAAATGAATCAATAATTTATTAAGTTACAAAAAAAAAAATCAAACTGTCGAATAAAGATCAAATTTTGCGTAGTGACGCGGTACTTCTAAAAGCGCACGTCATCACACCAACGTCAAGATGATTACTTGTATCCAATCTAATTGTATAAGCTTGTCATGTGAGTCGTAGTGTCACGTGACCTCAGCAGAATGTTATGTTAGTTACTGCATATTATTATTATTTTTATTGTATGTGTGTGTGTGTGTGTGTGTGTGTGTGTGTGTGTGAGACCGCTTTATTTATACACTAAACACTTCACTTTAACACACACACATGTGCGTGGCCCCCCGAGACCTCCATATGGTTGTGTTGGGATGATAAATAGCGTTCTGCTGGATCGATCGACCCCCCCCCCCTTTTCTCGGCCCCCTCATCACCCAGCACATCCCCTCCTCTGTAAACCCCCCACGCCCACCCCATGCCCGGCCCCCCCAACACAAAACTATATGCAGCAATTAATTCCCGCTTGTCCCGCCATCCCTCATCGGGCCTGCCGGCGCGTATCGACGCAGATTACTGCTGATGAACCGTTTTATCACACACCCACACACACGCACGCGCACACACATCTTCATCACGTCACTTCCATGACAACTTTCAACACGGCCAAGACGTGAGCGCAAACACACGTGAGGAAGAAAATCATCTACATTTTGTCGCTGAGATTCAAAATTGGAAATGACATCACTTTTAAATGTTGTGAGTTTGGGTGTAAATGTCATCTAAAGTACACAGAGACTGTCATGTGATTTTAAGATACAAAGTACAATTATATCATTTTAAATACTGTGAAATTGTGTGTGTGTGTGTGTTTGAAATGTATTTTTTTTTTATAAATGACAAAACGATACGATTGTATTCAATACGCAGTGGTCACGTTCAATGACGCATTAAGTGAAGATTATTCATTTTGCTCATCAATAATTTGAAAGTGAAATCTGATTGATAATCAATCACAGCTCGGGGCCACTGACCTCTGATGTCACATGTCCAAAAGAATCCGCCATCATTTTTACAACGTTTTTTTTTTTTTTTTTTTGCCTTGTTTTGGATATCAACATCGACTTTTTAAATATATATTGTTTACTTTTTAAAAATAATTTTCCTCTGCTAATTGCACTTTTTGTTCAATGTTTTTTAAATAAATATTTAGATGGTAAAAAAAATTACACAAACATTGTTAGTGCAGTTAGTTGGAATTGAAATGAATTTGAGGAAGAACATTTTTTAAAATGTTAAAAAATATATTTTGTACTACAATCACCATATTAAAATATATGTATTTTCAATTACAAATTAAGGTAAAATATGCATAAAATGAATATTCAAGACGTATCAATAGAGTGAATTTGTAAATAAATAAAACAAAGTACAACAATAGATAATTGGAGGTATAAAATATTTCATTACATCCATTTCATTACGTAACCTAAGTTCAAAATGATAGGTTGATTGTAAAAAATCAGAATTAAGTTTTAAAAAATGATACACACACAACACTTTAGTCTCATCATGTACGTAAAAAAACGAGGTATGTATATGTACGTATGTCTGTGCACAAAAGTGTGCGTACGTACGGTTGTTGACGTCGGCGTTGTGGCTGCTGATGGGTATGATCTCCATCCTCTGTTGCCCGTACAGGAAGAAGTCCAGCTCCTCGGCAGTCAGCTTCATCCTGCCCCCCGCCTGCACGGCCTTTCCGCCTTCCTCGCCGCCGCCGACGCTCTTCACGCTGGACGACACCACCCCGACACCCGCGCAGCTCTGCTCCTTCACCTGCAGGAGGCGTCCCACCGCGGGGTTCTCAGCAGGGGGGACCACCCCCGCCGCGTCCCCTCCGGGACCCCCGGGGCCCACCGGAGCCAGGGCCTGCCCGTAGAGCGCCATGTGCTGGGCGAGAGGAAGTTGGGCGACCACCACGGAGGAGGAGGTGGAGGAGGAGGCGGGCGCCAGGGCGGCGGCCCCCGACGAGGAGGTGCAGTGCGGGGGTCCCGAGGGCGAGGGTAGGGGCGGCTTGAGCGGCGTGTGCGGGAAAAGCTGCTGCCAGTGATGAAGGTACGACGACGCGTCCACTTTGAGGAAGGCCGACGCCGTCGCCGCCGCCGATGCCTCGCCTGGCTTCAGCATGGCGCCACGCCGTCTGCATGGGGGGGCATGACAGCTGTCAATCATCTGCATCACACACACACACACACACACACATTTGACTTCACTCTCGAGTCACATTTCATTCATGCCTTTCTTCAATCAAAATCCAGGATGTCAATTACATACAAGTCGTATTCTTTCTTGAAAGTAATTTTCTGACACGGCAAGTGTTACAGTAAATTATACTGCACATCTTAGTCGATGTTGTATTTTATGACATACTTCATTTAAACTCACAAGTATGTGCTATTGAATCTAATGACATAAATGTATGACAGTGAACTTGTACATAAAACAGTCAATTTTATTCCACTTCATAATCACACACGTAAATTACTTTATGATAGTGTATTTAATGATATAATTAAGGGTTTGAAATCATAAATACACCGTATTCAATTTAATGCATAGAATTGTATGATTTAATGGCGGCATAAATATGTTGAATAGAATTGAATGATGACGTAAATATGTCATTGACACTTAAAGATGCATAAAACACATCTATAGTGCAGCTTTTTAAAGGTTTTGATTGACAATGGATAAATATTGAAAATTACATACATACACATATATGCTAACATTTGAAAAAAATGAATACAATAGTCAAAAGCCACATACAAAATTTAAAAAAATCGAAAGAATGGCAAAATAAATACAAAGACATTAATAAAATGAAAATAACTTCATCTATATGTCATTTGATAAAGATTGACAGGTGAAAAAAGGCCTAATTTTCATACGCATGCGGAATTTTATTGTAAAATGCTGCTGTTCAATTTCTTTTCAATCAATCAATATGCTTTATTAACATAAATTTATGTAAAAATGAACATTTATAGAAGTATTTGTTTTGGATGTCGACATCACCTTTCACAACAAAAGCCCAATAATCGAATAGCACATGTGCCAAATCAGCGCCTATTTTTGCTGAAATGTTTTCAAAAATGAAAATTAAACAAGAACACTCATGTTTTGCTGCAAGTATTTACAAAAAAAAAAAAAAAAAGAAGAGAGGAGGACGTGAGGATGTTGCGTTTGGTCCACTCGGTCGAACCTTCTTGACTTTTTTGGGGGTCAACTTGTGAATCGGACGCACACAAAAACAAGAAAACGTCATAAAAGCGCGTGCTCAATTATTAAAACGTTTACATGTTCACTGAGTCAAGACGTCCGCAAAGTTTTTTCACGTCCAAGCAAAAAAAAAAAAAAAAAAACATGCAGTGCTGGCAGTCAAAAATAGAAATGACAAAATGATGAAAAAGAGAGTTAAAAAAAAGTGTCATAAGAACAATAATAATAATAATAATAATGATAACGATAAGCTTACCGGTGCGGTGAGGCTGTGCGCGTGTGTGCGGCTGAGGAGCGCTGACGTCCGACCTCGATTCTTCTTCTTCATGGAGGAACACTCACTCACACACTCTCACACTCACGCACACACACGCACTCTCTCTCTTGCTCTCTCTCATTCTCTTTCTCTCATTCCTCGAACCCAAAGAAGAAGAAGAGGAGGAAGATGATGTGTCCCGCGCGCCTCCGCAGCCAAAAAAAGCAGCACGTGATCATTTGCCGCACGCGGCCCCCTCTCTCTCTTTTTCTCGGACCTCCGACACACACACACGCACGCATGCACACATTTTCCCTGGTGACACGCAGCCTACATGTGACCTTTGAACTTGCACACTGACATGTGAAACTTTTTTTTTCTTAAAAAAAAAAAAAAACTGGCAGGACAATTTTTCAGGTTTTTAAAATGATAAAGAACTCATTTGCATATCAGACCAAGCCCCTCCCAACAGGCACCTGCTCGTTCCGGCCAATTTAAATGGCCGATATCTTCCCTTTTCCTATTGGCCAATTTTTTTTTTTTTTTGCATATTTTTTCCCAATATGAACACATTACAACATAAAACAAAGATAATGGTATTCAAACAAACTGTTTTTTTTAATCGGTTAAAAAAAATCCTCAGATTTTTGCCAATTTTCTCTGTTGTTAAGTTAAACACTTACGGGCAAAATAATGTAAAACAGTTACCGTTAAATGTTCTGCCTTTAAGTCACATCTTTGTGGGACCCAAAAACGTTATTTAAGTCATCATATATTTTCGGAATGAATCATATAATTAATCGCTTATCAGAATTTTATTCTGCCAAATATCAGAATTGGCATTGGCCTACAAAAACATCCATATCGTTTGGGCCCTATTTTTTATGAGTCGACACCTGGACTAATGAGTTTAATTCATTCCATGGTCAAGCTCGTAACTGAAGTCACTCATATATCAAATTCATTTTCCCAGTTAAAATGAACGGAAATACAATTAATCGGTTTTCAGACGCCAAAATAACACAACTAATTTCTGTAATGCATTTTTTCGAAAGAAAAATAGCAGTGTACAGTGAACCCCCGCTATTATATAGCGAAAGTCACGAACTGAAAAAAAATACAATTGACGCTCCTTATAAATGCCAGGGCAAAAAAATATTTTAAAAGCTGATAAACTGGGGGATCAGGCCCTGGAAAAATTGTTCTGAATAACGTGGAGAGGTTCCCAGAGGAAATCGGCAAATACTGAGGACCTGAAGTACCAAGTTGCAAATACACAGGGTTCCACCGTATTGTAGAAAAGCATTATTTGAAATAATCAAATGAATGTAAAGAAATAAACTGGCATTAATAAGTGTAATTACTGTACGTACTGTGGTATTCATGTGTTGGACGTGCCTTTAAGGGGCGTGGCCTAGTGAATCACATCAGGAGTTTGCGTCCGTTAGTCTGCAGTGAGTGTCTGAGTGGGAGTTGTGCCCGACAGCAGCTCCTTATGAGTGCTTTCATTTTGTGTTTTTGACTGTTTGTCGTAACACAACCAACAAAACAACTGATGTGAAAGAACAAATGCTATGCAACTAGCGTAAGCAAACAAAAACAAATTACTACGACAAAACGAATGTAATGCAACTTCAACCACAGGTAGTCCTCATATTACGACGTACGCGACCTGCGACGTTTCGACTTTACGACGCCCGTGCCTCCTCCTCCATTTTGTCCCCAGCACCATATTAACTACGTCTACATGCAGTCAACATTCAGGTTAAAGTCAAAATTCAGATTTTGGAAACATTCTGAATATCCCGTTTACATAATTGAGCGTACAGAGTTGCTCCGGCATTTGAATAAGCCACTGTGTACGGCGACGCACGGCGTCATGACTCAAATGTTACTTTCAACTGTCAATAAAACACTTGATATTCACACAACGCACTTCCGCATACAAGCACTTCCTGTACTACAAAGACCAGCATTCCTTGCGGTTGAGCAATGAGCATTCGCAGAGTGTCTCGATCGTGTCTGTTTGCGCGCCGGCAGTATCTTTGCCTTTTTCGCCCTCCTTCTCCATCCACTTCTCAGCAGTAATGCTAAGTACGGCATCTTATACTTTTTATTTTAGTGTACTTTCATTTTTTTATACCGAGCATTTTGATTTCGACTTTAACAGTGACATCCGACATACGCCGAAATTCAGGTCACATCGCCAGTGTAGGAACGGAACTCGTTCGTAAAATGAGGACTCCCTGTATATGTAAATAACCAAATGAAAATTTTAGTTTGGATGGTTAGGCGAGTGGCGCCCTCTGGTGACATCAAAAGGTATGACCTGTGTTTGTTGTTATTTGACAATCAGTTGCTGACCACAATGTCAATCCCCCCCCCCCCCACCACCACTGTTTGACTCACTCTGTTTACGGTGAAGATTATTACTATTATTACTTGCTGATTGTTATTATTAGCCCGACTGGCCAAGACTTCCTTAGCAACGTGTGTGTGGTGTGAGTGTGGGTGTGCGTGCGTGCGTGTGTGGCAGACAAGACAGATTAGAGCTGAGCTCATTGTGTTTTTGGGTCGGTCTTGTTATCCGCGACCCGTAGCTTGCTAGCCGTCTGCTGCGGGGGCACGCACTACACACACGCACACACATACGTGCACTTTTAAACACACATAAGCAGCACATCAGTCAGCGAGCGCAGGCGCGGATAAGGACACGGGCTAAACGGCGGAACACGCAAAGGCGTGCGTTGTTATGACTAGCGTCGGCGTGACAGCCGCCATCCGTCATCCTGGCGAGCGGCTCTGGATTGATAAGGAACAAAAACACAAACACGCCAGCGTCTCCGCATGAACTCTCGCCGGCCCAAAAAACACTTTTTCACTTTTTTTTTTTTTTTTACAAAAATCCTGGCTAGCGAGGTAGAGGGAGAAGGTCACCCCCAGCGCGTCACTATCGAATCACATTAGCTGGCTAGCTTTTAAAAATACAAACATGTCATGATTAACACGACATGTTGAATACTTGATTGTTTTGAATGTTGATAAAGTAGTCAATAAAAAATGAAAAAAATAAGTGGACTCGACATGTTTCCCTGAGGGCTGCCATATTCCATCATCATCGCATCTGAAAAGAAGAAATACAAAGAAAAGAGACTCACCCATTTGCCAAGTCATGTGGTTGTTATTTGACAACAATCCTGTGTGGAACAAAAACACAACTTTTTAGTCACCTTTGTTATTATTTTAATATTCAATCAAGTCTTCATTTTTTTAGTTTTATGAAGCTCTACACAGAACTTCAACACTAATCACGCTCTCCATCAAGGAAATTATCTTTAAAAACAAAAAATCATAAATAATATAACACAACAGGACACAACTATCCAAACAACTAACATAACACACTAACAGACAACAATTCCTGTAACACAAGTACCAGAGCTGGGCGCTCTGCCTATGTGACAGAACCGTCCGTCCAGCCGTCACTGACGGATGCCCGTTTTGCATCGATGGCCGCGGCGAGCGCGGGGAGGAAAATAGTGAGTTGTTGCTGCTTGGGGGACAGTTTTGAGTGAGGGACCAGGCTGTGAACATGCTTCTAAAACACAGTGAGTCACTAGTGAAAGTTTAGTCGGAATCGCCAACGGATGCCCGGTTAAAATTAGAGACGGACCGGCCTATAGTATAGGCGAATGACGGACGACGGAAGGGTACCCACGCTGCAGACGGATGGCGACTAATGGACGCTCAATTTGTAGTAAAATACCCAGCACTGACAAGTACGGTAACACATCTGGTGGAAAACAAATAGTATTACACAATTAACATAAAACACTAGCATAACAGCCAGAAAACAATGAACATAAACAATAATGTCACATAATTACCATCAAACAACTTGCGCAACATAACAAACACAAACAAAATTACATAAAACAACTAATGGAACACGAGTGACTTAACACAATCAGCATAACAACCCACGTGAAACAATATTGCAACTCGACTATATATACTAATATACACATAAGTAACAGAAAACAACTAACGTGGCATGCTAACATCGCACAAGTGATGGAACGCAAATAATGTAAACAATAACCAACGTCGCACATCTAACATACGACTTGTTGTAACAACAAAAGAAACACAACCAAACAAATGAACAGGAAAAATAGAAAAAACGATTTCATCAATTTCCATAATTTAAAAAAAAAAAACTTTTGTTACCATTCTGAGCTATTTCAACAGTATACTTTATTAATGGGCACTAATAAGAAAACATTCATCTATTTTAGTTGTTTTTAAAAGGTGCTGCTCATGGTGGAATTTTTAATGAATTGTCCTATGCTTGTTTTTCCTAAAGGGGCAAAAAAAAAAAGACAGTGTATGTGAAACAATAAAAAAAGCAACAACAACAACAAAAAAAAACATATTTTCCTGCTGCTGCGTGAAGTGTGTGTTGTTTTTGTGTTGTCTCGGAGGAAGCGGCGGGAGGAGAATTAGCTCTTTTCACGCATTGATTAATGACTTTTCCACAGCCCAGCGCATCGGGCGATCGATGAATTAACTGCCCAAATTCATCATTTTCTACAAGGAAAGCTAATTATTTGCACACAAAAACAACTTATTAACAAGAAAACACACAAACACATTCACACACACACACACACTGCTCCCAATCTACGCGTCAACTTTAACCCCCGCACGCACACTTCAACTGGAAATAAAACATCTTCATGCCTAAAATAAGAATAAAAAACACATAAAACATGAGATAAAAAAAGTGAACTTGAGCACCACACAAGTAACAAGAAAATAACTACCGGAACACAATAAATACAAAAAAAAGACACAACTCACAAGAAAACAACATAACACAACTTAACGCATGACAACAGACATGAGAACAATTCACTTAGCTAATGTAACACAACTGACATAAATACACCAACTAATAATAACGTCAAAATATGACATACTACTTATGTTGTTAAACAATTGACAAAAAACAATGTAACACAGCTAATGTCACACAGTTAACAAAACAAGTGCAGCATTGTAACACAGGTAAAGGACCACAAATAACATCAGTAACATAACACAAATACAATTTAACAAATATATGGTCACTGTCCTATGAAAAACACTTACATCCATTTTTTTCAATTTTCTTATTTCTACGTGAGTGTTTTTTCTGTGTTACAAACATCGCATTAACGTGAATATTAAAATTTTTTCCAAAATTGGACATAAGTGTTTTTCACAAGACAGCGACAATGCATCACTTTGACATTTTACTAAAAATTGAGCATCTGTTGTTCGTCATCCCGGCACCCCTTGAACCATCCCCCCTCCCTGAAGTAGCCCAATACAACTTAACTTTACACAGGTGAAAGTGACACAACAGAAAACAATGACCAAAAGACAACAACTAATAACGTAACAACATTAACATAAGACAATTAAACAAAATAAACTAACACAACTACCAAGAAAACAATTTGTGTGTGCGTGTGCACGTCACTTAGCTATGAATAAGTGTGTGTGTGCGCGCGCGTGTGGTTAAGGTCCTGTTTGACATTCAATTAAAACATTTACATTCCTGCTTAATTAATTCAGTGGACGGCGGCGAGAAAAGACGAATGGACGGGTCGCTTTGACAGGAGGCCGATAAAACTACACACTCACACACACATTGCGTGTGTGTGCGCGCGTTAAGGTCACCGCAGGCTGACTATTATAATTCATGTGCATTGACAGATATTCATCAGGGACTTTTATTCTCTTTTGCAGCTTTGCTTCCCTTCAATGCACTAAAACGATACATTAAACCTTCAGTTCATAAAAACGCAACTGATACTTAATATTAACTCTTCATTCAAATAGTATGAACTCCTCAAACTAACACTATTAACTCCTTTAAAAGAAAAAAAAGACACTATTTAGCCCCCATACAAACACGATTAAATGGCCTCATCGTGTACCCAATTGGAGTGCCTAAAGAGCACTCCGGTACTCTTTTTTTGGGGGGAAATTCTGAATAACCAAATGGTCCATTTCAACAAGGCAATCCATGTGTGTCATCACTAGGGCTCCCACAAACGATTATTTTGCTAGTCGACTAATCACTAACACTAGTCGCGATTAGTCGACTAATCGGATAATATATAAATCGCAGAAAATTGCAGCAGCAAGCTGCTGCTCTCATAATAACCACCAATCGCTTACAGCTTGAATTCTTTATGTACAAACTAATCGTAAAGACAATTAAGATGATAATACATTCAACTTGTATTAAACTTTGCAACCTAAGCCATCAATCCTGACATGTTTATAAATGCGGGAGCAACTTAAATTGATGGCGATACTCTGGCCTTAAAATTTTTTGCTGTAATTCTGTAGTGCATTTTAAAATGGAACCAAAACTATACATTATGCAGTTGCATTAATACAGTGAAATGATCTATAAAAACAAAATTAAATACTTGTAATAATCCATAGTAGCTACCATATGTTAGCATTCTAAATAGGACAGTGTGTTACAAAGTTACATCAAACACATATCGTAACGTGTGTACGCTAACTGCGGCTAGCTTCTAGACACGACTGTGCCTAATTTGGCCGAATTTGTTGTCACTGTATATGCAATAAAAGCGCTAGACGCTGTATCTCTCTTACTGTCTCTTTTCAAGACCCTCCACAAATTACATACCTGTAATCTAAGGTGATGTGGCATATATCAAATAAAACGTATTTTTATTCTGACTGCTGTAGCAAACACCTTTTCTCATTCTGAGTTGGCAGCGGTAGACCAGTTCTTACTGCATAATAATGACGATATCTGTCATTAAGGAATAATAGGAAACATTCAATTCATATAAATATTCACAAATGTCAATAAAAACACCATATATAGTCAAGACATAATTTGAAGTTCGTCATTGTTAAATGTAGCCACAGAATATAGATGTACAATGTTTTGCAGATGTATGTCGCATTTTAAAATATAAATAAGAGCTATTGTTTACAAACGCTGTATATCCATGTTATGTGAAGCAGGTGCAGATTTACAATGTTTTTTTTTGTAGAATTGCTTCAAATTATCGTTAGTTTAAAAAAATCAAATATCAAGATTTTTTTAGATCATATCGGCCACCCCTAATACTAATTAATGATAAGTGACATGACTCACTGCGAAAGTCAGTGTGATGACGTCATCGTCACTGAAGCTAATGCTAAGCTACATGGTCTAGACAAGATGAACATGTCAATGTGCTATATCATCAATATCAGACAATGCTGAAGTATTTGAGTCACACTGCTTGGTTAGTCTTCAAATGACACGTATTTAAGTACTTTATAAGTTTTTAAAAACTTTAATGTCAATAAATGTCCACATCTCACCTTTCCCTCTTTCCCTGCTTCGCCTTGATGGGCGCAACTTCCATTCCGCTGGTGAGGAGAGGAGAAGTGGGGAGGGGGTTGCTCTCGCTCGCTGATGACGTGTCCGCCAATGACGCTCTGTTTCTCCGCCATCCTCCCAGCTGAGCGCCGCTGCAGAGATTCCTCCTCTCCGGAACCAGATGGAGCCTCGCTCGATGCTGTTGCTGCTGCTTCTGCACGCCGCCTGCCTGCACTCGGCGGCGGCTTCAGGGAGCGGAGTCAGCGGACCCAAAGTCACCGAGAAGGTTACGTATGAGGATTTTTGTGTTTTTATTAGCATGCTCGGTATGTGTGTGTTTTTGTTCTCTTGTGTGCGCGCGCAGCTTCACACGTGTGCCCGCAGGCTTTCCCGCCAACTCACGTGCTGCACTTGGTAAAGCTTGGTTATCACGATAACAAGTGAGATCTTAGATGCTATCTTACTTGTTTAGCTACACTAGAGAGGTGGAATATTATGAATAGTTGTCTAATAGTTTAATTCGCTGCATTAAGAAAGTAGCAGACATATTGTTCAATTAATATATCATCTACAGTTAATATCATTTACTAAATAATAATATCGTATGGAGTTCCAGTGATTATATGAGAGTAGACAAAGAGTTAGCTTATCTATTTTTGATGGTGTAGTCATCGGCCTCTTTGAGCGGGTACTCTCGCTAGCAGTCAATTAAAAAAGTTTTTTTTTTTTCAAAAACAGTAGTAATTTACAACCAAACCTTTTTCTTTTTACTAAAAAGGTGAAACACTATAATAACTATGTTTTTCCTATCCATAAAATTGTAGTTTTCCATTGTAGTTTTCCACTAAAAGTAGACTGAATATTTCAAGAACAAAGGTGTATTTTGTTATTCAAAAGGTTATTGTTATGCTATAGCATTACAGCAACAAACAACCTCAAGAAACAAAGTCGGATTTATATAATTCAGTCGTATTTATCTCATTTAAGGGGAATACAATTGTATTTTTCATAATTAAAAATACACATGAGAATGAAATTGGGTGTTTTTCTGTAAAAATCAGAAAAACAAAACCTTAGTTTTGGGAGAATAAAGTTGTCAGGTTTTTTTTTAAACTAAAACACACATAATGTTTCAAGGATGTAGTTACATTTTTTTCCAAGAAATAATTGAAATTTAAAAATGGATAATTGGATTTTTTCACTAAAATAAGCATCATAACATGAGAATGAAGTGGAAATTTAATGACAGAGCAGGTGAAATGTTATCAGAGTAAAGTGAAAGGTGTATTTTTACAAGAAAAAAAAATCTTATGAGAATGATGTCTTTCTTTTAGAATAAAGTCGGTTTCTGCTCAAGAATGCTTGCTTATTTTGAAAATAATAATGTGTTTGTTCATTGTTTTTTTTTCATAATTTGATAGACTCATGTTGGGATTTCAGAACAAGAAATCGTTCTTAGACATCATAAATGAACTTGTATTTAAAAGAATAAAATACAAGTAGAAAAATAAAATGTCTTTTCACTTTTGGTGCATTTCATTGACAGCAATTGTGTGTGCAGGTGTTTTTTGACATCACAGTGGCGGGTCACGAGGTGGGTCGCATCGTCATCGGCCTCTTTGGAGAGGTGGTCCCGCTCACTGTCAATAATTTTGTTGCCCTAGCAACCGGAGAGGTAAGACTGTGGACCATGAGGGTTCCCATTAAATCAAGTGTTCCTAGTGTGTGTGCTTGTGTGTTTGTTTGTAGAAAGGTTACGGCTACAAAGGCACAAAGTTCCACCGGGTCATCAAAGACTTCATGATCCAAGGAGGAGACTTTACTGCCGGAGATGGAACCGGAGGTACCACCACCATTACTACCATGTTAAAAATCATGACAAAAATTTGTCAGTATTGGTGACAACTCAATGATGCTAATGCTAAGATATGTGCTCGTCTTTGTACAGGTCACAGCATCTACGGGACGACGTTCCCTGACGAAAACTTTAAACTGAAGCACAGCTCAGCAGGATGGGTATGTCATTTGCATAATGCCTTTTTTTTTTTAAATACAATTTATATACTACTTAGTTAGCATTTAGCTTGTCTTGATAAACCAAAATCTTTCAGCTAGCTTATTACTTATTTATTAAGATATGTAACGTTTTCTTACTGGCTTCTTAGTTCACTCAGTCAGCGAAATTAAAAAATGCTAATATTATGGGCTGAAATACATCAATAGCATAGCCACTTTTAAAAATATAATTAATACACCACTTAGCATATAGCTTATCACGATAACACAAAAATGTAGTTCTCGTAACAATGGGTTGGGAGTTAAGTTGCGTAACATTTTCTTGCTAGCCTCTTATTTCACTCAGTTAGCCCTTTGAAAATGCTAACATGTCGCACTAACATTTGGTTATCGATTATTGTGTGAAACAAGCAATGTGCTCGACAATCAAATAAATGGGCCAGCATGTTTATGTAGTCACCATCCATCCATCCATCCATTATCTTTACCGCTTATCCTCACAAGGGTCGCGGGCGTGCTGGAGCCTATCCCAGCAGTCTTCGGGTAGTAGGCGGGGGACACCCTGAATCGGTTGCCAGCCAATCGCAGGGGACACAGAGACAAACATCCGCACTCACAATCACACCTAGGGGCAATTTAGAGTGTCCAATGAACTTACCATGCATGTTTTTGGAATGTGGGATGAAACCGGAGTACCCTGAGAAAACCTTATGTAGTCACCATTAATGCTAATTCTGACCAATGTGCTATCAAAATGTGTGTTTCTTGAACTTCTTTAGCTAATTAGGTTATATCCATGTTGCTCATTTAGGTTAGCACTTGTAGCTCACATGCTAACATTTTTACCTTTTGAACATGTCCTTTCACGCTTCTGGCTTGCTAGCACATATTCAAACTCGAGTTTTTACATGTGTAATGTTAGCATTTGGCAAGTTGAGGTTAAAAAGCTAAAATAGCGTCTTTGAAAAAAAAGTAAAATCGTATCTTTCAAGAACTTAAAAATTGTATGGTTTCCGTTAAAAATGAAATAAACTTGTACTTTTCTTAAAAGCTAAAAATCTCTAATATTTATGAGAATAAAGTTGGATTTTTTTCTAATTGAGGAGAACAAAATTGTATTTTTTTATTTTTGTTATAGGTAAGCATGGCTAACGCAGGCGCAGACACCAATGGCTCGCAGTTCTTCATCTTGGCCACCAAAGCACCCTGGCTGGATGGGAAACACGTGGTTTTTGGAAAAGTCCTGGACGGCATGGTGCGTCCAAGCATGTTCTTTATGCTTTATAATATTAATAATCGGAATTAAAAAGCATAATGGTGTAATTTGACAGTCTGTGGTGCACACCATCGAGCTCCAAGACACCAACGACAGAAACCTGCCGTACGCCGAGTGCGTCGTGGTCAACAGCGGACGAATCGCCGTCAAACAACCCTTTAGCGTCGACGTGGACAGATGGTAGATCATCAAGAATATTCATACCATTCAGAAGAATCTTGAAGAAATGTGAAAACTTGGCACATTTGCTAGCAGCAGCATGCTAGCAACTGTTTTTGTCTTCTACATCACGTGACATTTAACCATGTCAATGTTTTTTTTAATGTCCAACAACATAACGTAGCACAAGAAAATGGAAAATTATCTTAAAATGTCACTTTTAAACTATAGATTAATTTATACATTGTTCATTTGTTAGCACAATATTGATACATCGCTAGCAGTGGTTTTAATGTGAAATTATCAATACATTTTTTTAAAAAGGTAAATAATTGTTTAAAAAGTGCCAAATTTACACATTCTTCATTTGTTAGGGAGCTACCGTGGTAGCAATAGTTTTGGTCATCTAAATCATTTGATTTCCTTTTTATTAAACACCAAGTAAAATGTTTTTTTCATTTGGAAATGATCTTAAAAAGTGCCAAATTGACAGATTCTTCATTTGTTAGTGAGCTGGCAACAGTTTAGTCTTCTGAATCATTTTAATCTCTTAAACGTTATTTTTTTTAACAAAAAAAAAATCGGAGTAAAATATTTTGTAATTGGAAATTGAAAGTTACAAGTTCTTAATTTGTTCACGAGCCTGCATGCTAGCAGCAGGTCAACGTCTAATTAATGTATTTTAACCTCCTAAGTGTTTTATTTAATGCATTAAGAGTTTGAAACTAATAATTTAAATACACAAGTGTTAAAATCATCCAGATAAACCGTTTATGAAATACATAGATTTATTTTTCAATATGATCGATGCACAAAATTGATCAAGGTTCAATTTGAAAGACAAAGTGAATAATCTGTTAATGTCAAAAAATGTTTAGTTGGTGCTATGATGATGATTGACAGCTGCACGTGCTGTTTTTGCTATGCATTCACAATATTATCTTTTCAAAAATGAATTGAAAACATATGCAAACTGTCGCGATACAAATGCACATTTTAAAAAGACAAATTCATATCACATTAAACATGTTTACATGAAATTATGCAAACTAACTTGTTAGTGTCCCGCTTCACTGTATCACTATCATAGTGTGAATATGATGTCATCAGTGATGTCATAAATAGATCATGTTCCAGCCGCGGTACATGCTTTTATTACCACCAATATTATTGTTATTGTTGTTTACAATAAATTTCAGTGCCAAACAAACTGCCTCCTTGTTGGCCCATCTTTTTTTATTATTTAATTACATATTCTTCATCAAAACATTTTTTAACAAAGTATTTTAGCATACTAGTAGTTTAATGGGGAGTAACGTTTCTATGGAAACAAAAGACAACATTGACTTTGTGTTTAGACAACAAAAAGCGTCTCTACTCCTAATTGACAGCTGGTGTTAGCGGCTGGCGCTTCCGTGCTAATGACAGCGGCGGCGTAAAGGTTTTGGCGTGGGGGGTTTTGGTGGTGGGGAGGGGGCTGACAGGCGGCGTGACACCGGAAGGCGCTAATGAGCACATTTGTTTTGGCTCCGGACAGACAAGACGCTAGCCCACTAGCGGACGTTAGCGAGGGGAAGAAAAAGACAAAAGGTCAAGAAAACAAACAGAAAAGCTCAAGAGAAAACAAGAAAATACATCAGCGTAACTCAAATGTCAACAACTACGCAAATCAAGAAAATAGCTGCATTTTTACAGCTGACATGCAAAAACAAACACAGCACACAAAAGTTAATCACATTTGTTGCCATTGCAACAGCTCCTGTTTTTTTCTTCTTCAGCAGGTTATCAATTAGTTTTCAAGTTAGCATTCAACAGGTAAGCATTAGCACTCATAGGAGCAATTGGCAGGTTGGCTGTTAGCTCACAAGGTAGCATTTAGCAGAGCTGGGAATCATACGCTTGTGGCGTAATTTGTACAGGTGGAAACACTTTTTCAAACATGTACGGCGTACATCGCGACTCTGTACGGCCAATGTCAATTTAATCAGTGTTATCCGTTCCTGTTTTTGTCGCCTAACCGTAGTCGGGAGAAGCAGGGGAGAGAGCCTTCTCCAAAACGGTGCAGCCGTCGCACGTCGTCGAAAAGGGGGAACCCAGTAGCCCAACAACACACGTCAGAGGGAGACAAGTGTCTTCCGCGAATACCGCTCTTCATCACACATGCGTGCAACACACCCGCACAAGTTGTCACAAATATCCGCAACATCATGTTTACTTTTTTTTTTCTAAGATGATTAGCGGTCACGTGACAGCAGCCGTTCGAAAATAATGTGTAAGATTACATACAGATTACAACTTTTGTACACAGGTATGGGGCATTTTACAAAAATTTGGCGGTCCGTTTATCGCCTTCCGCCTACAGCCGTGATACCCCTCCGCCATCTGTTTATCGGCCATTTTGTCCGGCCAGACCAAATAGTAATCGCCTATAGGCCGGTCCGACCACCATTTTAAACGGGCTTCCGTAAGCCTTTCCAACTACCAACGTTGGAAAATCGACGATTACATAGACGGGAAAAAAGCCGTCAAGGTAGCATTTATTTTAGAATTCGCTCTTAAAAATTATGTCAAGTGAATTCCACAATGCCTTTTTCCCACATTTGTACGCTGGTAGCGTTAGCAGTTCACAGGGTTAGCGCTTAGCATTTCATGGCAGCGGCGTGTTGTGTTGATGACGTGTTGGTGTTGACCTTTAGACAACACTGTCCCAACGCACGCACACAAACGCGCGCAGACACGCACGCAGGCAGGCAGAAGGCGTCTGTGTGTGTGTGTGTGTGTGTGTGCGCGTGGGTGTGCGCAGGGGTGTGTGTGTGTGTGTGTGAGTGTGGTTAGTTGGTAATGAGTCCTGTCATCCTTCCACGGATTCTCTGGCTCGCTTCTTCTTTCGCTTTGTGGCCATTGATTCTGACAAGAAGAAGGAGAAGCCTTCATCACCGTCTTCATCCTCCTCTTCTTTCTCCATTTCCTTCTCTTCCTCTCCCTATTTTAATTCCTCCTCCTCTTTCTCCACTTCCCCCTCCTCTACTTCCTTTCACTCCTCCACCACCTTTCTCATCCTAACCCTCTCTTTCCTCCTCTCCTTTTTCTCCTCCTCTCTTGTTCTTCTCTTCCTCTCCTCACTTCTCCTCTTCCTCCTCTTTGTTCTCTGCCTCTTCTTTAACTCTTCCTCTTTCTGTTCTATTCCTCTTTCACCTGTGCCCCCTCCTCCTCCTCCTCCTTTCCCTCCTCTACTACCTCTCACTCCACCACCTTTTCCCTTCTTTCTCCTCCTCTTCTTCATGTTCCTCCCCTCACTCCTATTTCTCTTCCTCCTCCTTCTTTTCCGTATCTTCATATATTTTACTCCTCCAATTTCTCATGTCCTCTTTTTCTCCCTCCTCCTCGTCCTCCCCCCTCTCACCTATTCTACCTCTCACTCCACTTTTTTCCCCATTCTCCCCCTCCTTTTCCGCTGCCTCTGCCGTTTTCCCTCCTCTTCTTCCTCTCACTCTTTCTCCTCCTCCTCCTACTTTTTCGCTCTCTCACTTATCTCTCTGCCTCCTTCTCCATTTACTCATCGTCCTTTTTATCTCTTTCTCTTTGCCATCTCGTCTTCTTCCCCCCTTCCTCTTTGTTCTACCTCTCACTCCCTCTTTTTTCCTCCTTTTTCCTTCCTCCTCTTGTTCCTCTCACTCCACTTTCTTTTGCTTCTCTCCCTTCTCTTCCTTTTTTCTTCATCCGGCTGTTCGCTTCCTTTATTCCTCCTACCCCTCCTCTTCTCTTTTTCCGCGTCCTCCTCTGCTCCTTCCTCCTTTTCTTCCTCTTAATCCTCCTCTTCTTCCTCTCCACGGACCATTTAAAAACCTCGCCATCCCTTTGCTCTCAGCCTCCTTTTCTGTTTCTTCCTCGCCGTCTTTGTTAGCACATCTGCCAAAACATCGACAACTCCTCCAGCCTGAAGGCGCTCTTTCTTTCTTACTTTCTACCTCTCCTTCTTTCGTCTTCTTTTCTTTTTCTCACCTGCACGTCGATACAAGAAACGTCGAGAATGAGAGAGACCGGTCGAACAGCATGTTGAACACAGAGAGAAACTTTTAGCAAAGACAGAAAACCGAGCCACTGGCCTCACATTCCATAACAGTATGACCACATGTTGATAGCAGTCCGTCTGTCCACCTTTTGTCCGTCCAGAACAAATAGTAATCGGCTATAGGTCGGTCCGTCTATCATTTTAAACTGTCTTCCTTGGGGTTTCCATCTACAATCTTCAACCAACTTCCACTCGCAAGCCGTGAGCGTGAGCATCCACATTGGTACAAGCTGCACGTTGGTAGCCCCCTTCTCTTTGTTAGCGGCTAGTTTAGCAGCTAATGTGTTGCTAATTGCGCAGCCGTCTGTTTGCGTTTGCGCACGCATCCCTCATGTCACTGCGTGTTTAATGTCGTCCTAACCACGCGCCATTAGCCTGCTAATTCTCTGTGCTTTTGCTTCGCTGAGGACTAATTTTTCTACATTTTGTGTCATCAGTTGGGGTCTGCTGGACAGCGGGGTAGGAGGTGCGAGGGCAGGGGGGCGGCCGGCGTGAGGGGTTGGGGGTAGTGGTGCGCCAGGGAAATCGTTAGCGCTCCTTCTCTTTAAATTGGGGAGGTGGACGGCAGGTGAACATCGCATTGATCGGCCTCTCAAGGCCTCTCCCCCCCCCCATCCCTCACCGACAATTGCCTGCCCTTTACACACACAGACCCCTCGCACCCCCCACCCCCAAACACTTCCCCGCCAATTGGCCAGGCGGCGGTGGGCGCACCCCCCACCTCCTCTTTCGCACATTTACAAGCGCGAGCGTCGTAGCTGTCCATCAGGTTAACAACCAGCATCATGGAGCACAAAACACAAATATTGAGGAGGGGAGGGGGGCTGAAAGTGCGGGGGGGGGGGATCTATGGGACAGAGACAGTGGGTGGTGCAGGGCGTCCGCAAGGCGGGGGTGCGGAGTAAACATGCTGATGATTTCCCTGGAGTTTGCTTCAAGAGGGCGAGAGACACCGGGAGTCACAGAGAGAGAAAGCGAGAGCAGATGCTGTCCTGTCACCGTCGGCAACCGTAACCGCGGTGACGCCTCCTCCGCCTCCTCAAAACAACAGCGAGCGGGATGCAAGGGAAAATCGAAAGGCTGACACACACACGCACGCATACACACACACAGATGTGCTCACACGTTCTCAGAGGGCCTCTCGGACGCCTCTCATCATCCAATTAGAGTCCTCACGGAGAAGACAGCACTTCCTGTCTCGCTCTCGCCGAATTGTTTGCACTTTTTCATCCCGTTGATCCCGACGGAGGCCGAAACGTCCGTCTGTCTGGGAGCTTGCAATCCACCCATTACTTTTCACAGTTTATACACTTCACTGGCATAGTTCACAAATGAAGGTTCAAGATTATAACTAAATGTCCGATATTATTTGAATTTATTCACACAAAACTTGTCACATAATGTATAGTAATACTTTCCTCTTCAGTGAAATTTCATAGTCATGTGAACATTTTTGGACTTCTCTGTGTACCAAATTATGTTCTTGTCCGGTTTTGTGATGAAATGACATGAAAGACTTTTTGAAAGATCATTTAATTAGCTTAAAATACCATAAATAAAAATTTTTAGATTGAATCTGGTACTAGAAATGTAAAACATTTTTTTGATTCATCATAAATTGAGATGTCTGCTTTTGTATTTCAATAATAGATTTGATTATTTCAGATACTACATCACTCACTGACAATTTAAATGGAATTGAAATATTTTATATTTAATATATTACAGTTTTATCACAATTTTTCACGTATTACATATTTACATATACATTTTGAATTGAAAGTGTAAATTGAAAGGTTGCATTTTATGAGTAAAAAGTCAAAATATGAGAGAAGTCATAATTCTATGGGAAAGGTGAAAATATTACCTTAATTTTCTTTTTACGATTTTGATTAAAAAAATTACAAGAAATTAAATTCTTTTATTTTTAGGTTATATTTGTATTACTGTATACAGTAGTTGCACTATATATTTTATTTATCACATAGTTAGGTTTTATCAAAGTTTCCTATACATGTCATATTTTATGTATTATGTATTTTATTTTATCATTTTTACTTTTTACGATTTGATATTTCATCAATAATAAAATTTGATTATATCATTTTCATATCGTACAAAATTAATATTTATTTACATATTCTTACTACATAGTTTCATCTTCATATTTCCTACGTTTATTACATTAATTGTGGTTAGTTGCCTTTGATCACATATTTTGACATGCATATATGTAATTCACTATATTTATTATATTTATATTGTTGGCGTCGGGCCCAAACATCATAAGTCACATTTTGGTGAATTTTATATTTTTTCCAAAATGTATACTATTGTCAGTCCCCACGCGTGGATGTTATTTTTACACATTCGTGACCAATCTAAAGTGTTGAAAATGGCTTGCTCTCTTTCACGATACAATGCAAATGGATGAACAAACTTGCCATTTTTGGGCTCTCCTGAAAAGTGACTAATTTGATGGTACAAGCTTTTGGCCCAGCGCCAGCGATATTCATTTTCATTCATTCATTTCATTATTATTATTTCTAGCATAATTTTTCAAATTTACACATTTGTGTCAGAAAGAAAGGTCTGTTCACAATTTTTTGACATTGTGTTGAAAGAAATTTCATAAATCAAAAGTACTAGAGGTATCGGTACTCAGTATCGATGAGTATTCAAGGAGTGAATTCTCAACAAGTGCTATAGAACACCCCTAATATTGAATATAAATAAATTTGATGAGTTTGTCGAGACTTGTTGCTTCTTTCCTGTGATCCACTTAGCGAGGCACTAACTTTAGCATGCTAGCTGACTGGCAAGCTGTTATCACAAAGACGTTGAAAAGTTGACAAAAAAGACAATTTGAGCTGTTTGTTTATTATTATTATTAACATTACCCATTTGTTGAAGAACAAGACTTGGTGCTAACCTGTGCTAGGAGCTTCATCATTCCAGTCTTCTTTCCTTCTCTTGTTCTTGCGCCTCCCGCTTGTCTTTTTCGTCCCTCAGAAACTAATTAAAGGCACGAAGAGAAGAAGAAGATCGGCGGTAGACGTTTCCAGGCCGGGTCAACCTCGCTCCTAACAAAAAAATGGAAAAAAAAAACCCTACTTCCTGCTTCCTGTCATATGTGTTATTTTTGTGGGGCTAGCTTGTTATGGCCAAATATGGATGCCATCACAGCGTCATCCAGATCCAAGCAAACACTCGCAGAGAAGAACCTCGCTGTCACATTCTTTATTCAACCAACGACACAACCCACGTTGTAAATGACAACACAACACAAACGTATGCACAACTCAACACATTCAACATCCAAACCGACGTCACAACCGGCAAAACAAACAACTGCCACTGGAGGCGACAGCAAAACTGTCAGTAAAAAAAGACTGCAAGACTACAAAAACTAAAAAGACAACTAACAATACAACCGACAAGTTAAAATTAGAATGAACGCATCTAATCCGACCCTTCTCCAAGCACTATAGGTATGCCCCAGAGCTCCATCTTAGGGACCTTGCTATTCTACCAACTCTGATTCGGCCTATTTAACCATGAATTTACAAGTAAAATATTTATCATCAAATCATGTTTTGGGAAAAAAAATACTGCAAATTTTAAGATTTTGTGCTAATATTATGTTTTTTGAAAATGTAGTATTAAATCTTTTTTATTGGATATTACAATATCCTTTGTTTTCTATTATTCAATATCCAGTGACTATGTTAATTTTTGCGCAAATAGTCAATCTGCTGAAACTGTTGATATCATTGAGGGCCAGCTCTCTGGCACTGTGACGATGAATTTGAAATGTGATTGGAGAGTTCATGTTCCCATTGCTTATATACTGTAGTTGTAGTTACATGGGGCAGCACACCGATTGTGAATGTCCTCGGCAGATTAGATTGACATGGCAACAAAAACAGACTGAAATGTAATTGGAGGAAAGAAAAAGGTTTAATTAGGTTGTAATTGATGCTCAGTGCTTTTTGTCCAACATCGAAGGCCTTTACCGCTCACCACTTGTGTATGTTTGTGTTGGTCACTGTCAATCAACCGCTGATGAAGGTCAAGCACACATTCAGCTCTTTTTCTTCTTTCTTTTTTGTCGTCTCTCTCCCCCTCATGCTCTGTTAGCCCCCCCACCCCTTCAGTTATGTCGGCGTGCGTGAGTGACTTTTGGGGGTTTGCTTGTGTTTGATGTTTAAAACGCTGGCAAATCGATACGTTCACACATGACGGGACGAACCAGACACCAAACTAATGAACACGCGCACAGGAAGAGAGAGAAAGAGACAACTAATGCATCTCCTCCTTTTTTCTTCTCTTCTTCCAAAGAGCTTCTTTCTCTTTTCTTCCCTTTTGACAGCTTCAGTAATAAATATATTGAATTATATGTAATATTTGAAGTGGCATATGAGAAATTATATTTTTTAACAGGATTTTATCCCCAACTAACATTTATACTGTATAACATTTAAACATGACAAGCTTGTATTTTCACTGACACATATGTGATGCTCATGATACATTACATATGTGATTGTGCATTTCAATTGTCAATTGTCAATGATGTATCCATTTAATTAAAATTACATCTAATTCATACATTCTTTTTTTTAATTATAATTGTTTTAGGTATGTAACGATGATATAGTATATTAACTCAAATTTCATATGAACACCACCCAACAGTATAAAATCCTATATACAGTTAAAGCTCACATTTAATAATTATTATATTATATATCATTATATAAATTACTTCAAACAATTGTGTATTTTGTTTGAAAAAAGGTCAAGAAAGTGCTTTTTTAAACAATCAATTATACTAATTTTTATGTTGGAAATAATCTATACCCACAACTATTAGAAAAGATAATGTACATTATCGAAAACATTTAATTGATCAATAACACTTTAAAATAAACTTACATGTGCATGATTATGAATCGCTTCAAAGACAAAACGTATTCTGAAACAGAAAAAAAAAAGATTCAAATATTGTTTTTGGTCATTTGCAGATGAGGATTCCTGGACCATGTGACCACCAGCAGCCAATCAGATAAAAAAAATCTGTTCACAAAGATTTACACAAAAAGTGACCTTCAAAACATCATTAAAGAAATGCACATTATATTGTGATATTATCAGAATGAATGTAATGGTCATTATTTTCATTTTAAGTCTTTTAATGCCCTTTCATAATTTTTCTGTGGTTATTATTACTAGTAAGACCACTTTCTTTCTACCTTAAAAAAAAGGGGAAGTATGAAAAGTTACTTTTATTTTACTCATTTTTTTACCATGACACTTCCATGATTGTGTGTCTTATTTTAGTTCACACTAAATGTCGATGACAAATGGCAACACGAGCAGCGTGTGTGTGTACGCGCAGCAGGTGTGTGTGCATGGACAAAGGATGTGTCGTGGTCGTTGGGGCTTTTAATTTGGCGGGGAGGGAGTACGGAAGATACAGAGATGACAAATAGAACAGGAAGTGATGAACTCTTTGACAAATGAATCCAATCAGCTGAATCTATCACACACACACACACGCACACGATGAGAAATAACTAGTTTGCGCTAATAAAGCCAACTAGCATGAGTGTGTCATAGGCCACACGCACACACATCCATCTTGTGTGTGAGTGTGTGTGTGTTAGTGCACATGGTGTGAAGGGGACATTTGTTAGTTGTTACCTGTTAGCCACGTGGCACGTTCAATAGTAGTCAAACAAGCAAGATCAAGCCACACAACCGCAATCACTTCCTCTTTGTAGCATATTAGCATTGGAAGCGTAATTTCAAAACAACAACAACAACTTCATTCTCATCCTACGGCAGATTTACAAAAATAATAATAATACAAATTTTTCTTCCAACAGTCAGTGACATTGGAACTCCTGCAAGGCCTCTGTGTCTTTAAAACAAATTGCCATAGGCTATCTGTAGAAAAAAATATGAATTTGGTGCTGTTCACACTATTAAATTGTATTATTACAATGGACTTTTGGAATCCTAATAATAAGGAAAATCTTTTTTTTATTTTTTTTTTATAAAAAGGTTCGAGAATTTGACATTTAAAAAGTTGTCTTATCCTACCCCTCACAAGGCACTACAGGTGTGCCCCAGGGTTCCATCTCGGGGGCCCTGTTGGATCATAGTGTTAAAACCTTTTTATTGGGATATTAAAGCATTCTTAGCTGTATATTATTTAATATAGAGTAAACTTATGTATGTAATGAATATTTTTATTGGAAAAATCGAGTTATTTTCCCTTGTAATTTTTCAAAAGTTTTATTGAAAAAAGACTGATTATTGTCATAAAATTTAAAATACATTTCCTGTATCTCAAAACAACCAAAATGTGCCTTTTTTTCTCAGATTATGATACAATTTTTAATTTGTTTTGAAAAAAGATTTGGGGGAATTTATATATATATATATATATATATATATATATATATATATATATATATATATATATATTTGTCTTTTTGTGCATAAACTGCAACTTTCTGTGATTTTATTCTCGTACAAATACAATAGAGAAAGTATTTTTTCTTGATAAAAGTATCTCTTTTTACGTATCCTTGTTAAAAAAAAACATCCTTCTCATAAAAAAAAATGTAAGATTATTTTTTGGTCAGGAAACTTTTTTTGGGCTATAAAAAATCTTTTTTTTTCAAATTGACAACTTTTTCCCCTAGTAATATAATGACTTCTATCTTTTTTCTCCACTATTTTCCCCTCACTTTTTGTGTTGTGTTGTTTTGTGTTGCGTAACAAGCGCATCCATCATTGCTAGCCGCTTGGCTAACGTTAGCAATCAGCTGCTAACACATCCTTGCTACACAAGGTCAATTGTGTGACCTGCCTAATTAGGCCAACACTGCTCACACGCACACACACACATACACACACACACAGTGTGTCTATTAGCGTTCTGTTGGTCCAAATGAAGAGCAATGTGTGTTTATCCTGAACGTGTTTCTTCTAATCAGCAAAGACAACACACAAGTTCTGTGCGTGTGTTTGTACCGTTTATTAAATAAACACACAGAAATAATTTTTAAGAAGCGCCTTTTGGCTTTTCCTGTCATGGGTCAACAGCGAGTCACTCGCATGATTTGTTTGAAACAGTTTTTACGCTGGATGGCCTTGCTGATGCAAGCCACCCGTTTTCATCTAGGCTAAAAGAATGAAATAAATCTGACTATTGCCCTGTTAAAAATGCAATGCTTTCCCTATTTAGAAAATAAAATTAACATAATTCTCATAAAATCACATAAAAAATACTTAATTCCTACAAACAATCCAACTTGTTTCCCCTCATATTTATGACTTAATTCTATTAAAATTATACTTTTTTTTTCTCTTTCTCTATTTTTGGACATAAATTATGGGAAAATGCTGTTGGTATGTGAGAGATTTGTTTAAAATGAGGACAAGAATTATAAAAGGAAATAATATAGATATACCGGTAGACATAACAGGAAAAGAACAAATAATTATGAGTTCATTCATGTAAAATGTAACTTTTTCTGAGGAAATAAATCACTTCTCCCATTTTTAAACTTCATTTTCATAAAATGAAGTCGGTTTTCCGACTTGTAAAATCATGTTTCCCATGATAAGAACAAAAAAATAATCAACTTATTTTAGTTACATTTAATTTAATTTTCTTTGAAAGAAAATATTGTAATCTGGTCAAATTTGACTCTTTCACTACGAGGGAAGGAACTTGCCAAATTACCAACATTTATCGCCCACATTTTTGTATTCACAGCTGTAAAATGAAAGATCAAGTGTGAAGTAATTTTAGAAAATGCCAAATGAAATCAAAGTAAAGTAATTAAACATCATGCAAAACATAAAGCATGAAAAATCATTTCTATTTTGTATATTCAACAAAATAATCGTTTTTCCCTGAGTGAGATCCTGGCGAGTGACAAACCGGGAAGTGTGACGTCGTTTCAAGAACAACAATGGCAGATCTCACCATGGAAAGTGTACAAGCCAGTCAGGAATGGACTCAGGAAGCAATATTTCAAACCTATCTGAGGGGATCCATGTGTTTGAAGAGTTTGAGGAAAAGAAGGTTGTTGGCATGATGTACAGTATGCTGGACCATACATGTACGAGCCAGGTGATCAGGATGCCGAAAATGTTGTTACCGAACGACGTGACATGGAGTAGAGACGAGACCCATCGAGATTGGATGAATGGTAAGCTATATACGCTGCCATTATTAGCCTAGCGTTATTATTTGAAATTGGTTGCTGTGCCGTGCTGTAAATTACGCACGATGAGATTACCTACTTGGTCCATTTATATTTCTAGCACTGAGAGCACAAGTCATAGTGGGTTGGTGTCCTATATTGTCAAATTAGCTTTATTTCTTGTCATACTTTGATAGTACCACTAGGCGCAAATAAGGTGTATTTAATGAATCATAAAATGCAATTGAATTTACAGTAAGAGTGACTTGTGATTGGCAGTTTGAGAAAAACGATGAATAGCAATGAATGAATAGCATGTTCATTCATTAACAAAAACATCTATTTTCAAACAAACAGAAATTCTAAGACACCACATGTTTTTCAGAATTGATTGTAGGGGTAATCATACCTACGTTTTTTGCAAACCCTTTATCATAAGCAAAATGGGTGCGAAAACAGATCTTCGAAGTGCTTGTAACAAAGAACACTCGTCGACATCGGAGTGAAATTCATTTGCTTTGCGAGAAGGAACCTGGTCTATTTAAGTGCTGTGTATTCTTCTCTTTTGGCCACTAAAACTGTTGGCCTGAATGTGAACAATGCGTCGCCACACAGCGCCAAGACATTTCGCCGAAAAACGCAATAGCTACGGCAAAGAGCAGTTAATGGGACAATCAACAATGCGGTACGATGGCTGACTGGCGACTTGGCCTTCTTTAAATGGCGTCATTTGGCGGTGATTACCGAACATGACTTATTTTGTTATTTTTTTTTCTCTTCAAATTTGAGAAAAAATATCCCCCACCACCCACACTATTTTCGCAAAATCATTTTTTTCTGATAATAACAAATAATTATGACTTAATCCACGTAAAATCATTTTTTCCATGTAAAAATTATGAAAAAAATGTTGACGTGGGAGAATTGTTGAAGATCAAGGACAAGAATTATGGATTTATACACTATGGATACACACCCACACCCCCTGTAGATAGAACACAGAACATAGAGAAGAAGAAGAATCAAATGAAGTGGAGCAGATAAAGCTCTGCACACACACGCAGGGCAGTGATGGATTCCAGTTATTAGCCAATCAAAAAGATGGATGGCGCAGCGCGGCGGCCAATCAGCATCATCATCTAGATGCAGTTAGCAGATAGCGTGCTGCGGCTAATCAACTTATTAAAGGCGGTGATAGCATCAGCCAGCGACGTCAGCGCAAGAGCGGGCGAATGAGCCAAGGAACAAGCGATGCGGGCGCGCTAGGTCTTTAACGTATCTTAGCCTAGCGTGGACGGCGGCAGTTGGACTTCGCAAAGTTGTTAACACATAGATTATTTTAGCATTAGGGGTGGCACCAGAGCTTCTCTAAGTCGTTGCACTGCACTTAGCTTAGCATTGAGGGTGGCATCAGGGCCGCGATAGCATCAGTGGCAGGACTAAAGCCCTGCTATGTCGTTATCGTAGCTTAGTTTAGGATCAGTGGGACCTCCCTAGTAGGGGTGGGCGATATGGGAAGAAAAAAAAATCTCGATATTTTTTCAAAAAACTCGATAAGGATAATTTGACGATATTCTACAAAAAATATTTTGAATCTGCACTTGCTTCACAGACCAGTTGCGGATAGACAGCATTTGTGAACATCTATTTTAAATTGCTAAATACAGCTTCTGCAAAACATAATGATATTGTACGACAATATTTAACAATAAAGAACAAAAAATTATAGATAGACTTTCATTGATTTTGGGGAATATTTATGTCATTTAAATGTCTCTGCCGTTATTCCATAATGATGTGACATTTTGAGCTGCAGTAAGTACTGGTGTACCACTGCCAACTACTACAGCAATCAGAATGAGAAAAAATGTGTTTGATATGTGACGTGTGACGAAGTGTCACCCAGCAAGAGAAAAAAAAGACGTAGTCATGACAACACCCATTCTCATACATTGGCCACCGTGTTCAGAATAAAGTTGAATAACAAAATTGCAATTTACTGAAAAGTGCATTTTCCCACTCATTCTTTTCTGTACTATGTAGACTTGTGACTTTATTCATGTTTGGGTGTATCCTGGCGTCACACTAATAAGCCGTCGTGATTTGAGCAACAACGTGCCTCGAGAATACAGGCTAGTTATGAATGATGGGGACTAAAAGTTAACTGAATGTTAACCGAATATCCAGGATTGGACTTGCTCGCTTAAGTACCGAGTGTGTGTGTGCGTGAGTGTGTGCGTGCGTTTGTATTTGTTGGTTCAACTCGGCGACTGTTTCTTGAGTGTGTGTTTAAGCTTTTGTTTACTGACCGGGCGGGCCTGAAATATAGACGAGAAGAACACACTGCAAAAGCCGACGGTGACGCCAACTACTCCGCACACCCCAACAACGGCTCCGACTTTACGACGTTGTGCGCTACAACAAACTGACGCCGTTTACCGACTTTCCGATGGCCGACGTCGGATAGGTGTGTAGAGGCTTTAACCCTGATCCTTCGCACTTTCTCTACTCAAGGTGCTAATTGTTAGCATTCCAATGGCTAGCTGGTTAGAATTTGAATTCTCATTACAAATACAACTCAACTACGGGGTAAAATCCTTATCTTGTCTTTTCACTTTCTCTACTCGGGTTGTCATCTTGCTATTAATACGTCTCAACACTTTCTCTAACCTGGGTTGCTATTTTGCTTTATGTTAGTATAGTAACTGCTACTATGTTAGCCTCTTAGCAACTCTTATTAGAAATTGTACACAACTACAACATTACCTGGCCAATTGGCAAGATTTAAAATCCTTCTCTTCCAATCCACTTTATTTCTTTTTCTACTCAAGATGCTACTTTGATAAATGCAAGCATATCAAATGCTAGCATCACTTCAATTGTTCGCTTTCGCAAACTTATTGACTTTATTGACTTACATTGCTAGTTGTCATGTTAACAAACTGCTGTAGCACTTTGTCCATTCAAGTTGCAATATATTATCATTCCAAATTGTTAGCTTGTTAGCATTCCATCACCACTGGAAGTGTGAGCGCTATTCCATGGAAGGAGTGGTTGCTATTGGGAATAATGGAGTTGATTAACACATTTATTTTTTCACACTCACAAGAGCCTTCCCGCCCACCTAACTCCCAGCAGGTCCGCCCACCTGTGTCTCAGTGTCTCATCTTGATGATGTCACGCAGCAGGAGGTCCTGGCCAACACGGAGGTCCGGGTCTTCGACGCAGGTGACAAGCAGCTTAGCTGGGAAAACAGCTGTCACTTCACTTCACAGTGCATATGTGCGCGTGTACGTATGTGTGTGTGGGTTCATGACCCGTGAGCTGTGATCAATAATAAAAGTGACAGATGGAAAAGCTGAGAGAGAATTTCTACCACTTCCTGACTTTGATTGACAGTCCGGAGAAAAGAACATCACACATCATAGTCATTTTGATTATATATTTGTTTTCATTCATCATACCATGTAATAACAATATTGATAACAATAATTCCAAAACAGTATTTTTCACGTCTCACGTTTCAAAACTGACAGCATACAGGTACATTAAACGTATATTTTGTAGCTTAATTATTTTTCTTTGGTTTGTTTAAAGATTGTTTTGTGTTTTGTGAGTTTTGTTTCTAAGAAAATATGGTTAATTCTTGTAAAAGACATTATTGTAAAATTTTGATTTTAAAAATCTCCAACCAAATTTTTTTTTAGATAAAAAAAAAAAAAATGCTTGCATTAAAAAAATGAAAGATTGTAGCATTTTGATTTTTGAAATCTGAAAAAAAAAATTCCGATTTTTTAATGCAAGCAAAAAAAAACCTTTCATGTTTTCAAACGAAAACCATGTTAAAAATTACGGAAAGTAGTTTGTTGTAAATTGTAATTTTTCTGCCAAAGTAGGATTTATGATACTATATAGATGCAGATGTACAAAGTAAGAGCGCTATAATTCACACATAACTTTCTTCTTTCCATAGCAGTAATCCTGTTCAATAATATTTAAATTGAATAAAATTTATTTGAAAATTTATGAAGAATTAATAAAACTGTAGCAATGGCTTAATATGAGGCGTGTAGCACGTAACATAAATCCTGTAATGTAAATTCAATACATAGATGGACCTGGAGGGGTGTCTGTGGCCCCCAAAGCCCCTCCTAAAAGTGTTAATGATGACCCTCGTGCGCTTGGCTGAGAGTTCAAAGGTGAGAGGTCAACACCTCAGACAGAGATGAATTCCAGCTAATGACACACACTCGCTAGTGCTACACAGTTAGCTGAAGTGCACATTTCATTTTGTGACATTAGCTTAGCATCCTGCTAGCATTATTATCATTCTCACATATGCTGAATTCCATCTTCAAGTCTGTGGTTTCATCTTGGTTAGTTCTAAGAATAGTCCATGCCCCCTTAACTCCACCCGAGCGGTTTCCCAAATGGACCCCCCCCCCCCCCGGTACCTTAATCCCATCCCAGCATGCATCACTGTCAAGACCAATGTGGGATCATCAATTCCAGAACAAAAGTGTTATGATACGCAGTGTGTACAACACCTTTCGTGCTATTCTAAACTACGGTAAGATAAGCACTCCCATGAAGACGGAGGAACATGATAATGATGCAGCCATGCAGACAACGTGTACATTTTGTTATATGTTGTAAGTTTTAATTATCTGTATCTCATTTTTTTTAAACACGAAATCTGACATTTGAACAGTCGTGTAGACTTTTTATTATATATATACATACATACATATATATATATATATATATATATATATATATATATACATACATACATACATACATATATATATATATATATATATATATATATATATATATATATATATATATATATATATATATATATATATACATACATATATATATATATATATATATACATACATATATATATATATATATATATATACATACATATATATATATATATATATACATACATATATATACATACATATATATATATATATATATATATATATATATATACATACATATATATATATGGCGGCGGCATAATGTGGCCATTAATGTTTGCCGTCAATGTTATACATTAATGGCCACATTATGCCGCCGCCCCTGTGTGACCTATATCTTTGCTACTGTAACAATGAAAATTTCCCCACTGTGGGATCAATAAAGGCATTCTTATTCTTATTCTTATTCTTATATACATACATACATATATACATACA
>NC_141221.1:16457500-16715000 GCF_054856515.1 Filicampus tigris | reverse complement strand
CCAAGGCCAACGGGAACGAGAAGAAGACGAAGACGACGGTCCGGGCGAAGGAGAAGACGAAGATGGAGGCCTACATGCGTCCTGTCCGCGGTCGGGCAGAAAAAAGTGCATATGAGCGAAAAAATGATGCGAGTAAGACACAAGGAAGAAGGCCTGTCAACAAGACAGCCAGTCAGCAACGGAGGAGGCGGCTCGCTGGCTTGTGATTGGACAAGAGACAAGCAAGACGCTCCTCAGAACAACAACCCGCCAATTCACTTTAAAACTAAGAAGTTATGTCAAGAAAACGTCAACGTTGATCATAATATTACTTCATTTACCGAGCACTGTGCCGAGTGATCTGATTGGCCAAGAGATGAGTGGAACTTTTGTTAGCAACTTTTGTTCATGTCCAGTGATTGACTTAGCTAGTCTAAAGGCCTAGATACACCAATCCAACGTCGGACGTCGGTAAGCGTCGGGCGTCTGATTGATGTAGCGCACACCGTCGTAACATCGGATCTCGTCAGGAAGCGTCTGATGGGCGTTTCAGTATGTTGAATAGGCGTCGTGAGTCTGATTGGCTGTTAGCTAGCGAATCAGCGCACAGGGCATGAACGGGAAATGACAAATGCGAATAAACGGTGAGAGCGCCTTTGCAACCTTCATTTTCTTCCAAGTACAAGAGCGAGGGTTGACAATGTAAGTATTTCATGATACCGTGTCAAGAACGTGAGGGTTTGCGTGGGAGTTCAACGTGCGCGAAAAATATAGCTGAATACATTGTTTACGTTTTTGTAATGCGCCCCCCGGCCAACAGCTTTCAGGTTGGATTTTTTTTAACAATGGAAAATAGTGATTACCGCCGCCGATGGTATGGAAGGGTATTACATCTCACACATGCGCAGAAGGTACTTTACTGGTCAGCGTCGCTGTCTGTCGTTGGGGTGTATTTTTCCAGAGTGACGTGCCGACAGCCGGCCCGGCGCCACAGGGGGTAAGCGTCGGTCACAGTTGGCCAACGTCGGATTGGTCTATCTAGGCCTTAAGACCTTCTTCCACTCTTTACCCCTGATGAAGTCCTTTTCTGTGTTGGCAGTGTTTGTTGGGTTCTTGTCTTGTTGCACGATGAAGCCTCTCCCGATTAGTTTGAATACGCATTTGTGTACATTTCCGGACAACATGGTTTTGTAGACTTCAGAAGTCATTCTGCTGCGACTATCATGAGTTATGTCATCAATAAAGACATTCAAGAAGCAGCCATGCCAGCCCAAGCCATAGACTTGACCTACATCATTCTTCACAGATGAGCTTGCGTGTTTTGGATCATAAGCAGATCCTTTCTCGATACTTTGATACCCTGGGTCGACCTGTTCGATGTCTGTTGCTCAGTACACCAGTAGTTTCTTTCTTTTTCAGGACATTCCAAACTGTTGTATTGGCTTTGCGCAATAACTCCAATTGATTTTCCCGCTTCAAAACTCTTTGCTTTTCTCCCATAGAGAGCCTTCTGGTCTTCACGTTTGCTTAACAGCAAATGCAGTTTTCACAGGCGAAACCCAAAGCACTATCTAATATTTAAGCAATCAAACTAAATGGCAAAAGCTGAGCACCTACAAACATCCATGCGTCACGTGTGCCACTACTTTTGCTCACTTGAAAAGTGGGTGGCTTCAAAGTAAAGGTGCTCTGTCCTGAGTTGTTGAAAAACACCGGGATGCAAATACCCTGATATAAAAGCTGGAATTCTGAACGTTTGTCTCATATTCATCTTGGAATACTTTTGGAGGGGATTGTACTTCACAGAACTCAACGATGGGCCGTGATTGGACAAGAGATGAGTCAGATCGTTGTTGGTTGGCCTAAAGAAGCTAACGCTCACATTAACAACACAACAGTTATCTTTAAAATCAAAACTAACAAGCAAAATCTACAAGTTACTAAAACGTTTGTGATATTTGCTATTCGTGAGCATTGCACTTAATCAATTAGCAGAACTTGATACTGGCCAGTGATTGGACGTCAAAAGAGAGAGATGCTCGTCACAGAGATAAGCACGAACAAACAACAATTAACGATAAAACTAATGTGACTTCATTAAAACAAAACTTCCTGAAAAAAAATTAGCTTTTTTTTTTTTTATTGATAATTGAATTCAAGATAACTTAATGCTAACGTTTAATTGGAACTGTGTTAATTACCAGTCAAATTAATTAGAAAAATGCAAAAGTTGCTATTTACGATCTTTGAAGTTAGAACTCACGCAGGCCTTTTATTGAAATTGATTAGCAACAATTAACTATAAAACAACGATAAAAAGTCGTATTAAAAAAAAGTGCTCGACTTTTCATTTTCATTGCGATCTTTGTACTCTTGATATTGTGAAACATTGAGTTTACGTTGTCATGGTAACACTTCGAAGTGGTCACAATTATACAATTAATTACTAAGTCGACGACACGACTGTTTTGCCGACTTAACAGTTTTTGTTAACACGTTGTAGTCAACGTCACGAAAATGCAGACTAAGCAGGACAGCTTTTGGCTGTCGTGGGAACGGGGCGGCGGGGGTGGTGGGGGTGTTGGGGTAAAAGGTATGTGTGTCCCGGCATGTCGGAGCCTGTCGTGGGGACGGCAGTGTGCGCCCCGTCGCCGTGTCACCGGCCTCCGTACCTCTGGGGAGGGAACCGCCCGTCAAACATAAAGGTTGCGGCCACTTTGCATAATCGTTAACGCGGCGACAGGAAGTCGTTGCGGAAACAATCAATGTTGTTTTAAGAGATTACACACAAAAAAAACAAAGAGGTTGAACAACATCTTCGCTGACAATGATGGACATTTTAGCGGAATCAGCATTAATACGTGTGTTTTTATGACTTTTTATTTTTGTCTGATCAATATGTTGATGCCGTTTTTATCGTTTAATAAATATTATTCTATTTCTAACCAATCATTTTGTTAATCTTTGACTTATTTGCATGTTTTATCGTGAATGGTAACATCTGACACGTGACCGGTCAGGCGCTTATCAACGTGGCAAAGTCATTAAGCAGCACAGGCGAAAGACAAGGACGCAGTAAAAACATAAGAAGTGTAAAAATAATTCATCATATACAGAGGAAAGAGTGTGTTTGTGTTTCATGCGAAGGAGATAAGTCAGGAAATGGATGATTGTTATTGGCCGGCTGGCTCTTATCTTCCCGCCTCCCACTTTTCATAGAAATTTGCTCAGGAAGACGACGACGACATGTTGTGTTTGGGTTTCATGTTTCCTGTCCTCTTCACAAACTTGCTCTTTTTTTATTGATAGGATACAGAAATAACAAAGTACACTTAAAGACAAATACCTTCGAAACCGCAGAGCACTAAAATATAAGAAGTGAGCAATCCTGAAGATTCCCTTACCTTGGATCCCAAAGTACACTTAAAGGCAATAACTTAGAAGCTGAAGGACATTCAAATATCTTACAACCTGAACTTCACTAAGGAACGCGTAGCTTGGAACTCAAAGTACACCATAAAAAAAGACTACAAACTTGGGTACCTTAACACTTAAGGACCTGAGGGCACTTAAAACCTTCGAGAACTGAAGTACTCTAGATGGCAGTTGTTAGCCAAATACTGTCCATTCAAAAGGAACTTCCGTCCTTTGACCTTACCTACGAAACCAAAGACACGGCGCCAAACCCGTTCGGGAGAACCGACAAGAAGTCAGAATTGCTTTTAAACCTTTCAACGAGAAGCAATGGTAGGTTGCGGACAAATAAGTAAGCAAAAAGCGCATCGAGAATGGCTGTAACCAACGCAGCTCCGCGAGAGTCCATGTTGACTCGCATGAAAACACAAGTCGCGCAAGTGACGTCAAAGCATTGTTGTCGCACGGTGACGACGTAAATCTCCAGGTGTAACCGTCCACAGCAAATCGCGGATCCGGAGATATCCACTGCGGCCGGAGTTTTGCGTTTTCACTGAAAGAACTCGGGGACGTGTGGATGATAGGGCTAACCGCGGGCTTATATCCGGCGTCTACGTGTAGACAGGGCCTAAAGGATCATTAGAGACTAGCACCTTAGTACCCGAGGTAAATTTGAAGACTCACACCTCAGAAAATGAAGAACACCTATACACAAGTACATTGGAACAAGGAGTACTCGGAGTACCATATAGCAGTACTTCAGAACCAATGGAATGCTTAAAGACTAGTACCTTGAACCAAGTACTATTAATACGCGAAGGATATACATAATATGTCACTGGGATAGAATGAGTTAAATACCTTATAATATGAAGTACTCATAAAACCAGTACGGTACACTTAAGGACCAGTAACTTAGAAACTGAAGTATTGTTAAAGACAGGAAAAGTTAAAAACCCAAAGTACGAAAAAAGTAAATTAAAGAGTTCATGTTCTCAGCGCACACACCGTTCGGTGTGTGTGTGTGTGTGTGTGTGTCGGCGTCGTGCATGACAAACTGGTCCAATTTCATCGTGGTGGTCTTCTGAGATTTGTCTCCCCCCCTTTTCTTTTTTAGCTCGTGTCAGATGTGGATCGGGTGGGGAAGGGGCAGACGGGGTGGGGGTCTTTGAGGGGGGGTACCGTGCATGTGTGTGTGTTTGAGGAGCAGGGGGATACGGGAGTTGGTTAGGAAGGGATCCCCCAGTGACAGAGCAGAAATAATTAAAGTTTTCTGTGTTGTTTCTTATCAGCTGCTGGGGGGCGCTTGATCATTTCAGGGGGGTGGAGGAGGAGGGGTCCGTAAAGGGGTTTGTGCTACATCAGCTGATATGATAAACAAACTGAACAAGGTCACAACAATTCCGACATCATCATCATCTTCCTCATCATCATGGCCATTATCTGCCGCCGCCCGCTTACTCAACAAAAAGTGAGAACATGAAAATATCGCACACGCAGATAACGCGTTACACCAAAAGGAGGGGAGAGGATAGCGGCGGAGGTTCCATACGTTGACATTAGCGTTAGTGCCAGGAAGGCTACATTGGCGTTGGTCCAGGGCACACGTGGCGCTAGCCTGTAGCTAGACTAATAGCAACAGGATCACCGATGATTTTTTTTTTTTTTATTAAAAAATAAATAAATAAATCACAGAGGAAATGTTAGCACGTTAAGCAACAATGTCATCAGTTACATTAAAAGCCGTTGAAGAAACAAACATTGTGATGGTGTCATTTGTGACTTTAAAAAAGAAGCATCATTGATTAGGATGTTAACGAACTGGAGATGCCATTACAATGTTTCATCAGTGAATTTTACCAAGTTGTTCTGTAAATGTTTTTTAATGTAACAGAGGAAGGCATCGCGTTGTTTATTTTTGGTTAGTTGCTTTTGACTTAACTGATAACGCTGTTAGGTCGATGGTGAGTTAAAGACAATGAAACAAAACAATGTAATAACATCATCATGTACTGTAAAAACAGCTAACGAAACAAGATCATGATGCCATCATCTGTTATGTTAAAAGTGAAACGTAACATTGTTTTGTGTAACCAATGAATCAATGTTTCGTTCATGACTTTTAACTTAACTGGTGAGGTTATCACATTGCATTGTTTCGTCATAGGCTTTTAACGTAAACGACGACATCATCACAATGATTCATTAATCACTTTTAACATTAAGTCATGACATCATGTTTTGTTTCATTAACGTTTTTTAATGTAACAAATGACATAGTCACAATAAAAAAATATGAGGTACAAAAAGTGATGTGATCGGTTTAGTCAAAAGCCACTAACAAAATAAAACAACGTCATCAGTTACTTGAAAATCTATTAACGAAACGAATCTCTATTATAGCGAAATCAACTAACAAAGACCGATGCAGTGTCCTCAGTCACTTTAAACATCGCGATGATGTCATCGGTTAAGGTAAAGCTGTTATGTGAAGTTGTCGTTACTGCTTAAAAATGATTAACGAAACAACACGATGATGCCATCAGTTCGTTCATGTTAGCTGTTAGTGTGCTGGCTGCACGAGTACTTGTGAAGGGACATCATAGGCAACATGTAAAGTATCGAAATGCCAAAGAGAAATACAAATATTAGACGTTCAAATGAGTTCATATCAAATGATGAGGATACTTTCTTTATTTATTTTTATCACGTGTCATTTCACAGCAAAGTTACAAAATATGAAAAAGTTCATCGTTGGCAAAAATAAAGGCAAGTGTTCAAATCAAGTCACATTATGAAAAAAAAAAAAATCAAGAAATATAAGACGAAGTGCTGAAAAACTAAGATATTGAAATGATATTTCATAAAAATATGCTGTTCAATCGTTACATCATCTTGCATGAAGGCCACACTAGCAACTTGCTAGTTAGCATAGCTTTCCTTTCCAGTGGTTAGCAAGTAAACAAACAAAAATATTCAAGGTTGAGCTCCGTCTTCATCATGTTGTTACAAATATTATTCACCGCTACCGACATTTTGGCAAACTAGTGGACGGCTTTTCCGTTTTCACATATCAGCAACAATGAATTAGCATTTTGCTGATTAGCTTTACCTGCTGTCCGAAAAAGAAAATGGCATCTCTGTGTTCAAACTTGATTAGCATGCAACACTAATTCAAAGAGATCGGAGAAAGGCCGTTAGCGGCGATCGGGTAAGCACAGAGAGACGTTACAAGTGATTAGCATTAGAACTTTCCAACGGAATAACCTGCTGCAAGCTACATAGCACTTATTCAGCCACCTAACACGTTAGCGTGTGACTGCTTAAGTGTAGGACTTGAATAATACACGTAAAACATGATATTCATGCATGGATTAATCATAAACATTTCATGTGTATTGAAATCATGAGGCAGGCCGCACTATCTGGTTGCCAGCTAGCGTAGCATCTAAGTAGTCACCGTTGAAAGACTACCAAAACATTCTACATTAGCGATGTTTTGGCAAACTTGTAGACGGTCTTCTGGTTTCATATCTTGGTGACAATTAATTATCATGGTATACTTACCTACTCTCAAAAGTGAACTACTAATACGATTAGCATGTGAAGCTTAATCAAATAGATCAGAAAGTAGTCAATTGTACATTGACAATTTAAAATTGTTGTGGAGCTAGCAGCAATGACAGCAAAGAGGTGTTACAAGTAACTAGCAGTTGAATCCATCCGCGAGATAGTTAGTGCTAAGATAGCCGGCTTGCACATTAGCAGGAACTTGTATATAAAAAAACAAAAAACATTTTAAATTCAAAAAAATTTCAAATCAAGTAACATTACAAAGAAAGAAATCATCATGAAATTTAGATGAAGCAGTGGAAAACAATTTAAGATATTGAAATGTTCTTTCATGTTAGCTACCTGCAAGTTAGCTTAGCATTTCAGTGGTTAACACAAGTGAAAAAGAAAACAGTCGAGGCTTTGTCACGTTTTTATGAACATTCTTCTGGTTTCACATTTTGGCAACAATAAATTAGCATTTTGTTAATTAGCTTAGTTGCTCCCAAAAGACATTGGAGAAAAGTCGATACTATGTCTACAATTCAGCGTTGTTGTTACTTAGCCAGCTAGTGAAACTTTAAAAATAAACAGAGGTAATTGTAAATGTTGAAAGCGTTTTAAGATTAATGATAATTTGAGTAACTAGATAGTGAGTGAATACAGCCTATTTTAAACCTGTGACGTTGGTGAATTTTTACTAGGTTGTTGCTGAACAAGGCATGAAAGTTTGGTGAAAGACGAAAAGTTGACAAAGATTTTGACTTCATTAAAATACAACGTTCAAGTGTCGTGGGGGAAAAAGAAGCTGCGCCCGGTCAGGTGATGAAGAAGAAAAAGGGAAGAGGAGGAAGAGTAAGCATTCCGGCAGTGTCCGATTAGCATGTTAGCTCCCGGTTAGCACGGAAACAAGGAGGCTTGGTGCATTGTGGGCTGTCTATGAGATGGCCTTGGCCTCTGGTAAGAACGCTTCCCAGTACTTTATCAGCTGTTCACAAACACACACATATAGATAGTATTATTATTATTATTATTATTATTATTATCATCATTTTTATACATGTATATACAAATGGTTAATATATGTTTAGGCTATATAAAAAATGTAAAAAGTATACACTCAAAATAAATAGTTAAAATATATTTTCAGTAATGGTATGTTACCTGCCGTGTTTCCTGGCATTTATCATCATACACATATCGTCATACATGTTCAATAACCCCTCATTTATCGTGGAGGATGCATTCCAGACCACCCCCTCAATAGGTGAAAACCACAAAGTAGTGACCAAGTATTGTAATATTTACACATATTTTAAAGCTCCATGCATACACTGGATCCGACAATCAGTACAACATCGCTGTCGAGCGGAATCGTTGCATCTCCAAAATGACAGTAATGTTTTTGAATACCTTAGATATTTTAAGATATAAAAGTGTAAAACGCGCTTGCATATATCATTATATATGAAGTGTAATAACAGGGATCTAATATTTTTTGTAGATCGGAAGGTAGTAAACATCTGTAAATATATTATAGACAAAAGGTAATAAAACATCCATTCATTATCTGAACCGCTTGATCCTCTGCTTAAATGTATTTGTTTTGATTTGTTTTTTTAAGAATATATTTTATAGGCAAAAGTGCAATAAACTATCAAACATCACTGTAGCATAAAATTGTCCTAAAGCATATTTAAATATTTTTTTAGAGCTATAAAAGTGTGCTCTGGATGTTTTGGGGGCTGTCCTGGTTGACACGCCTCTACAACATCGCATGGACATCGGGTACAGTGCCTCTGGATTGGCAGTGGTGTTCCAGTTACAGAGGAATCACATTCCTCAGCCTCCCTGGCATGGGCGGAGCCATGGGTGGGCCTGTCAAGGGTGCACCTTGGGGAAGGTGGGCCTGGGTGTGCACAGGCCCACCCAGATTGATAGACTGCCCATCCAATGAGATTCATGAAAAAAAATATATACTTTTAAATTTTTAGTCAAATTATTAAGTTATTTTTGAATTTGTGTTGTTTTATTTTATTGAATATTAAGAATGGCATATTTGTGGTTACCTAAGGAAGATCTGAACTTCATATTATTCAGTTGATCATTTTATTTGAATATACGATTTTTCGGGATAGGAGGATTGTGCTCAATGATAGAAATACTCGGGCCCACCCTAATTTTTCCAGGCCCACCCATTAGCCACATTCTGGCTCCGCCCCTGCTCCCTGGTATGGTCTATTCAGGGGTGCTGGAGAAGAGCGTTCGTCAGGAGGTGGAATCTCAGATTCAAGGGGAGCAATGTGGTCTTCTTCCCGACCGTGCAACAGTGGACCAGCACATGACCCTCGGCAGGGTCCTCGAGGGTGAATGGGAGTTCACCCAACCAGTCTACATGTGTTTTGTGGACTTGGGGAAGGCGTTCGACCATGTCCCTCGGGGAGTTCTGTGGGAGGTGCTTCGGGAGTACGGGGTACTGAGCCCCGAATACGGGCTGTTCGGGCCCTGTACCACCGATGTCAGAGTTTAGTTCGCATTGCTGGCAGTAAGTCGGATTTGTTTCCATTTACGGCTGGACTCTGCCTTTTGTCATTGATTCTTTTCATAACTTTTATGGCCAGAATTTCAAGGCGCAGCCGAGGCCTTGAGGTGGTCCTGTTTGGTGGCCTCAGTGTTGCATCTCTGCTTTTTGCAGATGATGTGGTACTGTTGGCTTCTTCAAGCCGTGATCTCCAACTCTCACTGGAGCGGTTCGTAGCCGAGTGTGAAGCGGTTGGGATGAAAATCAGAATCTCCAAATCTGAGACCCTGGTCCTTAGTCAGAAAAGGGTGTGTGCCCTCTCCAGGTCAGGGATGAGAGTCTGACCCAAGTGGAGGAGTTCAAGTATCTTGGGGTATTGGTCACGAGTGAGGGCAGGATGGAACGAGATTGACAGTCTACTATGATGCGGACTCTGCATCGGTCTGTCGTGGTGAAGAGGGAGCTGAGCCGAAAAGGCGAAGCTCTCGATTTATCGCTCGATCCACGTTCGTACCCTCACCACGAGGGTCACGGGCTGTGGTTTGTGACCGAAGGAATTAAGATCCCGGATACAAATGAAATAGGTTTCCTCCGAAGCCCAGACACCCTGCGGAGGGTTAGGGTTAGGGAAGAAGAGCTGGAAGACGTGGCTGGGGAGAGGGAAGTCTGGGCCTCCCTACTGAAGCTGCTGCCTCCGTGACCCGACCTCAGATAAGCGGCAGATAATGGATGGAAGTGCAATAAAATGTTGCCACTAGACAATGGATTTTATTTTATTTTGGGAGATATAAAAGTGTAAAAAAAAAAAAAAAATTCAACGTAATTTTATATAGATAAATAGAATAAAATCTGTGATAAAATGTGTATGGATAAAAGTGTAGTAAACATGTTTAAATATATTTTATAGGTATAAAAGTTAAATAAAAAGTATTGAAATATTGATATGTTACCTGTTGTTGCGTGACTGCGAGGGCTTCCAAGTATTTGGTGATAATGGTCTTGAAGTCATTGTTCCTTCTGTGGTGACGCAAATGACGATAAAATGTTGGTTACAAATGCAAAAGTGGGTGTGCCATGTCGTTTGTTGCTGACTTACCTCGAAGCGACTCACTTCCCGGCGGATGATTCTGGAAATTTGCTCAAAGTCTCGCTCTCCCTGCTGGACTTTGCCCTCCAACTGCAACAGAGGAGCATTAGCATTGTTAGCACTGTTAGCGTCATTAACATCATTAGTGCCAACAAATTTCATTAGCCCTGAACCAAGTGATTCTCAAAGTACGGTATTAATACAACTAGTGCTATGCCGGCTCCCTCCAGTGGTAGAATAAAGAATCACTCCTTAAGTACAGTTCAGTTGTATTTAGCTTTTGAGTACAATACATACAGTATCTGCGCTAGTGAGACATAAGAAAAATCTGATGAAACTGTAAAAATGATGGAAATTTGATTTTTAAAAATGTGATAATATATGAAAAATGATAACCAGATAAAAATGTGATTTAAATGTATGATGTGACTTGGACCAAAAAAAAAAAAAATAGATAACGTATGATGCAAATGTGATAACAATAAGAGAAAAAATAATAATAAAAGATGAGCGTCATATGGGCGGAGCTTAGAGTCCTACCTCTTCAATTTCCTGGTGCAGTGAGGCATGATAGGGAAAAAAACCCAAGCAAATTTCCAAAAATAAAAATCATTATCAGTGCCTCAAAAACTGTTGAAAGTAAAAATAATAAAATATGTTTTTCATTCATTGGGTCACAATGAAAAACGCTGCAAACTTCATCTATTATATTGTTGTTTTTAAATGAAAAAGGAGAGGATGACATTTTCATGTTTGGCCCCCAGGGGGCAGCGTGTCTGCAAACACTATGATTAAAAATATGAAGATTACAATTATTATTACCATAATAGCATAAATATCTAAGTCATTTTGAACTTGTTGTTTTTGAACTCACAATGTCAAAAACAGCATTGTTCTTGCTAAATATGTTTTTTTTCATGCTTTTATTATTTATTATTACAAAAATTCAATTATTGTTATCATTACTAAAATTACATTTGATTAAAATAAATTTGTTGAACCAAGTTGAAAAACATTTATTAAATATAAATTATTGTTATTAAATACATTAATGAACTCATATGTCATATTTTTAGAAATAAAATTGCTGAAATTTGTATTAATCATTATTGTTAAAATTGCATTTAATTTAAAACTTACTATTATTATTATCATCATCATTATTACACAAGGTGGTCGGATTAGACCCTTACAACTCAGGACATTTTTTTAACGAGGGGAAACGTCGTATAATTTTGTATGTGTCCGTGTGTTCTCGTGTGAGTGCGTGTGTGTGTAGTTGCGCGAGGCGTGTCCATGTGTAGTAAATAAAGGCTTGTTGTAACTCTACCGACAAACGTTGACTTCTGACAGCAGCGGCATCAAAAGGCTACCCCCGACCACCCGCCCCCCCCCACCCCCCGCCCCTGATACGGCTCCTCCACTAACAGCGGACCCCCGACAGTGCGTGTGTGTGCGTTTTCTGACAGACGGCTCGCAGGCTGAATTTGTGGGCTGACGGGCTAATAAAAGTATTTTTTCTTCTTCTTCGCTTGGTAAAATTCCTCAGCTGCAAAAACAAAAACTTTTCACTTGAGTGAGTAGCAAAGGTGGGTTTGTTTCACTTCACTGGATGTGCCAGGAGGACGTGTCTGGGAGGGGCGGGGCTAGTGCTCCAGCCATGTTGGGTTGTTTGTTTAACACGCAGACAAGGAAGTCAGTGCTACTAGGACGTAGAATGAATTTCATTGCATTAAGTAGTGTTGCCTCCTTGATGCCACATGTTGATGTTACTAGCGTTGTCTTTGATGCCACATATTCTCAATCGGATTGTTACCCCGGATGCAAAATTATCTTCCAGTGTAACAAGCTACTGTTGGGCTTTTAATGTAGCCAGTGGTCTCTCTTTGATGTTAAAATGTGATGAGCAGGTGTTACTCTTTGATATCACGCATTGACAATATGATGTGGTTGTGTTTCCTCTTAGATGTCACATGTTATGCGCTACTTTTTACCTCTTTGATGTCATCTTTGGCCTGCTGCAATTTGTCGGATTTGTTTGAAAACTGCAGCTTGACTTCGGCCTCTCGTTTCTTCTGCAAGAGAAGTTGAGTGTCCTGCCACTTCTGCCAGGCCTTCACGCGTTGCTCGAAAACGCCCTGCACACGCATACATCACATCGCCGGACATGTATCATACATGTCATACAGACTGAACCCCTGCTCGATTATTTTCCTACAGTGCAGAGGCAAGTCTGAATATTGACTTGCGCGCCTTCAGTGTAGTACCACGTTGTGCCACAATTCGCCGGGCGGCACTGGGCTCTTGTTGACGCACCTTGACGGCGGCGAGGAGGCGCACGTAGTCTCCGAGGAGCTCGGCCAGGAAGTAGAAGTCGGCGTTGGCCTGCTGCTGGTACTGCTGCTCCATTTTCTCCTCCACCTCGGCCAGCTGAGACAAAGCACGGGACAGCGCCGTGTGGTCCTCGCTGTTGCCTAACATGGCGGCCGACTTGGCGAACTGCGCCGTGTTCAGGGACAGCTCTGCGCGCGTGCACACAAACGCACATACACGCTGACAATGAACTGACTACAAGGGGAGGTCAGGCTGCACTTTTTGACTTAAGTCATGATGCCATCCACATAATACGTACCTTTCCTGTGACACACAAGTGACTCTATACTGGCGTGAAGTTTCTTCAGTTGAGCGTCGAGATTCTCAAAATGTTGTTGCTTCTCCTCGAACCACTGACACACACACACACCCCCACACACCCCCACACACACAACGCACACAACGCACACAAAGCCGTCCATCACGGTAACAAGGTTACCATCCCCCCCCTCCCTCGCCCCCCCAGGGCAACTCACGGCGTCCGACTCGTTCATCTTGATGGTCATCTTGTTGACGGCGTCGGCCGCCTTGTTGACCATCCTGAGGAGGCCGGCGCCGCTCAGAGCTTGCGTGTTGACAGCCCGAGGCAACTGGAACGCACGCGCACAAAACACGCATCAAAGACGTCTTTTCCCCTGCATTGCTGTTCAGCGTGAAAGGTAGCGAGGGTGTCGAAGGGAATCATAGCGCAAAGACAGGACAGGGATGTAAAGATGAAGTTTAACACCCACTACTCACTATTGTGTTGAAAGCAGTCGTGGCTATCCGACAACTATTTTACACGGCACGCAGCGTGGAAGGGGCTGCAGGTGGTATCAGATGCTTAACAGGCCAATATTTTTAGAATCGAATTTTCCCGTGATTATTCCATCGGTTAATTGGGTACAATGTGATTCTGCAAAAAAACATTTTCACATTAAAGTTTTTTTTAAATCAAATTATGTTTATTAACCAATTATTGTTCTTCATTAACAATATACCCGTGTCGTGTGGAAGCTGGTTCCATCGATGCTCTGAGACTGACATTTTGCATCAACCTTTTTTTGTAAAGGAGTTATTCAATGAATCGTTTCAGCCCTACATCTGAAACGCCCTTCTACCAACGCACTGGACGTATTTCATATATTCACACCAGAGGCTTGTGTCATGTAATTATATGGCTGTGAGATGCTTTGTCTCTGCTTGAAAGCACTTGCAGTTACAGCAATATCCCTCCTTAGCTGGATTCGGTGTGAAAGGCACAGATGGATAAATCTACTGACTCACCAAACACTGGTGTCATCTCATTATCTGTCAGTAGTACACTGTACTGTTAAAAAAAATTGTTTAAAATAAATAAAATAAAAGTGATCAGGCACAGCAATTCCGACCTTTGCTGGGTTCTAAGTGAAAGGCACAAGTGGATACATGCCGGCTCGAATGGTTGACAGGACATAATTTCCTTACGTCACACCAGACATTGGCGTCGTCTAATGACCTGGCTGCGGGATCTATAATAACATATATAATAATAATTCTTTTTTTCAGACAATAGTAACCACGTATGAGGACGTAATACCACCTAACAGAGGATTTAAAAACTCCAAAAGAAGACGGCAGTTGACGTAAAAACTAATAGATGCAAATAAAAACCTCATTGTCTGAAGAAAAGAAAAATAAACTAATTATTGTGCATTTTCTTTATGTAGCACCAGATGCTGGTGTCATCTAATTATCCGACTGCAGGATACTGTGTCGCTGTGTGTAAGCAATATCCCGCCGCTGAGTTCTGTGTGAAGAACAAGTGGATAAATTCCAGCTCTTCTTTTACGGCTACATCTGTGTTTGTGTGTGCGTGTGGGAGGCGAGTCAGACTTATGAGCGAAAAGCATACTGCTGATGCTAAGCTAACGCAGTGGCGTGAAGGCGCCCCCCAATGGAGGAAGGTGGCGTCATGTTGGTCTTTGATGACACAAAACGACTTGTGACGTTTGTTTCTCCCCATTTAATTAGCCGCCGCCGCTTCACTTTCGACACAATCGCTTTGTCGACATCTCGCCCTCACCCTAGCCCTCGCCCCCCCCTTTAATTCCCGTCATTCCACACGCCCCCCCTCAAAGCGATAGGAACGTCGTCGGCATTCCAGATTAAATCCTCGCATCGGCGTGAGAGCTCATTTTTCTTCATTTCGGAAAAGTTTACTTTCGCACGTGGTGGTCCCGCCCCAACCCCCCTGAAAGCCATTTAAGCGGAGGCGGTGTCTCGGGGGTCCTCGTTGATGGAGGCTAAATGAAGGAGGGGGGTGAGGGGGGTTGGGACCACGGGGTGCTTTTCATTTATAGCCCCCTCCTGGTTGTGTTTCATTAAGTGGGCCGGACGGGACGCCATGCTCGCCCAAGCGTCCCACAATTCATCTGTTAAGTCGCTGACAGACCGCCATTTATTTTGTAGGCCACACCCCCAAGCACACCAGCCCAGTCCCAGAAGGCACCATGGGTGGTGGTGGGGGGGGGGGGGGGGCGGGGTTTAGGCATCATCAATGATGTTTGCTTGTTTTGTTTGTTTACCTCGGAACTCTCGAGAAACTGCACGAGGTCGGGATCCTTGAGCAGGACGGGATGCTGAACCGTTCGCATCAGGTACCTGCACCACAACATCAAAAAGGTTGTTCAGAACACGTGGAGTCAAAGAGCTAGCGCCTAACATTGTTCAGATGGGGGCATCAATGACTGATGTCAGGTTGAGATCAAATAGTCATTACCTAGAGGTAATGCTGACACAAGCGCCTCACATTGTTCAGAACAGGTGGCATCAAAGAGGTGCAACTTGCTCATGTCAAGAACATGTGACATTAAAGAGGTAATTTGGCATATCAAAGAGTTAAGACTAAAACTCACATTAAGAATATGATATCAAAGCGATGACACTAGTAAATCATGTTAAGGCCTTATTACATCAAAGATACCACACTTGTTCAAGACATTGTTCAGGACATGTGACATAAAACTCATTATGTTAACCATGTGACATCAAAGAGACAACACTACGATCATCTTGTTAGCATGTGACATAAAGCTCAACATGTTAAGAGCATGCAATGTCACAGAGGAAACGGTAAGAACGTGTGGCATCAAAGAAGCAACACCAACTCATCTGGTGAAGAACAGGAAATCAAAGGGGCAATACATGTTCATCATGTTAAGAACGTGTGACAGAGAAAACAATTGCTGACCACAATTTTTAAAACGGGAAACCAAAGAGGTAACACAAATTTGTCATGTTAAAAACATGTGAAATCAAAGAGGCGACACTTGCTCACCACATTCGTGATGTGACGTTCAGAATGTGAAATATGCGGGAACGTAGTTCATCACATTAACAACATGTGACCTCAAAGAAGTAACACTAGCAACTAAATCACGTTAAGAACACGTGGCATCACTCGCGAAAACATCAAAGAGGTCAACACATCATCGTACCTCTCCAAGGCCAACCTTCTCTTCTCCACAAACTCGTTAGACGATTGATCCTCCTTCCCGACTTTCACCTTGGTCATTCCTACACGCAACACACATCATATATGTTAACTGCGAAGGCCCTGTGTTTGTGCCGCCATAGCAACGTACCCACAATGCTCTTCTCTGGCGCGGGGGGCACGATGTAGCCTACGTGCATGTACTTGGACGCCAGCTTTCCGTGAAGGCCCAGGAAGTCGCTGAAGCGACGCTTGACCGAGAACTCGGGAAGCCTGAACAACGGCGATGACGGCGACACCTTGGTGGTCACCCTGTAGGCCATGTAAGCGTTCATGCCATCACCTGGGAACAGCAAAACCTGGTCACCGGACAGCAAATGGCGGCCATTTGGCTCGTGTGACACGGTTTGAGTTGAGGACGTTGAAGGTAGAGGAAGGACTCACCGATTTTCTCGGGGTCCGAAACAGAGATGAGAACGTCCAACGTGTCGCTGGACTCTTCTTCTTCTAGCTGAACAAAAGCAACGCACAACATGTGACAACAAAAGCAGAAAATACTCCTCAGTAGTATTGTGTGCGTGTGCAAGTGTGTCTGTGTCAACGTGTGCATGTAGGTGTGTGTATGTGAGCATGTGTTTATTTTTGTTTGTATGTGTGAATTCTGTGTATGTATGAAATGTGAGAGTGTGTGCATGTGGCCAGTGTGACTGTGTGTGGAGGAGTGAAAGTGCATCTGTGTGTGTGTGTGTGCACATTTGGTTATGTTTATTTGTGAGTATATGTGTGTATGTACCTAAAGGTATGTAGAGTACATGTGTGTGTTTACGGATGTTTACCTCATCGAAGGAGGAGTGTGTAAACATGTCGTCGTGGGCGTGTCCTAAGCGTGGGGTGAGGATGGAGGTGGGCGGCGTGATGGGGGTGATGGCGGGCGACGGGCCGTCCGACAGCAACACGTCTCTCTCCGGGCTGTCCAGCGACACTTCCTCTGTGGCCTCTATCACACGCACACACAAGACAAAATGGTGACTGGCTGCTTCAAGACACAATGGCTGTCGTTGGGAATCATTTCCTATCCACTATATAGTGTCTTATAGCGAGTTGGACATATTTTGTAGTGCTGTTCGAATGTGGTATGCAGGCGCCCTCTTGTAGTTCACAAAAGTATTACTAAATTACATTTTGAAACTGCACATAATATCACAGTGATTTAAACCTTTTTTTTTTTTAATCCAGTATAGTACATGTAGTGAAGTATAGTTCATTTATATTTAACTGTTTTAGAACAAAATATTTACATTTACAAACTCAAGGCCCGGGGGCCAGATCTGACCCGCCATATCATTTTATCTGGCCCGCAAAAGCAAATCAAGCATGTCAGCTTCCATGATTTTTTGTTAAAATCTCTACCAAAATTTCAAATTGCCATCAGTAATAAATAATAAAATTGAAATATTGCAAGCATTTTTTGTCACGTTACTACAGTAACTTGAACAATAGTTGAACAAACTATTGTTGTTGACTTCCGATTTCAAAAGTAGTTATCCATTAATTTGTTATGTAATGTATATGTAATAATATGAGGAGATGATTCAACATTTATATGATTTCCACAATATTCCACAAATGCAATATTTATCAGAATTTCAACTAGTGGGCCTGCATAGAACATATTCTTGAAAAAATGTTTGGGTTGACTTCCCCTTTAAGCTGGTTTGCTAATTATATTTGTTTATACATATAGATTTTCTTGGTTTGAGTTTAGTTTTGATTAGTATTTTTGTTACTTTCTCATTTTTTTGTCACGTGTAAGATTGAAAAAAATAATAAAAATCACAGAACATGCTGTGACCTGCTGTCACTCACTAGTCCACGCCCCTTAAATGCACACATCAAACACACAAACACTACAGTAGGTATATGTTTATTTATTTTTTCTACAATAGTGCCATTTTTAGTCCTTAAAAATTTAAGTTTGGTTCATTCCAATGGGGAATATTGATTTGACAAACAAATAAGTACAGGTACATGCGTGGTCACGGAACAAATACAACTGATAAGTCCGGGCACCACTGTACGACATCATCGAGTGAACACTTACCTGTAAACAGGTCGTCTGCGTCATCGTCAAAGTCAAGACTGGGCCCGTTGGACCTCCTGCCGTTCGGGTCCGCTTCCTGAGGCGGGACAAACAGACAGGAAGTGACACAGAGACAAGACCTCAACACGTAGTAGACACTCGTTCAAAGCACCTGAGGCATACTGACGGCACATTTAACTGTCATGCAGTGGTTAACGTCTTTCAATATTGACACATGAGGCGCCGCGGTGACTTTTCACACTCAAACTCTTCTTTTGATGGCAATTTGACAGGCAAGGCTGGTGCGAAAATAACAAAGAGAACCCTCTTATTGTGGGGGATATGTTTCAGGCATTGAGATATATACTTTACTTTATGTTTTTTCCCGTTCTGGATACTTAAAAAAAAGACCATGAAATTAAACAACAAAATTTTCAAACCAAACAATATCTGCTAGCTTGATGCTAACATATCATGGGAAAGGTCATAGACGAACTAACAGAAATTAGGACAGAATTTACGGTAACTCTAAATCGTCAAACAACCGCTGATTTAACACACCCAAAGCAGCAACACATACAAACGCATGATACCACAAAAGAGAATTAAACATCGTATGTTTAGAAACAAAAAGTCTCAGCCAAACCATGCCATTTTGTTTCATGAAAGTCTGATATCTTAATGCTAAAATAATATGCAAAACAACACTGCCAAGGATATAGATGAAGAGAATTGAACACTGTAAATTCAAACAGCAAAATGTTCAAACCAAACCATACAATAGCAGAGGTCTTCTAGCATATTGCTAATACAAATTGGCTTTGGTGTAACAGTAGTAGACTATTGTTAGCCCAGGTATGGGTAGAGTATCCAATGATTGCACTCAAGTAAAAGTACTGCTACTTTCAAATAATATAACTCAATTAAAAGTAAAACGTTTTCTACAAATAATATATATCAATCTAACAACTACTACTTTACATCCTCTACTCTGTGCCACAGAGTATGTGGGAACAACAACCAGTTCCTCAGAGATGCACAGCATTCTTGTGGCATAACATCATACTTGACGCAAGGCGTGCAACTCTTTTTTTTTCAGACTTGCCTGCATACTGCACAAACCCAACAAAAGAACAATGGTTTAAAAGTGTATTATAACCCCTACAATAACAACGCATTTTGTTTGAATGTGGCGCTGACCGGTCGAGAGGAGGAAATGACAACCAGGAAGTCCTGACTCAGCAGAAAGACCCAAAACAGGAAGACTCACACCAGCAGGAAAGAATTCCAAGTGCTGACCGGACAAAAAAGTTAAACAAAGGAGTAAACTGTCAATCCAAGCCAGTGTTTCATAACCTTTATTCACCAAACAAAAATGTCACAAAAAAGTGGATGAAGAGGTAATTGTATGCCTTCTGTCATCTAGTGGAAAATCATCTGATTGTTCTGCCTGTCAATATGTCACGAACATAAATAGAGGAACAAAGTTACATTATTTGCACCAATTAAATGAAATTGGATCTTTTCCTGCTTGACACCTGATCTCCTCTCAGGACAGAATAATCTAAAACTTTATGTAAAACGTAACAAATCACATCTAAGTCACCAGTAGTATGCTTTTGTGTTTTTTTTTACAAGCTCTCAACTGTAAACATGTAAAGATTTACGTTTTTACAGATAATATGGTTTTAAAAAAAAAACACACTTGGAAGTAAAGTTCCCATTTTCCCCCTGTGTCATTGAACGCCCCATGCTCACCTGCTGACTGTCACCTGACGCATGGGCACACATATGCGTGCACACCTACGTATCTTGCTTACTCGCGTGGAAACAGGACAACCTCGGCGGCTTCCGTACACAAATTTAACTCATGTTAATAATATAATTATTATAATTAATAAATAAAATACTAATAATAAACTATTTCTACAATACATTTGTATTATTAAAAAATGACAGCGGCGTAGACAAGCAAAGTTTGATTTTAATGATTTCATCCTCCGTCCGCTGCTAGCTTGACGCCTAGTCCAACCCAACCCTCTCCTATCCCGACTCACGTCGCGGGGGCCGCCCGTCAGCTCCGGGAACAGGTCCTCGGCGTCCTCCACCTCCTGGAAGTCGCTGTGGTTAGGCGGAGCGTCCCTGGTCGTGGCCGCCATTGCCTGCGTAGGTAACTAACGTGTACTCACAATGACGGGTAACGGCTACAGCCAGGAGCTAACCTCCGCGGCCGGTTGACTGACAAACGGTGGGGTGGGGGGGGGGGTGATTACTGTCGGAGGAGTCAGGTGGGGGGGGGTGCCCTCCGTGGTCATGTGACAGGAAGTGACTTGGCTCGCGAGGAAGAACGAAACGGATCGGAAGGCACTCGTTTTTAATGCGAGTGCCCGTAGATCAACTAACCGCAAAGTAGACGATATAAGGTTATTTTGAAGAACCGATCACTCCAACTCGTCGTAGTTAACTAGCCGCGTGAGTAAAATAATTCTGTCTTGTCCAGGAAAGCAGAAGATTTTTAATTTCGCGTTGTTAGGATGGATGCTAGCATGGATGCTAAGATGGAAACAGTCCAGGAGCCGGTGTCGTTTGAGAATGAAACCACAGAAGGTAACGTGTGCACACTAGTCATGTAAATATACTTATAAAAAAAAACCTAAATGACGATAATTTAGGTCTCAGTAAGGGAATAGTAATATTTGTGTGGAAGCGTATTGCTGCCACACGGGAGGGAGAGGTGTTCAATCATGTGTTACCTGTCAAGTTATAACGTGATAAGTTTCTTATTCATTCGGCAAAACAAAGCAATTCCTTCAGGTCACTGGTGCAGCCTAATGTAGATATCTGTGCACGTCTCTTGTCTTATTTTTTAGGAGTAACTTAATTTTATTCACACCCACAAAACCACTCCCCCAGTCACTTGAACCGGAAGTCAAACTTATGTTTCAGCGTTTAACGGTGCAACATAAAGAAAATATTACACATTTTAACATGCTCATTTTCTTGTTTTAGCGTGATAATTTTCGCATCTTATAACATTAAAAAATGAATCATCTTGTTATAATATGATATAGAACATTTTTTATGATGTGGCAGTAATATGCTTTCATTATATGTGTGTGTACGATTTTTTTAATCAAATTTTGTTCAGTTTGTTTACCTGATGCCCAACAACCTATGATTGGTTAAAGGAAAAAAAAATCTTTCCAGGTTCTAACCTGCAGGAAGAACTCATGTGACTCAAATGCTAACTTAAGCTAAATGTTTGGAGTCACTAGATGAATACCAACACAAACTTAACACCAGGAGCCATACAGTTTAAATGTCAACACAAGGTAAATACTGGATGCCTCCAAATGCTAACACATGCTAACCTAAGTACATGGAATCACTGGCTAAATGCTACATGCCAACACAACACAAGCTACTCAGGAAAATGCTACATACCTAACACAAAAAAGTGACACAGACAAAATGGTAACATAAGCCAAACACTGGGAGCCATAAGGTAAATGCTACATTTAAATACAAGGTAAACACTGAGGATCAATGACAAAAAATCTAACTGTTAATACTCTCTCTCACAATAGTAATCGGGCATGAGAAGTCGGTACAGACAGATGCCGTGGCATCAAATTCCAATCCAACAATCGATGCCGGTGTCAACATGGCAGCGGACTGGGAGGAGCAGCTAGTGGTCATGTTGGAGTGTGGCGACATGCTAGCACAGGAGCACAGCAAACTGGTCAAGCAGTGGCAGCACGAGGAGGCCGAGCGACAAAAGAAGACAGCGCAGCTGCAAAAGAAGAAGGCTGAGACCACCCGGCAGCATCAGGTCAGCAGCTATATGCTAACATTAACGAAGCACCGGCAGTCACCAACTAAAATGTTACATGCAAACTCCAATTAAACACTGCTAATATGAGATAAACAAGAGTCGCCCGATTAAATGCTACATGCTAACATAATCTATACACAGAGATAAACAAGATAACTGCTATATGTGAGTCACTAGCTAAGTGCTACATGCGAACAATAGTTAAACACTGGCAGTCATATAGAGTAACTCAAGGTAAACACATACTACATTGAGCTCTAAATACATAGTCAGTGGATAAATGCTAACACAAGCAAAACTGTTTGTTGGCGCAGGTTATGCTGGAGAAGCTGGACACAGTGCGAGTGAAGCGGCAGCTCAACAACTCCAAAAGCACACGCAAGAACTTTCTGTCCAAAAAGCAGGAAGCTTGTGCTGAGAAAAGCCGTGCAGAGGACGACAGGGACAGGTATGTGCTAAGACTACGAGCTGCCCCTGAACGCTAACAAAAGACTGTAAGTCATTGGCTAAATAGTAACATGAGTCACTGGCTAAATGCTAATATAAGCTAAATATGGGGAATCACTGGCAAAATATTAAGAAGATGCTGGCTAAATAGCTGCTAGCCGCTAAAATGAAAAGCTGTTTGCCACAGTGACGAGACTTTGCCAACAGACTGTCAGAGGACCTGCAGGAGAGCGCCGCTAAGCTATCTGCGCTAATGCGGGAACAGGACGAGGAGCAGCAATGCTGGCAGGAGGAGCTGGACGAACTGAAGGAGGAGATGGCCAGAATAAGGCAGGAAGCCAAAGACGCAGAGAGCCGTGCGTTTCAAGATCAGGTCAACGCCGTGGAGGCACAGCGAGACGTTGCCATGGAGCGAATACAGGACTGGCTTACAGAGGTACCATGCACTGGGAGACCATCACAAGCTAAATACTAACATGGGCAAGATACTGGCAGTCATCGGCCAAATGCTACATGCAAATCTACAGTGGCGGCCAGTGGCCAAACACTCAATACTAGCGTAAGCTTAACTCATTCACTGCCAGACATTTTCAGACCCTCGTTTACCCTAACGTTTGAAAAAAATATAAATAAATTCCTGCGATTGAATGGCTGGACTGTGAAAAAACAAGTAAATTTGTCAATGGCAGTGAATAATTTAACACTGGTAGTCAGCTGCTAAATGTTACATGCTAACATCTGCCTAACACTGGTAGTCAGCGGTTAAATGCTACATGCTATCATATGCTTAACATTGGTAGTCGGCGGGTAAATGCTACATGGTCACATAGGCTTAACACACACTGGGAGTCAGCATCTAAATGCTACATACTAACTAACATACGCGTAACACTCCTACTCAGCTGCTAAATGCTACACGGTAACATTCGTTGAACACTGGAAGTCAGCGGCCAAATGCTACACGCCAACGTGTTCCAGGTGTCCGAGTACGTGTTGTCACTGCGCCCGGCCCATCATCAGGAGAAGGCTAGCTGGGCCACCAAGGAGGCAGCGGTGCGAAAGAGCCAGGCAGACCTGGAGAAGCGATTTGAGAAGGTCCTGGCACAGTTGCAGGAAGGACGCGAGTTGGAGTCCCTGCCACGCATCAATGTGCCCGCACTGCCACACAAACCCACGGTACCACCGCGCACACTTCACCGACCGCAGCCAATATAGATGATACTTTACCTTAATTTCTTTGACATTTTTTCCCCCTCAAGGCTGATCTGAAGATCAGACAGATAATGACATCACTAAATCCTGTGCCACCACCCCAGCGAGTGCCCCAGTACCGCATGCCGCCACCCCCTCATTCCCACATGCGCTACTCCGCTCCGCCCCCGCTCTACCCGCAGCACCATCCTCCGCCCCACGCCAGGTCAGCCCCGCCTCTCAGCCACTCTCCGACACCGCCCGCCTACCCGGTCGTTCCGTCAACGCCGGCCACTGCCTCTTCTGGCCCCCTGGCCAAGGTGCTCGACAGGCTGGGGGCACGCTTCCCACAGTGCACCAGGGTGCAGCTGACGCATCTGCTGCAGCAGGTGAAAAGTGCCCGCGGGACCCTGGCGGGCATGTCGGTGGAGCAGGTGGGCGAACAGGTGGGCATGATGCTGGCACGGGGCGACGCGCAGAGGCTGCCGCCTGCCCAAGCCGCGGGGCCCCGCAAATTGTGCCTGATGTGCCAGAAGGCCGTGGACTCCGAAAGCCGCCACCCGTTCCCCTGCGCCCACGCCATTCACAGAGACTGCATCCGCGTCTGGATCCAGTCCAGCGGGAACAACTCGTGCCCCTTCTGTCCCACTAGGTGAGCGTGCTAATGCTTGTTAGCTTAGCATGTAAATATTACCTGGCGGACATGTTTTTTCTTTAACAATCAGAAGATGAATTTTGATTATGTTTTTTCCATTAAAATCATTTTAAGCTAACAGTGTCTTTGTGTTAGTTTCATAGCTAAGCTAGCATTAGCATATGCTATTACGAGGTTCCCAAAGTTTAGCTTTTATTAGTGTTTATTTAGCTTGTGTGGCGCCCAAATGTTGCACTTATGTTAGCATTTAGCAACACAGGTGGCTCTTTCAATCAATCACATTTTATTTATATAGCACTTTTCATACATAAAAATCCAACTCAAAGTGCTTTAAGTGCTTTCAGCATTCTGCTGTGGCTCTATGTGATTTTGGAAAATAAACATTTACTTTAAGTTTGTTTTTATTTTACTTTTTGTTTTTCACACGTAATTCTAAATTTCAAGGTTATGGTGATCTTCTAACATTTAAATATTTATTATTTTCTCGCTCAACAGGCATCAAGATTTGTTTTATTGAACTTATGCGGCTCCCAAATGTTTAGCTTTTGTTAGCATTTAGCCAGGGACTCTCACTGTTAATCTTATGTTCACATTTAGCATATATCCTGTGTGATTCCCACTGTTCAATTTGTTATCTTATGTAGCTGGCTAATCTAGGATTCACCCTGTTATTACGAGTGTTCCATTTGTTAGCATTTAGCTTGTGGCTCCCAAATGTTACGCTTATCCAGAACTGGGCACGTTACTGAAATTTCCTGGCCCGTTCATCACCTTCTGTCTACAGGCGTGGTACCCTTCCGCCGTCCATCTATCTGCCTTTTTGTCCGGCTGGACCAAATAGTAATCGCCTATAGGCCGGTCTGCTTATCATTTTAAACGTTCTTCAGTTAGCGTTTCCATCTATCAACTTCGACCAACTTCAGCCTCTTCCTTCGCATTTAGGGACTCGCAATGTTAAGCTAATGTTAATGTTCCCGGTGTTTACCCAATGTTAAGGTGTTGACAAATGGTGTCATGTAATTTGCGTTAGTAAACGCTAGCACCATACGCTAACGTGGGTATGAAAATATATTTTTTAAATGTAGCCCTTATGCTGCCATTTTTTCTCCATCTTAACGCCGTCTCTGAGTTGCGGCGGTCGATGTGGCGAGAACGAGTGTATTTTAGCGTATCTTAGTGGCGTCCTGCGGGAGCAACGGACAAACACGCTAACAAGGTGTTCTCATGCTCGCCGTCAACCGCAATCGACCGCGTGACGCGACACCCCACAGACCCCATCCCCAAAGGCTGCCGTCCGGCAACAAAAACACGCTTGGACGCCGCCCCCTGCTGGTATCCGGTGGCCATTTTGTGTTTCGTTAACGACTTTTTCTGAAAGGTTGTTTTGATTAGCATCCATCATGGCAGCGGTTACATCAATTAATGCTGTTGACGCCTAGGAGGAGGGGGCACCCCCAACCACCCCGTCCCGTTCAGTTTGCCGCTCCCGCCTTTCCCCTCTGGCATTAAAGTCCTGTCATCCCAGCTCGGCCCCCCAGCGCAGAGCTGTCAATTAAATGTGATTGACTGGCTAACAGCAGCACATAAATACAAAAAAAAACAACAGACGGGAAAATCTATATGTGCCCCCCTTCATCTGCCCCCTTACCACCCGCCTGTCAAATAAAGTCCCGCCCCTTTGCTGAACACGTAACCAATTAGCAGCATTTGAGTCTTCGACCTCAAATCCTAGTGTTGTCCAAAAAATAATGTGCAATTTAGCACCTGAGATAACCCTCATTAGTGTTTAGCATGTGTGGCTATCAGTGCTTAGCGCTGGGGCTTTCCGACATTTTCCACAAAGGGCCACATAGAGGAAGAAAAGAAAGAAAATGGGAGGAAGGAGGTGGAGGGCCACTTCATCTTGTGAGCACGGTACATGCTAAAATCAATCCACTATGTTAAGATGTTAAATTTATTCAAGTGGGGAAAAACAACCAACATGAGCTTTATGTTATCGATGACAAAGGAAAAAGGTATTAGTGTGTTATCTTATGACATTCAAAATGTATGTTAATGCGTGATATTGAAATATTCAATCCATATTCAGTTTGATATCTTGTAAACAACAAAATTTAAGTTTTATTTTTTTAAATTTAAAACATGTAATGTCTGGTACAATTTAACTTTTTCATTTTAAAAAATCCAATACCTTGTAACATTCAACCTTCAAGTAAAGTATAAGCATGTCTTGCAATATTTAAAAAATATATATTTACATTTTGAAATTAAAATATCAATTATGATTCAAGATTTAAAAATTATAAAACTATTGTGCTAACATTTTTTTAACCGTGCAAACCAACATTTTAACCTTTTCTCATAACCTTTTGATGTTTTTCATAAAAAAATTTTAACACACACCATGCTAGTGAAAACTTGGAAATTTGGATAGGATACCCCTGGTTTAGTTTTTTGTACATAGCAGTTAGCAGCATAAGCATGTAGTTTTAATCCCAAGCAAGCAATTTGTCACATTAGCATGTTTGTAACAAGTTTCCAGTTTAGCAGCTAGCCATATTAACATGCTGGGCGAGGCATTATTTACATTGCGGTTGTGTGGTGATAAGTCGTCGTTGTCATCCTTTAGCGGCTGGCCAAGGATTATCAAGATAGGCCCTGCAGCTGGATCATAAAGTGAAAACTGAACTCGAATCTTTTTGTGTTCAAAGTGAAAAATGTTTTCACCGTCACAAATCTTTGAAAAGTCCACCGAGACGTTTGCTAAACCGCTAAAAGCCGCGAACTAGCAAGATTGATGGTCCAAGTGGATTGAGTTCTGCGCTCGTTTAAAAGGCGTCAAAAAGGTCCACTTAGCAGACTCAATTGATGATGTCTACCTGGCAAATTGGCCTTTGATGCCATCCCCTGACTGCCCCCCCCCACTCCCACGGGGGGCCTAATGGCTGCCGGCCTAATGGCGCCCTCCATCATGCGCAAATATGAAACGTGACAATTAGCCAAACGAGCTTTTGCGGGAGGGGACAAAAACAACATGCTAGTTTTCGACATCAACACCTGTGGGGCCTCAAAGTGCTGGGGGGAGTCAAAGTGATAAATTCAACCTCATCGATTGGACAGCACTTAAGAGACCATGTATTCAGTTAAGGCTACATGCTAACAGGAGTTAAAAACTAGCATTCACAAAGGTTGAATGCTAACCTAAACAATTGGAACCGCACAGGTTAAACACTACATGTTAAAATAATGGGAAATATGCAGAGTGAATCATGCAATCTTAATGCGAACAAGCTACACCCAATAGGACAACACAGTCACTGGTTAGTGCAGTTTCCAAATGCATGCTAATGATCTAAAGAATAATAATAAATCGCTGTAAAAAAAAAAAAAAAAAAAAGCATGAGCAAGATGTTATGTTAATTCCACCCTAACACTAATCACACAGGGGAATTGCTAATACAGTATAAGCTAAATACTGGTAGCCAACACAAGTAATGGCAGTCTCATGGGCTACCTAAATGTTACCTGCTAACATGAAATGATAAACTAAAAGCGGAGGTCAACGCAAACATTTTTTTTTTTTCACGAATGTTCTATGCAAGCCCACTAGTTGAAAAAGGCATTCTGATAAATATTGCGTTTGTGGAATAACTTGAGTGTTAATCAATTATTTTTTAGCTATCTCTGGGGGCGGCCATTTTTCTTTTGTCAACTGAAAATGACATCACAACTGCTCACAACGACCAATCACGGCTCAGATTCAGAAAACAGGTCAACCGTGATTGGTCGTTGTGAGCAGCTGTGATGTCATCTTCAGTTGATAAAAGAAAAAATGGCCGTCCCCATAGATAGCTAAAAACTAGTGGATTAACACTTAAATTATTCCACAAACGCAATATTTATCAGAATGCCCTTTTCAACATATTCTTGAAAAAAAATGTTACGTTGACTTACCCTTTCATGCTTACTTAAACTAGTTTGTTAAACAAGCTCATTTCTAACAAGCTCAACATTTTGAATCACTGGCTAACTGCTACACACTGATACAAGTTAAACACCAGCAGTTACACAGGATAAAATGTGAGCTAAATGCTATATGCTAACATAAGATAAACAACTATCACTAAATAAGTTAACTTAATGGGAATGAGTCAACCAAGCTAAATGCCGACAAGTTACTTACCAGCGTGGTACCAACAAGCTTACATGGCGTCAAACAATCTGTGATAAAAGAGAATAAGTCATGAGGAATAAAAGTAAATCTTTAATGTGTTTTTGGTTTAAAAAAAAAAAAAGAAGTGCTAACATTTGTTGCGATAGTTCACCTCATTTTTCTTCATTTTGATGAATTAAAAAGACGTGCGTAACATCTGTTCATTTTGTCATACAACCACTGATTACCACTCAATGGCATCGGCGCACGAATTAGTGCACGTATCCGAGCGTCCAATCAGATTGCTCTGATGTCATCGCCGCCAATAGGCGGCGCACATTTGGGTTCACTGCAGCCCCCTAGCGGACTGGCATGCGTGAAGCAACTATGTAATGTGTCCTTCACTAGGAGGTGCAGGATGAAGACAGCTATTGTAACAGCCTCGTTTAAATAGTCGTATGAGAAAAGGTGACATAATGAATCAAGTGTTGTTGCCAGAGCAACAGGTCAAGCAGCAACGTAATTTAGTTTTTAAATACCAAAGGGGTGACAATATGGAAAAAAAATGTTGCTATCGTGACATAACATGACAGGCTTTTCTTGAAATAGCTGTTGGAAAGAGGATGTCACGAACAAAGTTTCTATGGCATATTTAAATGAAATTAAAAATAAGTGATGTAAAAGTGAAACAAAACCTGTTGCTATAGCGACAGGTCACATGACTGCTTGTTTATAAAATGCTGACATCATTAAGTGTTGTTGCGACAACAGGTGAAATTACTTAAAAAAAAAAAATATATATATATATATATATATATATATATATATATATATATATATATTTTGGCCATAAATGTATTGATTCTTGCTCTGACGACAACTTGGTATAAATAAAGTTGTTTAAAAACTGTGTGGTGAATTCATGAATCGTGCTGCCAAGGTGGCAGGTCATGCTTCAAATGTTTAAAAAAATGTTGTCTGGAATAATGTGTTGTCATGGCAGCAGGTCAAAGAGCAGCCTGGTTTAAATAGCTGAATTTAATGTCGCAGTGAATAGTGTTGCCATAGAGACAGAGCATGTGACACCTAATTTAAATAAAGTTGCGTTTTTAAAAAAGCTGACAGTATTAAGTAAAGTTGTGCTTAAAAAATTACAATGAATGAATAGTATTGTTGCCATGTTAAACAACAGCCTGGTTTAAATAGTTTTTAAAATCTGAATTCAAGTGTGGCAACTGTTGCTTTAAAATGGTGTCCTGAATATGATGCCATGGCGACAGATCATGTAACAGCCTGCTTTAAATAAAGTTGTTTAAAAAAAGGTGATATCATGAGTAAAGTGTGTGATTATGAAAAAAAAATGTTTCCATGGCAACATAAAGTGTTCACACATTGGTGCTTTTGTTCTTATTCTTGTGCTGGTTGTGTGTCGTGTTGTGTGTGTTGTTGTTGTTGTTTGCGTTTCCGCTGAGCGTCTCCATGATGGACCTGAGCGCCCCAAAGGGCCTCTTGGCCTCTGAGCTTCCTGTGGGCGTGGCTTCCTTGGTGGTGGGCAGCGCCCTGTTAGGCTCCGCCTCCTGATGCAGGTGCTCGTTGAAGGTGACCCTGAGCTTGAGGCTGTGTGCCGTCTTCCTGCGTGACGACGGCGACTTGAGAGCGCTCTTGGGGCTGGTGGCTGTCGCCTTGGGGGGGCTGGCGGCGTCGGGGGGGGCTTCTGCCTCGCCCGCGGCGTCCGCCGCCTCCGAGTGGCTGAAGGCCACCCCGTTGACCTGTTTGGAGATCAGCTTCCTGTCGGCCGGGGGGAGGTGTTTCCTCATGACTAGGTGGAGGTGCTTGGAGGCGGGCTCCTCGTCGTTGATTGGCAGGTGAGTGGGCCTATCGGGTCTGGGAGGGGCGTCGGAATCCGATTCGCTGAGCGAGCGTTGCATCATTTGCTTCAGGCGTGCCAGCTTCTGCTCACGCTTCTCCGTCGACGCCAGCGCGCCGCTACGCCGTGCGCCCTCCCGGCTCGGAACCCCCGCCGCCGCCGCACCGACCCTGGTGGCATCACAGATGTCTTTCCGTAGCGCCGCCTCCTGACGCACCAGCCAATCGCTGTCCCCGGACGTCCCCTCCACGCTCAGCATCATCTCAGGCCACGCCTCCACGCCGGACGGATGACAGCTGAGGATGATACGCATTGGCTGTATACGCCACAACTACACGTTTCACTGTGTAAATGTGCATGCCTGAATGCGTGTTGTGCATGAGAGACAATCTGTGTGTGCGTGTAAATGTGTTGTGCGCATGTGTCTGTATGTATTTGTATAAGTGAATGTTTGTGTGCATGCGGAAATGTGGTAATGTGTGAATGAATGTGTAAATGTGCATGTCGTGAGTGTGCATATGTGTGAACGTGTAAAAAATGTGTGCATACCTTGAGTGTGCGTCTGTGTATGAGTTTGAGTGTATATGTGAATGCATGTGTGTGAATGTTTTTGAATGGTGTGTGCGTGTAAATGTGTATGTGAGTGTATTTGTAAATGTATATCCGTGTGTGTAAACGATTGTGCGCTTGTGGGTCTATGTAAGTAACTGTTTCATGCATGTGTGTGCGCATGTGTGAGATACCTGGTGTCAAGTTTGTGTAGTTGTTTCTGTAGTGTTGCCTTCTCGGCTGCTTGTCTGCAACACACGCGCACGCACGCATTTAGTCAGTAAGCTTCATGAGCTGTGAGTTGAACGTTAGTCGTCTATTTTTTTTTTTTTCCCCCGCACTGACTCTGTGAGCTGCTTAGTCAGCTTGACGACCTGCGACGCTAAGGACATGCACGTTTCCACGACAACCAGGTAGCGAGCGCACGGGCTGTGACCTTGACGCTCCGCCAGCTGTGAAGCTCGCTCGCCCTGCTGGTTCAACACCGTCACGTTGGAGCCATACTCCACCAATGTCTAACCACGCATACACGCACACACACGCACAATCAGTGTCAAAGTTCAGGTTTGCGAGCAGCAAAACATGATTGGCTGTACTTTGTGAAAACAAAGTCATAACATTTGTAATTATAACACAGGTGTCACCGACTCTGGTCCTCGAGGGCCCCTATCCTGCATGTTTGAGATGTTTCCCTCCTCGAACTCCAACACACCTGATTCAAATGATCAGGATCGTTACCAGGCTTCTGCGTAGCTTGCTGATGACTCGGCTGTGTTGAAGGAGGGAAACATCTAAAACATGCCGGATCGGGGCCCTCGAGGACCGGAGATGAACCCCTGGGAATTACAATGTACAGTGTCACCGTTTTTTTGTCATTGCGTTAAATTCAATTGAATACCTCAAAAGTAATACAGGTATCGGTACTTGGTGAGTACTCAAAGAGTGAATCTGAGTACTGAGTCTGATCGCACCTGTATACAGGTGAGGTGTCCATACTGCGCAGCCACGTGTACGCCTGTGTTGCCGTTGTGGTCCACCTCATCCAGAGAGATGGCCTGTTCCTGCATAAACTGAAGCAGCCACAGCAACACCTTCTCCTGCACACGCGTGCGCACAAACATAAGCGCACAAATTGGATTTGGAGGGCGACAGGAAGCGAGCGACAGGAAGCGTCTTACCTGTCCGTAGCGAGCGGCGTAGTGTATCAAGCTCGGATGTTCTCTGGTGCAGCTCAACTCGGCGATGGCCTCCGTCTCGCTCACCATCCAACGCACACACTCCAGGTGACCGTTCTACAACGCGAACACACACACATGTACAAACACGCACCCACGTTGACGCGCAAGATGGCCGCCGCGGACGGACCTTGACGGCGAGGCCGGCGGGCGTGAGCTGCTGCTGGTTGCGCTCGTTCAGTCCGTCCTCTCCCAACAGAGACGTGAGATGCTGGAGACACTCGGCGTGGCCCTGAGACGCCGACACGTGCAGAAGGTTGTTGCCCGCTTCGTCGCGGATCAGCGAAAGGTTGTCGGCGGCCAGGTGAGGCTGACAGGAAAACATCTCACATTAACGGGATGGTGTCACGAGGGAAAGTTTGGATAAAGAACATTCAACTAAAGAGTTCAGACTATTACTATTCTTTGTTCTTTGTGGAGCACTTTAGAAAATGAATGAGTTATTTTGAGGAGCAACTTTCTAATTTTGGGGAGCAATTTTTTTCGCAGGGACTTGAAGCAACTGTCTTATTAGCGTAAACTAAAAATATGATAACATGATGAAAGAACAATTGCTTTTATTTTTTTCATATGATCAACCGTTTTTATTTCATACATTCACATTGTGTATAGCAGCAAACTATTTTCATGGCTAGAAGCAACGCTAAATAAATGGGGGGGGGGGCGGGGGGCGCATTTTGTCAATTCTGTCGACAGGAAATGACATCACAACTACCCAGGGCTCAGGCAACGACCAATCACAACTCGCCTGTTTTCGAAAGCTGAACCGTGATTGGTTGTTACCTGAGCCCTGGGTAGTTGTGATGTCATTTTCAGTCGACAGAAGTGACAAAATGGCCACCCCCAGAGATGGATAAAAACGAGTGGATTAACTCTTATTCCACAAACGCGATGTTTATAAGAATGCCTTGTTTCAACTAGTAGGTCTGCATAAAACACATTCTTGAAAAAAATATGTTTGGGTTGATTTCCACTTCAAAACCTCTTTTCTTCATCTTTGAAACGGAAAGCAGAGAGTACCAGAGTACCATATTAAATGAAAAAAAACAAGAAACCGTTGAAACTATTCCTTTGCGCTCTTTCTTTATTTAAAATCCCCCTGGGAATCCTCTTTCTTCTTATCTATGTTCTATCTTTGTATTAATTACTTTGTTTTGGGTTTTTTTCAGCTCAAACATGGAAGCAGAGATCAGATTGGAAGAGAATGGCTACTTGTCAACTTCTTGTCTTCAGATTTCATAAAATGATCAAGAAATATTTTAAAATGTAAAATAAAATGCTGGAGGGGCTTAAATGGGGCTACACAGATTTCTACCGGTGCGTCGGGTGTAGCGCCGCACCGGCACAAATGAAGACGCACGAGTGTCTCACCAGAAGCGAGATTTGACCTTCCCTGACGATGTTGATGATGTTGTGCTTCTTCTTGCTTTCCTCGTCCGCCTCCGCTGCCCTCCCCTTTCCTCCTCCTCCTCCTCCTGATGCCGCTCCTCCTCCGTGTTGTCCTCCTGCAGGGCTCCATGGCTTGGCAGCATCCTGCTTGGCCAGGAGGGGAAACAATACGCCGGCGCCCCCTGCTGGAGGCTCCAGGCCCGGCCTGTGGTTCTGGTTGTTGCTCTGTGCTTCGGGATACACCCTGGCTGACAGCAGCTTGTCTGATTCAACCAAGCACATATTGATTATCACATTGATTATTAGCACGCCAGTATTATGGCATTAAAAAAAGCAGCCTCTATTCTTGATCCTTCTATTCTAATAACTTCTTATAAATGTTTTCTAGCTCAGTCTATAGTAATTTATGATCAACCTATTTTACACGAATTTATTTCAGATCTAATTCTATATTACAAATCTATTTTCGAGGCATCCACTCTAGAGCTACAATATCTCTACTCTAAATCTACTATATATGTATGTGAGAACTATCAATTGGAATCTTGAATCTATCTTTTCCAGATCTATCTATAGGTTAAATATCTATTCAAGATGTAAATGCTACACCTAGTAATCTATAATAAACCTACCAAATCTAGAGCCCACTTGTACATCTTTCTTTGTCAGATCTAGATCCTTCATGTGTCTAGTCATCTATTCTAGGTTTATCTAATCTAAATCCTTCATCTTTCCAGTTTTCTGTTCTAGTATCTATTCTAGATCTTTATGTGTGTTTTCCAGGGAAGTGGAAAAAAATCCATTTGCCAATGTATCGCGATTTTCGGCCGCCAAATATGATATCAATTTTTCAGCTTCTAATATCGATTTAATGATGGCAGTGTGTAACACTGCATTTTCTTTTTTTCTGAGAAAATGTGCAAAAACACAAAGAATAAATAGGATGTTTTAAAGCAAATAGTTTCGACTCAATTTTGTCCTTCTGATTAACTATACAGCAAACTTCATTTCTCAGCTCTACATGTAATTTTGATAGTAACTGGGTAGAACATCACAATATTGTGATATCGCAATATCGTGATAATATCGTATCGTGACCCAAGTATCGCGATACGTATCGTATTGCAACATGCTTGCCAATACTCACCCCTAGTGTTTTCTAGATCTATCTATTGCAGGAGTCATCAACTCCTGTCCTCGAGGGCCCTTACCTACATGTTTTAGATTTTTTTTCCCTCGTCCAACACACCTGATTCAAATAATCAGGATTCAGAAAAGCTTGCTGATAAGATGATCAGGATTAAGCAAAGCTTGCTGATAAGGTGATCATTTGAATCAGGTGTGTTGGATGAGGAAAACACCAAAAACATGCAGGATAGGAGCCCTCGAGGACCGGAGTTGGTGACCCCTAATGCAGATCTGTGCATTGAATCTCTATTACAGTTTTTGTCATAAAAGGTTTTCAAGAGGTGGCGTGTCCTTACAGTCCCTTCTTACACGACATTTGGTTCTTACCTCCCTCAGGGAAGGAGGAGAGTGACGAGGAGCAGCTTAGCAGCGAGGAGGAAGAGGAGAGCACCGTCTCCTGATGATGATGATGAAAATGATGCTGGAAGCCTCCCGAAGACTGAGAGCGAGGAAGGTGCTGCAGGTCCGGATCCAGGGACTTGGACTTCTTCAGGTCCGACCACTTCAGTGGGGACAGGACGCACATCTGCAGAAGGAAGAGAAAGAGGAGGAAGAGGAGAAGGAAAAGGAAGAAAGACGAGAAGTTGATGTTGAGCTTCGAGTGTCACATGAGCGGCTGTGTAATGATGCTCAGGAGTGTGTGCGTGTGTGTGTGTGTGTGTGTGTGTGTGTACCTGCGCTGCCGTGCTGTTGCCATTGTCATCCTCCTTGTTGTTCTTGTTTTGCCTTCGTTGCCTCTCCAGCGTGGCTCCACCCACGTTGCCCGCGCTCACCAGCCGTTTGTCGGGTGCCCTCGGTAGCGTCGACGTCTGCTGGCCGGATGACTTGATGAACGGAACGTCCAGGATCTCGTCCATGTCCAGGTCATAGTGCTCCAGCTCCCCCAGGACACTCGGGTTGCCCCCCTGGTTAGCACCTGGTATGGAAACAAGATATGACTAGAGGCCATTTCTGATAGAAATCTTTCAGGAAAAATTACAGCGGTATCTTGATGCTCAAAATTTAAGTTACAAGCAAGCCGCAGATAGGCCACCCACTTGAATGATAGTGAAAAACTTAAAAAGGAGACAAAGACTGAAATACACTAATACAAAATGAAACCACTCACGAGGAGGATGAAGAAGACGCTACTGATAAATGCTCCGTTTGTATGTGTTGTTGTTCTGTGTATTTGCTAAAGTAGCACTTGTTTGAAAATTTATAATTATTGTAACATTGATGCTAACTTCTGTTAGCACGTTTATGGTATTTGGCATTAGATGTTAGCATGAAGCTAGCTGAGCTTTGTTAGACAAGATTTACTGATGGTTCGGTTGATCATGTCAGTGTTAAAATGTTACATTTTCGTTTCAATTACCTGAACCCGCACCAGCGCCGTCGACCATCTTGAGTCCCGCCGCATTAAAAGGCAACTTGTGGTCCTTAGGAGCCGGCCTGGCGTCCCCCGCTGCTCGCTCCTGGTCTTGGTCTTGGTCTTGGTCTTGGTCTTGGTCTTGGACCTTGGCATCCCAGCCCGGAGGTTCCTCTCTGGTCTCGGGGTGATGCTTGAGAGGAGAAACCCGCTTCACAGGACGGAACTTACTGTGCGCCTCAGTGACACCCGAGGGTTTTATTCCCATCACGCCCACGTGGGATGCCACGCCGCGACTCCAATTGATGGACGGCGCTGCGGAACACAGTAAGAATGCGAAGAAATGAGGAGATCAAGAGGAGAAAATGAGCAAATGAAGAGAAAGTGAGAAGGAATATGAATAGATGACAAGGAAGCTTAATTTAAATCCGGTCAGCATTTGTTAGCATTAGCCGCTTAGCTAACACATTAATCAATATTACCAGCTCGCTCCTCCGCCTGAGCATCGTTCCGTCTTGACAATTCCGGAATGTTCTTCAGAGATGAGACGGAATACTGAAACAACACAACGAGGTGAGAAAAACAAGAGACTGACCGAGTAATCGGCCTGCTGCCCGATTTTATGCCGATTCGTGTCAAAAATATTTTCCACATTATAACACATTACAATCAAGATAATATCATACTGTAATTGCCTCAAAATATCCATATCAGTCAGGCCCTATTAAGAACATCACAAAAACCAAAGCAACAGTAGGTGTGCTCATGCGTGTTTGTGTGCGTAACTGACCACAGTGTCATCCGAGAAGTCAATCTCATCCAAGTCCAAATACTCAGGAACCTCCATCGTCACACCTCATCACCTCCCCCCTGCACACAGCATTATGACACAATGACGACATAACAACATATTCATCACAAAAAGACAATAAATGACACAAATGTGTTGATTATCGGTTTATTGTAGTTTTATAAAGTCATGGTTTCAATAACTGCTAATACGGTCTGTCACTTGTAAGGGCTGATCTTTACGTTTTTTAGGGGACTTCTAAGCATGGCACAATCTAAAACCAGCCGGCTTGTTGAAGTTAATTGCCTCTAATTAGCTTTTTTATTCTCCTTCTCTGTGAGCAGAGATAGGAGGGGTGAGCAGTTACACACGGAAGAGGAAAGGCGACAGCAAAGAGGGACATTGTGCAACCACAGATGTTTTTTTTGCTGTTTAATAAAGATTGTCCTAAACAAATACAAAAAAAACAAATGGTGCCAGCTGCTACTAGTTAGCACCATGAGTAGCCCACGGGTCTGTCATAAAATAGCTCACGAAAGTATGACTTAGTAAGAAGAGTTAAAACAAAAGAAGAATGTTCACATTTATTTCAACTAAACATGGTACATGTTATTTTTTCTGTACCAAATTTTCTATAGTTTGTTTAAAAACAATATATTTTGTTCAGCAGGAAAAAAATGATATTTATGAGAATTTCTTTTATTTAAAAAAAGGGAATCTTAGAGATGTCTTTTCAATAACGTGATATTTTTACTCACGGCTATCATACCGTCAGAATCTAACATTGACCCATGACTAGACAGTACACAATCTCATCATAACCTCAAACTTGACCCTAACCCTCACAACAACATGATCCAACAATCACACCTCATTATTATCTCCCCACATGACACAACAACAACTTTACTTTATAACCAGAAACAACAACTCGATAAACGACAGAGCACGAAACACAACAATGTAATATGAGAACCACAAAACAACAACTTGGGAAAAAACAGGACACAACATGAGACAAAACAGCATCACACAAGAACAACATAACACCGTAACATGTAAGGAAATGGCACAATAATGCAACAAGATCCCAAAGGTGCAATCAATGTCATTAGCACCTCCACCTTCTTTATCACCATTAACAAACAGCAACTAAGTCAATAAATCAAATTTGGAATTGTAGGTTTCAAACGAAACAGGCATCATTATCCTCCATTACGTGCACGTATCAAAGACAAGGCAGAAATTTAAATGAAACTTTTAGGATTTCTTTTAATGTTCTTTCATTCTGTCCCTGAAGGCAGCACGTCAATTCAAGTGTTGCCTTCAGGGACAGTCTGAAAAAAAAATTAGTTTCAATATAGACCATACAGAAATGTATTTATTTATTTTTTTAATCCAATGCATTATGCATAAATGATCAGAATTCAAGTTTGGGAGACACACGCGTCCAACGTATTTAAAGACAATTATGTTTCGGAGACGATGCTATTCGTTAAAACGTATTTTTGCATTTGTTTTTCGACTTTCGTGGCGTATATAGGGGGATTAAAAAGCGAGTTTCTTGTGCTCTTGTAATCGGCTCAATCGAGGCTAATTTGCAAAGCTATCAGGCGAATTAGCATCCAGCGACGCTAACGGATTAGCCCCTCAGCTAGCCTGCTAGCTAACTAGCTAGCCGGACAGCTGGAAAAGGAGGCGACAGGAGAAAGTGGAGGTAAAAAAAAAAAGGTAACACTTTTAAAACGTGCGCAGATGCTAAAGTGTATACATTACCTGGTCGGACTGGAGGACTGAGAGCAGAAAAGATGCCGGCAAGCTTGAAATGCAAATGTTGTGTTTTTTCCTCTTCTTTTTCTTTTTTTTCCCCCTTTTTGAGGGGGGCTGGTCGACTCTAGCAGCACAAAGACTTTGACATATGTCCTCACAGAGCGGCGTATAGTACAGAGAGATCACTCTCCATTTTCCCCCCGAGCCGTTTACGTCCACTTGCGAAGCGCCGGTTTAAGTGTTGAAGTTGATGAAATTAATCTCTTTTCACTTCAAAACATGTTTAGAAGGCGTCAAAAGTCGAATTGAATGCCACTTTGCACGAGAACGTGACTGGACGTGGTTTTGTTATAGCTGTTGGCTATAAAAAGTACAATAATATGTTTTCTATCGATTAAAGTAAAAAATCAATCACATCATATTCGAAGTACTTTAGATTGAAAATTTGATTTAATCTATTTATTTTTGTATTTTTACTAGTGTTTAAGATACATTGTCACGTTTGCAGATTGGTCCGAGAAGTGAGCTTCGTCTTGCAAGACGATCTTCGAGGAGGGATTCCGTTAGACGGGTTTATTCCCTTTAGAATAAAAATAATGCCGATTAAAATATGGAAAAATGTGAGTGATTCATTTAAGTACTGTAGAGTGGAGTTGTGCCCTTCAGTGCATGCAATAGTTTAATGTGAATGAATTTAACGTGTTTGATGCGGCATGACAATTGGCCTCATGTCCTGCTGTATGTTTACGTGATTATAATTACCCTTTTAGCTTTGTGCAAGTATAATTACGCAAGTTTATGAAACTATAATTAGACTACATAATGACAGCCTGTCTGTCGAAAAGGCTTGCTGCACTCATTTCACGCAAACACGCAGCAGCAGCTCTCCCTATTGGTCACTGTGGAAAAAACACTGCCACGAGGAGCAACTCAAGACAGCTTTGGTGACGTGATCACAACCAAGGACTCGAGTTATAGTGCCGTCAGGTTTATTTGATGTTGGCATTTAAAATTCAAGTTAAATACAGTACATGTTGGTGTATTTCATATGAAATCTTCAAGTCAACTGTAGAGTTCAAACTCAGCTCCTGGAAGACCAACAAAGAAAGGTTAGCTGCTTCTTACACTTGCATGGCAGTGAATCTTTCAGACTCTACAATATTAAACTTGTTAAAACATGATTAAACTGGACTACAACAGATTAGACTGCACCAGACTAGATTACCCAACACTAGATTTTAATGTAGGTAAAAATGGACAAGAAAGGACTAGATTAAACTAGTCTAGGCTAGATTTAACTAGACTACACCAGACTGAACTAAAATTGACTAGATCAGGGGTGTCCGAATCCGGTTCTCGAGGGCCCCTGTCCTGGACGTTTCAGATGTTTCTCTTCTCCAACACACGTGATCTGATTTAAACAATCAGATCATCAGCAAGTTCTGCAGAAGCCTGAAAACGATCCTGATCATTGGAATCAGGTGTGTTGGAGGAGGGAAACATCTAAAACATGCAGGATAGGGGGGGCCTTGAGAACCAGAGTTGGTGACCCCTGGACTAGATAATACTAGACAACATTATATTAATCTGGTCTAGACTAGATTACAGTGGTCCAGACTACACTTCATTAAACTCTTCTGAACTAGACTGGTTTAATTAAATCTGGACTAGATTAAATTCGACTATACTGGGGGAAACTGACTACAATAAATTGGACTAGATTAGAAAATAAACTAGACTAGATTAACTACAATGGACTGTACTACACTAGAACTGTACTAAACTAGATCAAAATGGGTGGGACCGGACGAAATGTTATTGAACTAGACTGGACTAGACTAAAATGGATCAGTATACAGTATATTAACTGGAACTATATTAGATGAAACTGTAGTACGCTAGTTTGAACTATAGTAAACTAAACCAGTCTTGACTAGTTTAACTAGACTACCCGACATTTAACTTGATCAGATGGACTAGACTACATTAAATTAGACTAATCTAGATCAACCTGGACTAGACTAAACTCATTATAACAGGACAAAATGATATTACATCATGTTTTGACCAGATTAAATTAGAGCACTCTACACTGAACTGAACTAGACCAAATAAAACGGGTCTACCCTAGATTAGATTAGACCACGAGATATTAAACTGAATTGACTAGATGACATCAAAATGTGTGGATGAAGTGTTGTTCTTCCCTTACGCTGTGGTCTTGCATGCCGACATGTGGACAGCGTTTCCCGTGTAGTGAACATCACAGTGGAGCAGGTTGTTGTCAAAGTTCGATTCCTGAACTTTCTGTTTGGGATTGACGGTCACCTGACAACCACCAAAAAATAAAAAGTAAAAAACATCAACACTCTCAACCATCGCAGCATGTTGCTAATGTCGATAGCTAAAGTTAACACTGATGTACTTTCATGTAAGACTGACTGAGGTGCTATTGTTTTTACTTTTAGTGTTGAAGCAGAAGTCAAACCGTGAATATGTTCTATGCAGGCCCACTTGTTGAAACAAGGCATTCTGATTAATATTGTGTTTGTGGAATATGAGGTAAGCAGCAAAATCCACCCGCATCATGGCTCATCTTCAGAAAACAGGTGAGCTGTGACTGGTCGTTACCTGAGCCCTGAGCAACTGTGATGTCGTTTTCAGTCGTCAGAAGAGACAAAAATAGCCGCCCCCTGAGCTAGCTAAAAATGGGTGGATTAACTCATATTCCACAAATGCAATATTGATCAGAATGCCTTGTTTCAACTAGTGGACCTGCATTGAACATATTCTGGAAAATAATGTTTGGGTTGACTTCCCATTTAAGACTATCTTAAATTAGTCAAAGGTCCAATGTGTAGAATTTAGAGCCATCTAGTGGTGAACAATTAGAATGCAACGACCTAAGATTGAAGTGCGTGCATTTTGAAGCGCGTGTACTACGGTGCCTCAGAGAGACCACATGTCCTAAGCCTACCTCCGATTTCTTCATCAGAGGTACAAGCAAAATGTGATCACAAACGACTTGTAGTATTCCCTCAAGTGACAGAGTAAGTGCATTGCTTATATTACACATGCCGTAGGCATGATGTGGCGGAACTACGTTCGCCAACTTCGGGTACCCATAGCAGAAAGATGGAGGCGTCATATAGCAGGCTCCTGTAGGGGAGGCGCACCCTGTGTAATATAATTAGAGATTACTTCACCTACGATTATATTAAAAAAATGTACATTGATGTGTTTGAACATCTATTTTTTTGCATATTACTGAAATAATAGTGGATTTTCAAAACGAATGAACTTTGAAAAACCAAACCATTCTACACGCCGTCACTTTAACTTTGGACAAGACTAAATTCAATTGGTCTAGTTAGTCAAAATTCTAAGTGAAGTCATGGATTAAACCAGACTACGGTAGGTTATCCTGCATTAAATTCAAGGTTAAAATGGACGAGACTAAATTAAGATAAACTATTTTTGAATAAACTGGACGAGACTATATTAAAGTGGATTAGAGTACACAAGATTAAACAGGATCAGACGAGATTTAACTAGTACACTGGATTGATTTTGATGACAGTAGATCAAACTGGTATAGACCAGTTGAAATCGGAAACAACTAGATTCAATTGCACTTGTTTTTCCATTATTACGAGTAGGACTTGGACTAGCGACCTTGAGTTTGTATTTCCCGGGAGCCACGTCAGTGATGTCGATCCACTGACAGTCGATGTCGGCGTTGTACGTGTCGTAACAGCCTGGACTCAAACCCTGAACACGCGTGCACACAGTTGAATGGCATGTCAGAGTCCACGTTGAAGAAGAAGAAGACGTCAACCGGGTGAACGACGTGTTGACCTGCGTATGTGAGGTGCAGGCGTATCTCCGGTAGTATCCCGCCTCACAGGAAGTGTCCTCCAGACAGAAGCTGGCCTTGTGTCCTTCCGCCACCGCTTTGTTGGTCTCGGCGTCCACCAGCTCATACAGACTGAAATCGTCCATGCTGTGAAAGTGACTGACGCACCAGTCAGAACACAGCGCACATCAAACATGAAACTCGATTCAAACGAGACTACACTTGATTAAACCAAACTACACAAAAGTGCTAACAGGTGCGAACTGGTCAATTTTAGGATAGATTAGCTCAAACGAGCCTAGACTGCGGTAGAATAGTGCAAAATGGACTACACTAGATTAGGGGTTAAACAGGACTAGACAAGATTCAATTGGATTTTGCTAAACTAGATTAACATGAACTATAGGTAAAAGTATACTACACTAAACTGAAATGGATTTTTCTGCCATGGATTCATCTTTACCAGACTGGTTTAACTGTACAACACTAAACTGTCTTAATCCAGACTAGATTAACCTGGTTTTGTGTGTTCTTACTTGTGACAGCTGTGCCACTCCCAGGAGTACGGAGCTTTGCTCGGCAGGAAGTCAGCGGTTCCCTGGTTCTTTACACGCTGAGGGAACCTCAGCAGAACTCTCATGTCATTATCTCCAGCAGACCTCGCAGAACTCAACAACAAGGCAAGATAACAGTTAGCTTGGCATTCAACACTCAAGATCCTCGCTATCTGGTGGCATGAAGAAGGCACACAGTCGCGCGAGAACGTCATTACGGGGGATTGGGCTCATATAAACCAGATTACACTGCAATAGAATGTGTTCAACTGGATTGAGACTGGACTAATAGTGGATTAAAGTGAATTTAGACTGGAATAAAGTGTATTAAATTGGACTACAGTAGATTTGGACTGTATTGAGGTATATTTTAGTAGATCTAGACTGGTTTCAAACTGGATTCAAGTGAATCCAAGTGAATTAAAGTAAAGTGGATTCATGGAAATTGAGTCTGGATTAAAGTGTATTTAGACTGGTATGAAGTGGCTTTACACAAAATTGAACCGATTTAGACTGGATTAAAGACATTTTGTACCATATTAAAGTGATACAGGATTAAAGTAGATTAAGGTCTATTTAGGATGGATAAATTGGATTTAGACACTCAAAGTGATTAATACTTGATTAAAGTGCATTCAAAAATATTCAAACTAGATTAACCAGAGTTAGACTGGAATTAATTAAAAGTGGATTCAAGTGGATTCCGACTGTATTAAACAAATTAGATTTTGTTAGATTTAAACTAATTTAGACTGGATTGAAGTACCGGTAGATTTAGATTTGAAGTAGATTTAGTTGGATTGATCTGGTATTTCCCATAAATGGATTAAAATAGTTTTACACTGCATTAAAGTAAATTCAGACTGGATTAAAGTTCATTCGGACAGTATTAAACAGATTTAGACCAAATTAAAGTCGGTTGTACTATGTTTAACCACATTTGGACTGGATTGAAGTCGATTTGAATTTAAAGTAGATATAGTGGGTTTGAAGTGGGATTGAAGTTGACAAAAGTAGTTTTAAACTGGATTAAAGTGATTTGTGTTGCGGGTAGTGTGTCTCACGAGGCGAGGCAGTTCTCCTCAGCTGCACAGCGTAGGTTGTACATGGGAATTCTGTGGATGTATGAGCCCATTTGGATGTGGTATGCATCAGGAACCAGATCGGGAAGACCTGCACGCGGTGACATCATCACAGTGACATCGTCATTACATAGTGACACCATTCTGTTATCGTGATACAAGAAATGGTTATTAACTATAATAGTTTCTAAACAACTACATTCACATGTGTCAATACACATCATCATCACAGTCTGGTTCACTTTGATTGAGTCCTGATCCACTGAAGTCTCCTTGTATTGGTTTAGTTACCGGTAGGTTCATTTCGGTTCAGTTCAGTTGACATCAATTCAGTTTTGGTTCATTTAGGCACAGTTCAGTTTGATTCACTTAGTTTCGTTACACTGTGTTCAGGTCAGTTTTGTTTAGTTTAGTTCAGTTGAGTGTGATGCAGTACAATTCCCTTATTTTTTCAGTTCAGCCCATCTTAGTTCAGTTTGGTTCATTTCAGTACAGTTCAGTTTAGTTCTTTTCACTTTTCAATTCATTTGGGTTCAGTTCACTTTTGCTTATTTGGGTTTTCAATTCAGTTGAGTTAAATTCAGTTTGGTTCCTTCCGGTGTCAGTTCAGCTGAGTTCAGTTCTGTTTGGTTCATTTCGGTTCGCAGTTCAGTTTGGTTTGCAGTTCAGTTTCTTTGGTTCATTTTGGTTCATTTCGGTTTGCAGTTCAGTTGCTTCCAGTTCAGTTTGGTTCATTTAAGTATTCGGTTCAGTTCAGTTCAGTTCAGTTTAGTTTTGTTCATTTTGGTATTCAGTTCAGATCAGTTCCGTTTGGTTCTCTGAATTTAGTTTTTTTTTGTGTGCAATTTGGCACATTACAGCTCACTTTACTGATATGAACCAAACTGAACTAAACCATACCAGTTGCTGGAAATGAAACTGTTCATGATGACATTTCAGAATGACTTATGGGTAGAGTGCTAACTGCCATTAGGGGGCATATTTGCATGCTACGAAATACTGGGATGTATATACTGTATGCGCAGCTTTATGTCGATACAAGTTGCAGTCAGCCCCCCTAGTAGACCGGAGGTCTCGTTCCATCAAGAATAGTCGTTTTGTACAACATTTCAAGCCATAATGATGAGTTTTATATTAAGAAGACATTTCTCACCGTTCTGGTGGTACCTGGTTCCATAGCCGTGCCAGTGTCGGGTCCATGCCCTGGGTCTGTAATAGGAGTTGTAGTAGTTGTAGTACGGGTAGTAGTTGGATGCCTTGTATGGGTTGTATGGGTCGTCTCCGACCATCCTGTCCTCTCCAGAATCTGGTCTTGGGTTTGGTCTAGGTTCTGCACTCGGCTCTACTCTTAGGTCTGATCTTGGTGGGGGTCGCTGACGCGCTATAGCTCGTAACTGAGCGCCGCCATTAGCCGCGGGCACTCGTGGGACGACTCGGATTGCGACAGAGGTCTCGTTACCTCCGGCAAGGAGTACCACGCTGCTACTGGAGGAGCTCCTGCTCCGGGCGGGAGGCTGGTAGCGGGAGCCCCGACTCAGGATGCTGAAGACCTGTCCGTTGTGGCGCCAAGTCAACCCCTGCGTCAGCCCCCCTGCCGCTGCTGCCTGTGCCGCATGCTGCTTCTGCTGAGCATTGCTTCCACTTCCTGTCAGTAGAGAACAGCAGAAGAACACGAAGACGCATACAGCAACGTACTTCATCTTCTACGTCTTTTTCTTCTTGTGCCGCAGTATGCAGCTCGCAAGAGGTCTGAGGAGCGTGTGTGTGTGCGTGTGTGTGTGTGTGTGTGCGAGTGCGTGTTGTAGGGGAGGAGTTATCTCGACTTCCATGAAACAAGAAGGCAAGAAAATTCACAATAACTTTTATATAAATAATTGTTTTGCATATCAGAGGTGGGAGTAAGTCACATATGTAAAAGTGATAATTGTCAAGTTTTTAAAGCCCCTGTAAAGTGAAGACAAATGTTTTCAAATTTGACACAATAGAGAGAAGAGCGTTGTTAACAACTTTCACAAATATGAATGATTAAAAAAAAAAAAGCCAAGTATGTAAAGTGATGTATGATTATATAGTGCTGTAATGGTGATGCATCGCTCCTGAAGTACAATTTTTTTTTTTTGGGGCAATGTATTGCCACTGATGCTAACTGAAGCTGGGATGAAGCTGAAGAGTGAAGCAGCAGGAGCAGCGGCAGTAAAGTCAAGGGAAAAAAGGAGTGGATCAGGTTTTATTCCCAACTTTCCACACACTGTGCATTAATTATCTGTTCTTCCTGGTGTGTAATGAGTGACTTGACAACGACGACGATGATGATGATGATGATGAAGACGTGTTGTTGTCATGGGGTGTGCATGCACAAGGGAAAAGATTGATAGGCCGCCGTAAGGAGAAAAATGGAAAGAGGTGAAACGTCCTGATGAAAGTTGATCGTCAGGTAAGTCGGCAAAGTAACTTTCCTTTCTTAGGCTCCTTTTTTATGGGGTGGGGGTTCTCGTTTATGCCCCCCCAATCATGCCCCTTGCTGGGAGCGCGGGATGCTTTAAAAGAAAAGATGAAATTGAAGCACTTTCCTCCACCCACTGGCACGCTGTAAAACACATGCGCACACACACACACACACCCCCCCACATACACGCACACACGCACACACACATTCACAGCCACCCATGTGTTGAACACACACACACATGCACGCATACATGCACATACTTTATATCAATATGCACACACAAACACATATATATATATATATGTATATATATGTATATATATATATATATATATATGTATATATGTATGTATATATTTATATATATATATGTATGTATATATTTATATATATATATATATATATATATATATATACATATATGTATATATATATATATATATATACATATATGTATGTATGCCACATTTGTTGTTCAACTGTGTGTCGGCGTTGTTCGACCTCCGTGCGGTATGTTGCACTTCAACACTTCAAACATGCTAACACATGTAAGACGGCATCACCCCGATACAGTCATCGGGGGTAGAAGAAAGAAACCCGCTCAACACCAACAACTTATCCACTACTTTTAAGCAACCTGGATAAGTGAAAGCAGACAGAGCCAAAGATATGAATAATTACTGAAGCAATCGGCATATACATAGCAACATCCATGCGCCCATATGCTTTAGTCGAGGAGCCGGGCTTCACACGTTTATTTAACATGCTGGAGCACCGTTACAATGTTCCATCCCGGGCGCATATTAGCAAGACCGTGGTCATTGTCATATACAGTCGCACAAGATCCGTGGTGGAGCATGAGCTGTCCTCTGCTGCTCTTATAATGAAGTTAAAGTGACTAGTTGGCAAGTGCTACCTGACTTTATCTGCAACCTCATTCTATCCATACAAGAAAGGGTGTTTTCCTGTGTTTAATCTTTTTTTATCATTATTATTATTATTTATGAACAACCCTAATGTGCACGTTTTTATTGTATTTTTTTAATTTTTTTTTTAGAAGAGGGAATGTTTTTTGCTTTACAGCAAATTGAATTGTAGCTTGCTCTGTCAACCTAGTCTTATGCATTTGAGATTTATTGCTGTACCGAACCCATACCGAACCGTGACCCCCACACCGAGGTACGTACCGAACCGTGACTTTTGTGAACCGTTACACCCCTAATATATTGTGGCATCACAAGGGGACGCGTAGTAGAAGGATGCTACATTCCATTTCAGAGGCCGGTGCCACACCCCAAAATGGCTGACAATACAGACACTACAATTCCCAGCAGGCCTCATAACCCCAACAGGTGTGGCTGCTTAAGTCACTTGATTGAAGCCGGAGTGGCTGGACTTAAAACGGAGAAAATCAAGTAGCAGAGAGAGAGTGGGAGGATGACAGAAAAGAACTGGAGAGAAGCAAGAGGAAAAACACACTCCACGTGAAGGAAAGTTGTTTTTGAATTTTGAGAACAGTCTTTAGTTGGAGCCTTTCATATTTTTGTCAATTTTGTTTTTCTTTACACCAACTGACTTGAAATGGATCATAAATCTTGATTTTTGTTAACACTCTGACCCAAGAAGTCTGCACTTGCCCTGTCGAACCTATCGTGATGTCACAATATATATACACACACACATATATATATATACACACACACACACACGTATATGTATATATATTCAGGTACATGTATGCAAACAAACACACACACACACAAACACACACGGATGTAAATGTACGCCAGACTTATTTTATGTACACTGACACCTACACGTTGAACACACACGCGCACACACACCCTCATGCGCGCACACCCCCACACACTCACACAGAAAAACATATCCGTGTCCTACTTTCCATTAGCCAGTTTATGGTGTTTTGCATTATAAGATTTTTTTTTAATAAATAGTTTGGTAGAATATTTGGGTGTTTGAAAATCCATACAATGTTTAATTCTAATTTGTTTTTGTTTGTGTGTCAGTTTGACAAACTTCAGCAGGGAGTGACAAACAGCCTGAAGCAAGCATGCTCTGCCTCTTGTTTGGAGAATTGTGCGAGCAAGGGGGACTTGTTTTCGTTTCGTTGAAAAGATGTTTTGGGATAGTCAATTTTTTGGGAGCGAGTTGAGAATTTAGGAACATTATTATTGGAGTATTTTAATACATTTTAGTGTGTTTGAAGCATGTGAGGAGGTAAAAAAATGTTTCTTATCTGCTTTCTCTATATCACCGATTTTCACTAATTCGCAATGGGTCTCGAACGTATTCCTGCCATAAATGGCAGTTCACTGTATACACAAAAAACAATCCAGTAATAGACAGTCATAATCATCATAAAACTTCCTGATGGCGTTTAATTAACGTGTTACAGTTCACAGGGTGCATTTGTGAGTTAGCGTTAGCTGCTAGCAACATGCACTCTTAAAGCAGCAAAATTTTACGAGCATCTGGTGAACATGAAAGGCTCAGTAGCTCGTCCAATAAGAAGCAGGTGTGCAGGGCCGTAATGAGGGGGCCCGGCGGGTGAGCAGGCCTACCCCCCGTGTGCCAGGCATGCTAACATCAGACAATAGCTGCGGCAGCTACGTCAATTTGCTACGTGAAGGAAAACTTCTTACGAGCCATGACAGCCGATAAAAACTTGTTTAAGACGATGCTGTCAGTACCTCAGTAAGCCAATCACAGAATAGATTTAAAGTTACATTGACTCTGCAACTACTTTGTACAATCTCATCTCAACACAAATATGGACATATAGGAAATGAGGCAAACTGCCAATGGGCAGGGCCACTCATTTATTTAAGAAGAAAACAAAGAGGGCAGATTACAACGCTTGTGGTGATATATTAAGTGTTCTATGTACAAAAAAAATGTGGACCACATAACATAAAGATGGAAATAATCTAAAAAAAAAATGTTATGACAGGCACTCACTCATTTCTCATCACTTCTCGTTCGCATTCACTCAGCTACACACGCTCACTGAAGCAAAGCATTCTGGGAGATGGACTTGACTTTAGTGGTTTCCTTGCTTCTTGACATTTAGCATGTATCCTAGAATGTAGCCTAGTTCTTGTGAACCAGTCGCATCCCAAAACTGCAGTTGAAAATATAAGCAAGTAAAAAGACAAAATTGTGTCAAAAGAAAACAGCAGAAAATGCTAGCAAAAAAAGGATAAACATTTTGATATTTTTTCCACACCAAGATGATTGTAACGTTTTATGTTAAATAAATGTTTGAACATATTAACTGCACAATGACAAAAAGATATGAAAAAAGGCCAAAATAAATGCTGAAATATCCACTTAGTAAGCCAGCTAGCAGCTGTTTAGCCGCGAAAGCTGATCCGACTGTGTTTTTTTTGTAACAAACTCCAGTAGTCGACTTTGAGCTTAAAGTGGACTTTTGCCCACTAACAACTTTTTGTTTTTGAAAACTGTGGACATGCGTACGGTAACGTCATTAAGCTAATTGGTGATATGCTCACAAAAGACAAGAAGTAAAACTTCAACTCACTCTGAATTTGTCATTACTAACAAGAGAATTGTAATGGTAGTCACTAGGTTGAATTAGCATGTGCACTGAGAATCGGAGACAAGAACAACAGGTTAGTGTCACATTGAATTTGTCATGGTGAACAAACTAGCCACTAGGCTGAGCTCACGAGTATGGTAGAAATAGCGTCATGTTAAATTAGCCGTTGGTAACCAGCTAGCTGTGAAGCTAGTCACTAACCTGAGCTAATGTGTGAGCTAGGAAATTAAGTCAAATAATAACAATGTGTTAGCCTTGTTGAATAAGTCGCTGCTAATACACTAGCAATGAAGCTAGCCTCTATCCTGCGTTACTGTGAACGCTAGGAAATTGGTAGAAAATTATTTGTTCCTACTAACACGCTAGCTGTGAAGTTAATCACTAGCACTAAGAAATAGAGTCAGAGTAACAATGTTTGAGTGTTATTCTATATTTGTCATTGCTAATAAGCTACCCACTAGCCACAGCTAGCGTTTCTGCTGGGAAACGGAACTAAAATGAACAACAAAGGTTAGCGTCATGTTGAATTTCTAGCTAATGAATGAGTTAGTATAACATTTGCGCCGCTATTGTGCATTTGTGACACAAATACACAACATTTTTGTGTTTTAGCTCAGTAACGATCAGATTTGCCAAGCACGTAAATATACGTAGCCACGTGTTCTACGTACATCAGACAGGCCAAGAAGATATACAAAGTGGAATGTGTTGCTACAAAGTGTGTTACACAATGACACAACGACAGAGTGAAAATAAAATAAAACAAAATAAAAACTTTGACCCTCCTCTGAGCTCCAGTGTGCTTATAACACAAACAGGAAGTACTACTAAACGGACAGGAAGCGCATACACGCACACACACAGTGCTTTCTTTATATGAAGAAGGACCACAGGGATGAGAGGATGGTTTCTGAAGGCCAAAAAGGCACACACACACAAAAAAGGTAAAAAGAAAAAAAAAAAACGGATTAAAAAAAAGTTTTGTTGAAAGGAAATTGAAAAAGTTTGAAATGTTTCTCCCCAGACTTTTTGTTTCCATTCATCTCCTCTTGCCTTGGGGAAGGTCCTCTTGGTTCTGGTCCTGGTCACTGGTTGACATGGGGCCTGAGGGCCTGGTAGAGCCCCTCAAAGGAGGGTCTATCCGGGATGTCCCGCCTCCAGCAGCGCATCATCAGCTCAAAGAGGGAGGGAGGGCAGAGCGGAGGAGCATACAGGAACACCTATCATGAGGGGGTTTAGGTCAGGAGTCGGCTTAGTCAAGATCTGATCTAGTCTATCTAATGTAATTACTCTCACCTATCTGTGAGGTTTACGTGGCTGATCTATTCCATCATGTGTGTTTGCTACTGTCTGTGAGGTGATTTACATTACTGATCTATTCATCATGTGAAATTACTCTCGCCTAACTGATGTACAGTATTTCATGAAGTGTGATTGCTCTTACTTGTCCGTGATGTATTTGTGCTTTTCTGATCTAGTGAGCGGCAGGCAATCGATTGCTCTTGCCTGGCTATGAGGTCATTTACATTGCAGACGGCTTCCTTGATGCGCGGGTTTTAGCATTGTCAATCTACGGTGCGAGGTGCGATTGCTCTGACCTGTCTACCCTGGTTCCTGAAGAACTCCCCAGTGTTGGCTATGACCTGTTGGTCCGTCAGCAGGCTGTAAGGTTGCTCTTTGCACAGCGTGAAGATCTCCCACAAGGTCACCCCGAACGCCCACACGTCGCTGGAGGTCGTGAACTTGCCCTGGGTCAAGGTCACAGAGGTCGGAGGGATGAGGATTCACCCTCAGTTGGTCCATTTTTTTCAAATGTTTTTGCAGCGGGTTACAAATAGTTTGTTCTGATAATCTCATGCTATGAAAGTGGTTTTGTCGAATAATTTAACTACTGAATACAAGTCAAGCCACGAGGGTTCATGATTGTGTACATGCTATGTCAGTCTCGATTGCCCTGTGTTCGCTGTCCTTATAAGTTGCTTATAAAAATTCAAGTGTGTTTAAAGTGCACGAAAGGGTAAAAGATTATTTTTTATTTTTTTTACTCTCGTTACGGCAAATTTTCACCTAAACTATATATTAAAGTAGTCGGGAATCGGAGTGAATTTAAAACATGTTTGATGCTATTGAAGTGCTGGGTTGATGAAGGGATTGATGCGGCGCTCACCAGCAGGATGCTCTCCCAGGCCATCCAGCGGATGGGCAGCACGGCGCGGCCTTGGATGCGGTAGTAGTCGCTGCTGTAGAGGTTCCGGCTCATCCCGAAGTCGGCAATCTTGATAGTGAGGCGACGGTCCAGCAGGCAGTTCCTGGTGGCCAGGTCGCGGTGCACGAAGTTCAGCGAGGCCAAGTACCTCATGCCCGACGAGATCTGCACCGACATGTGTAGCAGGTCTGCCAGGCTGCCGGGGACCACGCGGAGGGAAAGGTAACGCAGGGCTCGGTTAACGTTTGAATTCAAAGAACACACTTGAGTTGGAAAACCGAGAAGATGAACCAGCTCATTCGTAGACCAGGTGAAAAAATAAATAGAAAAGTTACAATCTGTAAAACAATAAAAGAATAATGAAATCTTATTTTCAATCTGTTGTTTATAACTATTTTAAATTATTTTCATCAATTAATGAAGCACTTTTTAAAAATAAAATAGAAAGGGGGCATGAGTCGATAATAAAAATAATTTTAAAATTAATTAAGTTGAATTCAAATTATTGATCTAAAAAGGTATTTTTCAATTGTCTTTTCATGTATTTATAAATACTTATGATAATTATAATTCATTACCCACTTACTTTATTTTCAAATAATGATTGTTTATGTTAAAATAAAAATCTTGAAATATTGTTTAATTTACTTGCGTATAACCATTCTTAACAATCTTAATACAATATTTTAAATGTACATGTTTTTAAATTAATTCATTCTATTTTTAAATGTATTATTTATAATTTACCCACCTCCTATTTAATATAAACAACATTTTATTTAATTGTATGACAAGTTGTTGATTTTGATAAAAATGTTAATTTTAAAAAGTATTATATGTAACCCTAATTAATCAATTTACTTTAAAATGTTAAATCTATGACTAAAATAGTTTATTTTTAAAAAATCATCTTAATTTCTTAATGTAATAATAGATCATTTAATTACAAGTAATTAACCACTTTTAGAAGATTATAAATGAGCATGTTTATTTCAATAATAAATAATGCATGCTCTCTTTTAATTCATAACGGACAGTAACAAATTATTTAGCAAAACAAATAAAACACTTTAAATATACATGTAAACTTGTTTCTTAAAAAAAGTAATTTGTGTCTCATTTTTAATTTGAATAATGAGAGAATTAAGCACAATGAATGAATCAATTCTTAAACAAAATAAATAGAATATGCTAAGTGTTACATAATTTAAATAAAATAATTTATTAAAATCTTAATATTGTTCATTTATTCATATTTAAATCAGCAAATATTAGCTTACTAATAGTTTGTATTTTCTTAATGTATAATTAAATAAACAAACTATTTAACGAGATACATTTTCAAGAAATTGTTTAAAGAAACCAAACAATATAATTAGAAATATAATTAACCAGTGTTCACAAAACTAAAAAGCGGCAAATTGAAAGGCAACGATATCGTGAGGCTCACCTGACGGAGGGGATGTTGTTGGCGTGCGTGAGCGTGCTCTCCATCTCGCGCTGCGACAGGAACATGTTAAGGTCTCCGTTCTCCATGTACTCCGTCACCATGCACAGTGGGTCGGACGTCACGCACACACACAGCAGTCGGATGATGTTGGCGTCGTTCAGCCGCGACATGATCTTGATCTCCTTCAGGAAGTCGTTCCTGCGGGCACGCATATTGGGGGAAAATTAATTATCATTTACCACAAAAATAGTTATCTATCTATGCCTGCGATGCACAGTGGCAGGGAGAACCATTACATGCTCTCCTAAATTAGGTTCATACACTGGACATGGAGTAAACCCCCCCCATCATTGTAGGTTGACAGTGCCGTGACAGTATTTTGTGGGATTTTGTTTCCCTGTGGATTCATCGACTGGTGATTTAATTGGCCGACAGTAACTCTTTTAAAATCTGCAAAAATCGTCAGATTTTTTTTTGTAATTATTATCATTATTATTTTTTTTTTTGTACACATTTTTACACATCACAACATAGACAAGACAAAGACATTCAAGCATTTACCCACTTCTGCATTAAAAACGGCAGATTTTTGCAGATTTTTCTCTTTGTTGAAAAATATTATAGGACAAAGTATTACGAAAGAGTCAAATGTTCTGCGTGTAATTCATATATTGATTGGTGTGTTAAGGGACAAAAAATTCAAATATGTGTTGTATATTTTTCCAATTAATTGGCTGATAAATTGGTTAATGGAATTTTATCCTGCCAAATATCAGAATCGGCATCAGCCCCTAAAAAAAGGGTGTAATTCCACTACATAGCGGCACACTACAATGTAAGTTTGAAAGAAGAACAGTGAAAACAGAAAGTATTTCAAGCTCTATATTTTTGCTGAAGACATTGAATGTGAAATCCACTTCAATCCTGGTTTTTACACCAAGAGAAAGCGAAGGCTGTAGGTGCATCTTTGGGCATGATTATTGGTGAAGATGATAAGGTTGTTAGTTTGCAAAAAACGGGATTTGTTTAAGCAATTCCACCTGGCATTTTTACCTGAATGCTTAAAAAGATGCACCCAAAGTAGATTTGAAGCTGTACTTGAGTATCAGCATAGTTTGGGTCTCTTTTTGAAGATAACACTTTGAATTTTTCTCCTCAACTGTCAGAATCTGTTAAAGTGCTACTGGCACTGAATTTGGCACGCTGCAATCGGAAAGGGTTATTAATGTAAACACAGAGGGACCCTTTTAAAAATTTTGTTTGTACAATAGTTTTGTCTTACATTGCTTTTGTCCTCTCTCGATATATGCTTTAAACGTGTTTGTATTTTTTTTATTGTACTGTACTTAAATTAGAGTGTATTGCCCATAAAACTTAAAGCAAAAGTTAAACAACATTTTTTTTTTTTAAAGATTCAATTCAAATGTACCGTACTAAAAGTTAAATACAACTAAACTGTACTTTGACTGTGAAGTTTTCGTACCTGGCCTGGCTGGTGGCGTCCGCCCGCAGTTGCTTGACCGCTACCAAAGTGGCTCGCCCATTCCGGTCCCGCCCAGCCGCGCCCACTTCCTCCTCCTCTTCGTCCTCGCCAAGGAAGGCGGCCAGTCCCTGGGCCTCGCACAGGTGCACCTCGCCGAACTGTCCCTCGCCGAGCTTCTCACGGAAGAGCAGTTGCTGTCGCGGGAACTCCGAGGCGGAGATGTCTTTGCGCGTCAGCGAGTCGACAGTGAGGGCGGGCACGGCGTACATGTTGCTGCCCGTCACGCCCTGCAGACGCACGATGTCTGTCTCGGCGTAGTGCGGCGCGTTGCTATGGAAACACTGGTGCGGTGTGCACTGCGTCACGTCGGGCTCTGCGTAGCCGCCGCCACACGCTGCCGAGGCAAAACGTCAGAAATGGCGTTAATATTGGAATAAACTGCTACCATCAGCGCTTCTTTCTTAACTGTGTCACCTTTGGGTGCGGCAGGCTGAGGTCATGTGACAGGAAGTCAGCGTTAGGAGACTGGAGAAGAAAAGGCGGGAAAAGAAGAAGAGGAAGAAGAAGGAGGCTGTGTTTGGAATAATGTTTATGTCATTGAAATGTCTCTGCTGTTATTCCATAATGATGTGACATTTTGAGCTGCAGTAAGTGCTGGTGTACCATTGCCAACTACTAGAACAATCAGAATGAGAAAAATGTATTTGATATGTGACGAAGTGTCTCATATATCATATATTGGCTACCGTATTCGGAATAAAGTTATATATATATATATATGTTATATATATATAGAAAATAATAAAACTGCAATTTACCGAAAAGTGCATTTTCCCAATCATTTATCGCTGTGATATGGAGACTTGTGACTTTATTCATATTTGGGTCTATGCTGGCGTCACACTAATAAACCGCGTCGTACTTTGTGCAACAAACTCCTCGGGAATACAGGCTAGTTATGAAAGATGGGGACTACAAGGGTGTAAACTGAATGTTAACCGATCATCCAGGATGTCACGTTTGACTTGCCCGCTAAAGTACTGAGTGTGTGTGTGTGTGTGTGTGTGTGTGTGGGGGTGGGTGTGTGTGTGTGTGTGTGTGTGTGCGTGAGTGAGTGCGTGCGTTTATATTTGTTGGTTCAACTCGGCGACTGTTTTCTTAGTGTGTGTTTAAGCTTTTGTTTAGCGTGCTTGCGCGGTCGCCAAGTTTTCCTCGTAATCCATATGGCTCGTGTAGCAACGGAATTGCTCTTCACGGTGACCGTTTTGGCACATCTAACAATGTTATTCCCACCAACGTCAGTCTTGTCAACCCTAAACCATTTACAGACTACGGACGACGTGGACTCGCGCCTCGCTCTGAATCCGTGCTGAACACTCCTCCATACTTGACACATAGCTCGACTGAGTCACGTGACCGGGTCCTGCACGCCGATTCGGCGAATGATTATCACTTCCTCCTCCTCTGCCGTCAATGCACACTGATTTTCAGCATTTCCTCATACTTTGCGGCCGTCGACTGATTCGAGTCGTTATGCTTTTAGAGGCATCGAGTCGTTATGCTTTTAGAGGCAGTATTAATACTTGATAATGTAAAATTACACATCGTGAAAGCAAGATTAACGATGATATTGATATATATCGCCCACCTCTAATGCAACCTGTACAACTCAACTGAAGAGAAAGTGAAATCTTTGAGTGAGGGTAAGCAGTCTACACACAATAAAGAGCAGTATAGAGCGGATAGGGAGTAATTCCCAACACAGCCGAAGAAGTCAAGTGAAGCAGCATGTGGCTGACCTGAGGCTTCGGCACTCTGCGAAAGTTCAGGTAGTTTGTTCCGGAGAGTCTCAGGGTTCTGGTACTGAGGATCCAACAGGAAGACGCGCTCGTAGTGGGGGTCCGACTGGGCCAGGGCTAGAGGGACACATGAGCACACGTGGGAGCCTATTGGAACATTTGAACTTTTTTCATCAAGGGCACATTAAATGGTTGTGTGCCGTCATTACTGTAAATAAAATACAATATTCCATATAAACAATCTTGGGTCAAATCACATCTTGGGCGCTGGACTGTGGGCGGGGTTTACACAGCATACAGTTACCATGATCCCCGCCAGTGGCTTACCAGAGCGGGGGGGCACAGGGGGGGTCTGCAGGATGATGGTGTCGCTACAGGACGACAGTCGCACGGTCATCTCCTCACCCAGGATCCTGCGCGGAGCCTGCGTGGAGGGAACGACCATAGACATCACATATACTGTAAATAGACCAGGCCTTCAGGCTGTTGCTAGGAAACGTAAGATCGCCCGCCATACTCAAGGTGTCAGATCTGCCCTGTGTACTAATGTAAGTCAATGGACTGAATTTTATCAAGCAAGAATACAAAAAGTGCACAAAGGCAGTCATCAATGAATAATGCGACATATTTCAAAGAGTATTTATTGATTCCAGTATTAGAACGCCGCCATTTCATAATCCCTCCTGCTCACCTTCTCCAGAACTTTACACACGTACTGACACCACAGGATGAGGAAGATGATGATGACCAGCAACAAGATGATGGTCACCAGGCAGCCAATCAGGACGGGCGCGTTGCTGTCGTCGGGCGACGCAGTGGCAGACGGGTTGGCGGCTGGCGGGGGGGAGACAACAAACAAGATGGCGGCTGAGCGGCAAAGACAACCACGGTGGGAATTTTAAGGAGGAAAGGCTTGTAAAGTCATACCTGATATGGATGGGCCCGTGCTGGAATCGCTGACGGACGGCGGAGTCACTGACATCGATGCGTCTTCTGATGAGGGACACAGAATTACCACAATGCGTGTGTTAGCTTCACAACGTGTTTGTGTATGTTTGCGTGCGTGCGTGCGTGTGTGTGTGTGCGTATGTGTGTGCTACCTGACTGGAAGGAAACCTCGCTAAACATCATCCAGGTGTCCGCAAAGGCGAAGCGACAACGCAGCGCGGTGGCGGCGCGGCGCTCCAGCGGCACGGTCACGTAGCGAGCGCTCGGGTTTCGGTCATCCAGAACCGTGTGGAACACCACAGGCTCCGCCTCCCACATGGGCAAGGGGCGGGTCTTGAACCAGCACGACACAGACGAGAAGATCTTCACACCACGGGAAAACATGTTGTTACTGTGGACCTGGCAGGAAGCAAAGAGGAAGGGTTTTCAAAGTTAGAGAGTGATCATGCCACACAGGAAGTATTCAAATGAAGGATAAGACAGTGTGCAGTGAGTAAATATACCATGATGTGAATCTGTAGAATGTTTTTCTAATCAAGAGTAATGTTGCATCAAGGAAGTAGGAATGTTTTCAAAATAATAATTAGATACTGTACCACACAAAGTAGACGATTTGGTGTTGCACAGGATACCGGTACCAGCACCGTACCATGATTTACGGCGTCAAAAACTGACATTTTTTTTAAAACACCAGTATAAAAAAATAAATAAATAAATATGCAGCTCACCAACTGTCTTAAAGGCAAGTATACATAAGCGCAACGGCGCCTGTCCACCGACATTTGAGAAATACGCCTCCTTCTGCATGTGGAGAGGAAGATGGCCTCAAGCAGCGAGTGAAGTATTTAGCCCCGCGGCAGCAGCGGTTTGGATATATAAACAGGTGTCGCGTGTTACCGTTTGTGGGTACATAAAGAAACGGAACCAGTTACGTTCGCTGCAAGCACCAACACAATTTGACTGGAGAGAAATAGCTAACGTTAGCCCCATACTGCACAAACCTGAAACACAATACTGTCATTTTGACTGCGACCCGCTGCTTTGAGAAATGAAACTTAACGATGCACGTTAATAATACGTCGCAGATAACAGCAACTTCAGTAAAACCGCGCGGGTCATATTAGTTAGTAGTTACTTAGAAGGACTTACGATCCTCTAGCTTTTTGCTTTCTGTGCTCTTCCAGCAGCACCTGGGTGACGTCGCTTCAAGTGTTCGATCATCACTCGGCTTTACAAAGGATACAGACGCCCACCTCGTTTGACTTTTCGTTGAAATATGTCCATACTTTGGACTTTCTTGTATGCTTTTTAACTGCTTCGTTGTGCCGCTCTCCTCTTCCCCGCCCTGAACGCACGAACCGACGCCATTTCTTCTGTTCTCCTTACTTACTTATTTTGTTCTCCTTCCTTTTCTGCTCTGTGCACTTGTTTACAACTGGCGGTATGCACGGGTTGACGTATTGACATCATCGACATTCGACGGTAAGTGCGTGCCGACGTATTTACGTCATCGATGACGTCGACTATGTCGACTAGCCGGGACAGCCCTAGTCACTTCATTGCAAAACTTTGTTGGTGTAACGAATGCAAATGCAAATGCGCATTCCACCGCTGAAAACCACACTGACAAATACTACCACCCTTATGCAAAACCTTGTTTAAATGGCTGCAAATCAAACACACAAAAGTATGTATTCTTCATGTCTTTAGATTAAAACAAATGTAGTAACTTCACGCCGCCTTCACTCAATGCCTGCGCGCTCCCATCCTCTGCTGCTCTTGTAATGAAGTTAAAGTTATAAGTTGGCAAGTGCTACCTGACTTATCTGCAACATCATTCTATCCATACAAGAAAGGGTGTTTTACTGTATTTAATCTTTTTTATCATTCTTCTTCTTCTTCTTCTTCTAATTATAAAAGGCTTTGATCGAAAATTCCGACCACCGCAGTTGGTGTGAACATAGCATTGTCTGCTGTGTGTGCGGAGTTTGCGTCTTGTAATACTGTATATGCCATGAAAAGGTACCGCGCGCGGGGAGAATGGCCAAAGGTTTCAACACAACCAACTTAATCCGACATTTGAAGAACAAGCAATTGGGAGACTATGATGAGTTTATGAGACTCACTGCATAGAATAAAGTCATGGCGGACACAGCGCAGTATAAGTGGCATTTTTGCCACAGGCATTGTAGGTCACCTGTGGGCAACAGACCCACTATATCATTTTATAATTCACAAAAAGATTAACAGTGACTTTTTTCTCGTTGACCAATGCACAAGATAGCTTGTCTATGCACAAGATAATAAAGTTCCTGAGTCATTTCAATTTTGGAACTCATTGAATAGTTTCAATTCAAGTGAAGCCGGCATGTGACTATTTTTTCTACTTTGATTATATTCTGAACTATGCATTGTTTAGGTGGCATGTTATTTATTTGACTTTTTGCATAATTAAGTCTTTTGAGACTGCTGATTATTTTGATCTGTTAAAAACTGTGTTGCTAAAAGCTGGAAAATTTAAGTTTTTCAGTTATCTTTGTGACTGAGTAATTGTTGTATTGTGCCAACAACGGTTTTGTATTTCTTCATGCTTTTGAAAATATATAGAGATTTTTGTCAAAATTACGGCAATAATATGGCTGGTTTTTTTTTTCAGATAATATTGCATAATAGCAGTCACCATAAATAAATGGAAAGATATACCGATATTCCATGTGATTGGAATTGGTATCGGCCGATCTCACTCATGCATGATCGGTATCGGTATCATAAAACGTAGAAGTGATGCTAAACAGGGGAAACGGTGAATGTTTGTCTATGCTGAAAATCTTGATGCGGTACACAGGAAGTAGCCATTCAGGTGAAGGTTTTTCAAAATAAGAGTGATACTACACACAGGAAAGAAAAAAGTAAAGTAAGAGCGTGATGCTAAAATACACAGGGCAGCACAATGCCAATCAGGAAGGAAATACATCAAAATAAGAGCATACCTTCATTGAGGTGAAGTTCCTCTGTCGGTCAAAGACAAAATCCATCTCCACACTCTGGTCTGCTCCCATGGAGATGTTCCTCCAGCCCAGGTAGTCGTACCCTGGCCACGCATGGTACTGACGCGTCAACAGGAAGTCATCCAGTCCTACCACGCCATCTGTCAGCTGTCCCAGACCACCGGACAACTTCCTGTTGGGATGAGAGCGCTCGGTCACAGGGAGCATGTGACACGCCTACCAAAACATTAGCTGGTCAAAATGAAGCATATTGAGTATGACATGTTTTAGCATGTTAGCATCATAACATGGCATGTTAGTATGAAGCATGCTCGAGTTTTTGCATGAAGCATGTTAGCATATTAGCATGAAACGTGTTAGCAAGTTAGCATGAAGTATGTTAACATAATAGCATGAAGCATAGTAGGATTAAAGTGAGTAATAGATGCCCATCCAAAAACTTTTGTAATTGTCTACAGATGGCACAAGATGGAGGCAAAACATTTGTTCTATTAGACAAGGTTATGGCCTGACTTCATAAAGCTCCTCTGCTCACTTCAACATATTTCTTTTGCCCCAAGATGGCGCCAACAGTGTTTTTATATCAGACATGGCTGCGAATGTCAGAGTTCACTGTACTGAGAACAGGCACATGTACACTTTTTTGGGAGGTGCTCAAGCTAAAAATGCATCACCTGTCACCAAAATGATTCATACAATTAAGACAAAACCAATAACCTATATTTACCTAATGTATTTATTTCTGTTAACATAGTCATGAAACTATTAACAAAAGAAGTGAAGGGCAGCATATGTGTACCACAGCTCATTGAGGGTCACAACTCTCACAAGGACTTTTTAGTTTGGCTTTCAACAACTTTTAAATAATTTATCTTTTCTTTTGATTGAAGAGAATTCTATGTTTTGCTTTGAATGTTTTAAAGCACTTTGAGTTGCATTTTTATGTATGAAAAGTGCTATATAAATAAAATGTGATTGATTGATTGAAGGACTCAAATAACTGCCCGTTAGATATCAAATCACTATGAGGTGGAATTGATGTAAGAGAGGGTAATTCTTTTTTGTAATTGGTGAATAAAGTAAAAAAAAGAAAAGGGCAGCAGCAAAAAAGGCACTTTTTTCATCCGAGGCAAAAGGGCTAGTACTGGAGCACCACAAGGGATCTATGTGTGCACGTGCCTGAAGGAGACTATATAAGAATGTCCATTTTTTGGGCGTTTTACAACTTGCAGATTATACCCCCCCAAAAATTTGAAAGGTTCGAAAATAAAAATGAATAGACACTAGGGGTGTAACGCTTTTTGTATTCGTCCCATACAGACGTCACGGTTCGGACCACGTAGTCATACGACGAACACGTCTGTTGGAAAAATAAAAAATTAAAAAAAGGGGCGACGCGTAAGACCAAGTGATCGGCACATTTGTTGTTCGAAGAAGGAATAGAGCAAAACAAATATAGAAGAAAAATGGCAAGTGCGGGAGAAAGCATGGAGCAAGAGGAGCCGTCTGCCCCTATACAAATCAGCCGTTTGGGAACATTTCAGCTTCTGATTTGAGTACAACGGCGATGGAGTGCGAGCGGTGGAGCGATCAAGAACTGTGTGTCAGCGTTGTTCGACCTCTGTGCGGTATGTTGCAGGAAACACTTCAAACATGCTAACACATGTAAGACGGCATCACCCCGATATAGTCACCGGGGGTAGAAGAAAGAAACCCGCTCAACACCAACAACTTATCCACTACTTTTAAGCAACCTGGAGAAGTGAAAGCAGACAGAGCCAAAGATATGAATAATTACTGAAGCAATCGGCATATACATAGCAACATCCATGCGCCCATATGCTTTAGTCGAGGAGCCGGGCTTCACACGTTTATTTAACATGCTGAAACACCGTTACAATGTTCCATCCTGGGCGCATATTAGCAAGACCGTGGTCATTGTCATATACAGTCGCACAAGATCCGTGGTGGAGCATGAGCTGTCCTCTGCTGCTCTTATAATGAAGTTAAAGTTACTAGTTGGAAAGTGCTACCTGACTTTATCTGCAACCTCATTCTATCCATACAAGAAAGGGTGTGTTCATGTGTTTATTATTATTACTTATGAACAACCCTAATGCGCATACGTACCGAACCGCTACCTTTGTGAACCGTTACACCCCAAATAGACACTGTATTTTCTTCTAATAAAATGAAGAGATAGTTTAAAACTTGCAGTATTGGAAGCAAAACAAACTTTTTTTTTTTTTTTAAGGCCATTTCAGCTTGTTTGCAGCCATTTTGGTCTGAGGCCAAACAAGATACCTGTCAGCATGAAGCGTGCTTGCATGTATGCACATTACATTAGCATTGTATTATGCGAGCATATAAAGCAGGAATTGGCAACAGGAGTGATTTGACCCGCCTCTTCTGGTGGGCGCCGTCGTAGGTGGTGTCGTTGAGGACCACGGTGGGAAGGCCAGGTTGCATCATCAGCTGCCCCTCTGGAGCGCTGTACGAAATCAGACCGTCTGAGGGCAACAAACGCAAACGTCAACAACCATCAACGGCAACAACGCTCCGTGTGGGTGTGGCCTACCTTCCCAGGGGCAGCCGTACAGCTCCACCCGCATGCAAACGGTGGACAGCTCAGTGAGCGGAATCAAGCGCACCCAACGCGTCACCACCGGAGGGTGAAGGTCATTGATGGCCGGCGCGTACGCGTTCTTGTTGCCTTCCATTACCTGCACGCAAACATGGACACTTCCTGTGTCAGGCTCCGCCCACAACCAGGGCTGACAGGAAGTGATAATGTCACTTCCTGTGGTGATCATGTAACTTGAGCACAGGCAGCGTGATTGTTTCTTTTTCCTTCCTCGCATCTATCACACTGTCACATACTTCCTGTTAAGTCTTTGAGCTTCCTAAACCCACACAAATATTGTTTATTCACACACCCAAACATAACTGTGCGTACATATACAAACGCACTCCGACACATGCCCACACACCCAAACAAACGTGTCCACACACACTCACATGTACACACACACGCTCACACATGCCCACCGTGCTTCCCAGGCGGTTTTTCCATGACTTCCATATGACTCCGTCCCTGCTGTAGTTTAGGCTGTACGCTCGTGCAAACTCGATGCCGTTGCGCGCGTAGCGTCCCTGAGTGGCCACCACCGTCAGGAAGGTCAGACGACGCAAGTCCACCTAAACACATGCAAGGCATGTAGCATGAAACATGTTTACATATTAACATGAAGCATTTTAATATGGAACATGTTAGCATAATAGCGAGTTAGAATGAAGTCTTTTAGCATGAGCAAAGTAGTACAAAGGATTTTTGTATGGAGCATGTCAATATGTGTCATGTTAGCATATTCGCAGGTTAGCAAGCATATGATCAGTTCATCAATGTGAAGTTTACGCTGCATTCTAGAAAACTGGGAATTAAAAAATGTCAAAATTCTGGCTGTGATTAAGTGCAAGGGTAAGCTCCAAATGTCATCTTTCTTGTTTGCCAGCGCTCGTGACCGCAGCACCCAACACTGACGCAGAGGAAGAGAAGGGGAGTCCAACCTGCAGGAACTGAGAATCGGAAGCTTCCAGTTGGCCTTCAGGACACCAGGCACCATCGCCGTCCTCGCGGTTCAACCTGACACGACCAGCAAACGCAACAGCAACTTTAAAATACACACTTGTCAATCATACTTTCGATCATTCCAACAATAACGCTGACCTGGCGTACTGCGGTCCTGTGGTCTCGTGCCATTGGCTGGAAGCTGTGATGTCATCATCCTTGATCCGCCCATCCTCCATGCCCAGGGCATAGCGACAGTGTGCTGGACACACACACACACACACACCCGCACACACACACCCGCGCGCACACACGCACGCACGCACACACACACACACACACACACACACACACACACACACACACGGTGAAATCTCACTCTTTTTTTTTACCCCCCTTGATTTCCTCCCTCTCTTTTTGTCCTCTTTCGCCCCTGTATCACAACTCTCTCTCATCGCCCCTCTGACTGACTTCCCCAATCCTTTCTCCCCCTTTTTCTCTCTGCCGTTGACTCTTTCTTCTCCCATTTCGCTCATCCCCCTCTCACTCTCTCTTCCCTCTTTCCCTCAACCACTCTTTCTTTCTTTTCTCTCTCTGCCTGCCTCTCATTCCTTACCTTCTTTTTTCATTCCTCTTTTTCTTTCCCCTTCATCTCTCATTTCGCTCTTTCTCTCATCTCTTTTTCTTCTTTTCTCCCCTCTTGTTCTCTCTCCCTCCGCATGTCTCTTTCTACCCCTTCCTCCCTTTCTTTCTTTCTTTCTTTTGCCCTCTCACCATATCTCCTCCTTTCCCCTCTTATTCTAGCTCCCCTTTTATTCTATCTTCCCCCCCTTTCTTCTCTTTCTCTGTCATCCTTTCTTCTTCTTTCTTCCTCACCCTTTCCACTCCCTAACACGCTCTCTCTTTCCAATCTCACTTTTTCCTCTTTTTTTCACTCCCCATCCGCTCTCTCCCCCCTCTCACATTGCTCTCAATAATGCTCTCTCCTTCTCTCTCTGTCCCACCTTTCACTCGCTTTTGTACCTGGGTCGACTTGTGCGACAGCTGCTGCGGCGTGAAGGATGAGCAGCAGGAAGAGGTGCATGATGGGCCACACACACTACATCTCTGGAAACACACAAACACATTGGTCAGTAGATTAGGAATGCAAGCAAAATGTAATACCAAAAAAAAAAACTCACAGCTAGACAAAATATCAGGGGCACAAAAAAAAACATCTGGTAGGAACCACAAGTATACCAAGAACTAAGTTTAGAGGACTTCATGTGGAACTACAAGTACCTGGAACTTCAGGTAGAAATGCAGCCGTAATTCCAGTAAGTAAGCAAAAAATGACTTCTCAATGTCACCTGACAGGTAACGCTGATGTTTACATTCCACATGGAGGGCATTTTGTTGATGGTTAGCGAGCTAGCGGGTTAGCATTCATGTCTGCTGCGACTCCTACCGGACAATGGAAATGCTTAGTCAGGTTGTCACATGTCAACAACCAGAGTTTCCTTGGTCCATAAACACAACTGACGATGTGCCACTTGACCACTTGCACTTTCTCTTAACCCCACTTATTCTCCCTCTCTGATTATAACTTTATCTTAACCCCCTCTCCCTTATCTTCCAAGCTTGCTGTTTCCTCTGTTTTCTCCCCCCCCACTCCTTCACTCATTCTCACTTTTACTCTCCTCAGAGGAATGTCATGTGTCTGAGGGAGTTAAAGACTGTGACTGAGAGGGGAGGAAGTTGTTTCCGTTCATCTTTGTGTTTTTACACGCCTATAGACTTTCCACGCGGACTCACATCAACGCCGCCAAGAGCGTTACCCTGGACGACCGATGCGCCATCATCGACCATGTTGGATTTCATGAAGGGGGAACGTGGCATGGCATGTAGCGACGAGCATGTTGTGTTGTGTTTTGTTTTATTGGCACGAGAGGAATGACAGGCGGGCTTGATTTGACATGTCAGAGCGCACATACGTGACACACAAATAGTGGTTGTGAAGTAACGATGGACAAATACTTTCTTACTGTACATCAGTAGATTTTTTTTTAGATAAGCTTACTTAATTAAATTAATTCATTCACTGTCAGTTGTCTTCAAAGCGAAGTTCCCTAAATTAGTTACTTTTTTTTACAGGCACATAAAAAAACAATGTTAAAAGGTTTTTATACATGGTGTTCGCCATTCACTCCAAGACGGTTGGGTTCCAGACAGTTGATGAATGTAATATCCATCACAATGAATAATCATAGATTTTTTTTTCTGAACACATTTTACTTTTTTACTCCCTACATACAGTATGTAAAGAAATACATGTGTACTTTCCACTCCTAACTTTGTCAGTTACTTTTTTCAACCTCCGATGATGACAAGACTAAAAGAGGACGTAAATAGAAAGGTAAAGTCAAGCAAGCTTGAGATCTTGATTGAGAGATAGAAATTTGGGTATTTCTAAAGGCCTAGATAAACCAAACCGACGTCAGAGGGCGTGAAGTGTCGTAGCGTCTGATGTTGAATCGCCGTCGCTTGTCGTGACATTTGGTCACTCTGATTGGCTGTTAGCTAGCAAATCAGCGCTCGGTGCACCAACGGGAAGTGACGAATGCGGATAAACAAGTGAGCACGCCTTCCCTGCCTTAATCTTCTTACAAGTACAACACAAGAGCGAGGGTTGACAATTTAAGTATTTCACGATACCGTGTCAAGAATGTGAGGGTTTACTTTGCGTGGGAGTTCATCATGAGCAAAGAATATGGCTGAATGCATTGTTTACATTTTTATAATCCGCCCCTGGCCAACAGCTTTCCGGTTGGATTTTTCTAACAATGAGAAACAGCGACTACCGCCGCCGATGGTATGGAAGGGTATTGCATCTCACACATGCGCAGAAGGTACTTTAATGGTCAGCGTCGCTGTCTGTCGTTGCGGTGTGTTTCCAGCGTGACGTGCCGACAGCCGGCCGGACGCCACGGGGGGTAAGCATCTGTCAGTGTTGGTCAACGTCGGATTGGTCTATCTAGGCTTTAAAGCGGAAGTCAACCCTAACATATTTTTTTCAAGAATATGTTACCAGCAGTTGAAACACGGCATTCTTATTAATTTTGCGTTTGTGGAATAGAAGTTAAGGAGCAAAATGCACTCGTTTTTAGCCATCTCTGGGGGCAGCCATTTTGTCTTCTGTTGACTGAAAATGACATCACAACTGCTCACAACGACCAATCACGGCTGACCTGTTTTCTGAATCTGAGCCGTGACTGGTCGTTGTGAAGCAAGGAAGCATGAACGATGAAGACACAGCAGGTTCAAAGAAGTAGAAGAACTTTTTTGAGAGAATTGTTTAATGTTGTTTGCTCTGAAATGAAAAACTATTAGTTTCTAGTGTTTAAAAATTATTTGTCTAATCTGAAAAAACACATACAGGTAAGGTGTATTTTTTTCAGTTGTTCTCATTAGCTAAATAAGCATTTTTTTTCAGTCACTTCACAAGGTTTGGGAATTTTGTTTTGATAGCATAAAAGCCTGAACTGATGCTAGCTTGCAGCTGTTTTTAAATTAAAAACACACTTTTTTCCCCTTTGTGCAAAGTTATCAGAACGAGTATTGTATATAATGGACAATAAAAAAAAAAAAGGTTTTTATGTTTAGTTAATTTTAAGAGTCTGTACATTCTATTTACCTGGAATTAAAGGGGTTCAATCATTAATTTTACTTTTGACAGTCTTTTACTCTTACTTGAGTAAAGATTGTGAGTACTTTTTTAACCTCGTCAGAGTCGGCGCACAACACAACACAAAATTAACACAAAGTACGTAATTTCTTTTCTTTACAACTGTGTTAAAGTGGAATCTTAAAGTGGAACTTGGCGATATTTCCATACAACAGGTGCTCAGTTCAGTGTAAACATACGCCATATATATGTTAACAAGTGAACAACAATGCTGGACCACCTTGAAACACTAGCAATAATGCTAAAAAATATATACTAACACCACTCTGACGCTTGCAATATGGCGCAAACAATATAACATGAGCAATATGTAATGACAATATGACACTAGAAATATACCACTAACATGATTAGATCGATAGATATAGGTAGGTAGGTAGGTAGGTAGGTAGGTTTGTAGCGATCCAGAGCAAAACAACCAGGCATTGCATGGCGCTACAAAAAAGGGAGCACTGAGTTCATGTTGATGACGTCATGCCAGATTACAAACATAAAACCATGTGGATGCTAAAATAGCTGGTAACTATTTGTCCTAAATCACTGCTCGCGGTCATGCACGTAACCCTTCAATCTCGCGCACGCGCGCGGCCGGCCGTGTAAATTCGCCGACTTAGCTGGCACTCGTGCGGGCCGTTAAAGACGCGAACGAGCGTGCTCGTCGGTGACGTCATGTAGGCTCACCTTTTCGTTTGACGTAATCACTTTTGTTGTTGTGTGTGCGAGTGTGTTTTTTTTCTTTTCTTTTTTTTTACCTGTCCGCGCTCGCCTCGCGTTGCTCGACGTGCGCGTACCCACTGCGGCCGCTTGCGTGCGCGTCGTCGTCAACTTACGTGGCGACTTCCCGAGCGAAGTTTGACAGAGTTTTTGGAAGATTGTTGCGTTCAAGTTTTAGGATAGTTCTCTGAAGTTCACTTCCAAAGTGTCATGGAGGACAGACGGCTCGAGTAGAGAAGAAAAAAAAAAAAAACACTGTTACCTCACTTCCGTTTTCCGAGGAAGAGGCGGAAGAAAAAAAAAAAGACGCGAGGGGGCGGTGAGAGACGGCAACCGCACTGACGTCATGACGCCACGTGACCGTAAACGTCCAATTGAATACAAATAAAGTAACTTTGATAAATTGTAACAAACTTCTTAAGTTTTATACTCAAAGTGAACGATTTATTTGGTTGTTGATGTTTTAGTTCAAATTGTTATTATTATTATTTTTAAGAAAAAAGAAAGTTTTATAATGGAAGATTACCTTTTGGGCACCAGGTGGTAGCAGCGTTACATTAAGTCTCTCAAGGTTGCGCCGTCATTACTGAGAAACAAACACACGCGCCACGCGCGCAAACACACGCACACACACCCCCACACACACATACACTCACTCCCACTTACACGCACGCACTGTACACTGTGGTCCGTCTAAACCATGGAAACACGTCACATCTATAGGTTTCATATAGAGATGTTGACTACAGAGTCAATAGTTTCACAGACTTACAAAAAAAAAACAGCAACCATGTAAGATCAGCTAAAATGCAAGTAACATAGTAAATGACCAAGTAACCAGCATTAAGGGTTGCTGCGTAGTAGGCTACTTAGCTTGTTGCTTTAGTTCTATTTATGTTATGTCACGATTAGTTTGTTTTTTAGAGCCAATTTTCTGTTTTAGCATAATCTGTTAGAATCTGTTTAGTTTTTCCTTGCCCTCCTGGGGTTAAGATCTGGGGATGTCGTTAATATGTTGTCAGCTATAGGCATGTGAAGCCTTTTGAGTCTTTCTTGTGCTTAAGGGCTATATAAATAAATTTGACTTGACTTGTTATGGTAGTTTCCATTTTAGTATAGTTTAGGTAGACTGTCTGAGTATACAGTAGTCGCTCATTTATCTTGGGGGATATGTCCCACAACCCCCCAGGACTGACGAAAATACATAAACTAGTGACTTTATATTTATTTAATTATTTGTATATATTTGAAAGCTTTTTTTTTAAGCTGCTATCCTCTGCCAGTAATGACCAATTCCACATTCTCTTTGGCTGAGCCTTATATCACTCAACAGGCCAGGTGGGGCCTTTTAAAGCCCTACACATTATGTGTCACAGATACTACTAGTGTAGAATGCAAAGACGCTAACTACACATGGACAAAAATAATACCTGCACCTCACATGCATGTTTTGTAATGGTGTTATGTAAAATAAATTTGTATTCATTTACTGGACTATTTGATGGGATGATTGGTACAATTCTTAATTGTAGAAATATTCAATAGCCCCATCAGTTATATAAAATGTTTAAAAGAGTATGGGAAAAGTTAAGATGAGTGTGGGGAAATATTTCCATCCATTATCCAAACCGCTTATCCTCACGAGGGTCGAAATAATATAATAAATAAATAAATACAAACTGTACATCCTTGAGGATTTTCATCTATTGCGGGGAGACTTTTTTGGTCTCTTTCTCCTCATCCAGCCTGTCAGATAAATGGGCAAAGTTGAAACTTTTATCAAGCTAGCGCATGTCTTTAACCGCATGAATGTTTTTAGTGAGGAAGATGAGGAAGAGGAGTGTGTAAATGTGTGCACGCGCGTTGAGTCATGTAACAAAAAAAAAATTGAGCACGATAAGCGCTACTTGTATGGTGTCATGCAAACACCCTTTTGCCACTTCCTGTTTCCTGCCAGGTGCCAAGAGGAACTTTCTTTCTTTCAACACAAGCATTTCATCATCAAAAGAATAAATAAAAAAAGAAGTAAAAGCAAAAAAAGAAGAAGAAAGGATTCCTGTGTGCTTGCTCGCCAAGGCGCGTCCAGGGTGTGTTTCATTTCTACACCTTAAACACTCAATGACTAAATATTGAGCAACAGCACACATGCGCACACACGCACACACCTTTAGATTCATCTTCATCACTTTCTTTATCACCTATCATGATCACTATCATCATCAACACTAACATCATCATCACATCATCTTCATCATCCATCAACATCAAGTCAAATCAAGTTCATTTGTACAGCTCTGAATCTCAAAAGGAAAAACTAAAAAAAAATGAAAAAGAAGGTAAGAAGCCCTGAGGAAGTGGAGGGATCCCACTTCCAGGATGACCAGGCTAAAATGAATGGCGAGTGGGCTGTGTTTATCGTACAATATGCTGCTGTACAATGTTAGCTAAAACAGCATGAGAGTCCTTTCAATGAGATGAAGCGCAACAGGTAGATGACACTTTTGAGAAAGTTGTTCTTCCTCAGCACCTGGTTGATGCAGATCAGTTTGATCATTGCCACCTAGTCCCCTCATCAAACAGGAGGGAGGAGGGGTTGGAGAAGCGGTAGCGGTAAACAGGCCAAAATCTAGATGTCAGTGGGTAAGACAGGGGCAAGAATCATTTTGCACAGTATGTACGGTTTAACTAAATGAGAGAATGGGAAAATGCTCTCTGAGTCACCAAAAGACCAGCATGTTGCGAGCATCATCATCATCATCATCCGCATCTTCATCCTTTAACCAAGCTTTCTTCGATGGAACCACTAGTAAAACAAACCTTTCTGTGTTATTTGATTAAGAAAGCATGATTAACAAAATAGGGGGAATATCTTGAATGAAATGTTTTGGAGTCTTCTATATCACATTAGTTTGAATGTGTGGAATGTTGGTCGATGCAGCTCGGATTTATGGTACAGACATGTTCTTTAAACGCTGAAATGCTTAGCATGCCATAGAGCTGACATTAGCATAGTAGGCTAGCTCTTACGGTTCGCTAAATTACTCCAAGACAAAACAACTAAACCAAACATTGTATACATAGGTGTGAGAAAATATCTTGGGAAACCTGATGATGGAGGTTTGGTTCCCAAACTGTCACTTTACAAGTAGCAATTGTCTTATGATCTTCTTTGTAATGTCTGGAGCATCTCAATGACATCATCAGCGTCATCATCATATTTCCATTCGTAAATTAAGTGGGCTGGTCACCATGGTGGTACCAACTCTCTGTCACTAGAGAGACAGCAAGACATTCCTGGGGAATTCCTGGCACACCCCACATTCCTCATGTACTCTTCAGATATTCAGAATTCCAAACACGCATTTTGAAATAACACGGACTAAATGGCATGACACTACCGATACTCACACAACTATTAGCTCATTTATAAAGTATCATGTGTTAGCTCTTGCTAACATGTTAGCATGTTTAGGGCAGCATCATTAGCCCAGCATACACAACTGAAGCTAAAGATGAAATCTGTCATGTGTTTATCGTGTTTGCATCCTGTTTTCTTGATGATGTCTTGTGTGTTAGCATTTGCTAGCATTTTAGCATGTTTAGCCTACTAGAATGTTCTCTCCTGTGACACTTGCACAAATTTTGGATTAAATTATGAGTTTTTTCTATTTGATGACAAAAAAGGGTGATATTGTCTCATGTGTGTTAGCATTTGAAAACGTGTTTGCATGTTAGGCCTAGCAACGCAACACTGAAGATAAAGGTCAAAACCAGAGGTGGGCATCCCGTCTGACCGACAGACTGGTCCGTCTTGCCGTGTATGGTGGACGCCCGTTTTGCAGGTGAAAATCAATCAATCAGAAACTTATCCAAAAAAAAAAGAGACGGACTAAGCATAGGCGGAAGTGGATTTTCGCCTGTCTATGTAATCATCTGTAACCTGACATTGATGATTATTTTTTCATTTGATGCAGATAAGTTTGCTGCTCCATTTGTGGATTTTACATCAGGCATGTTTTTGGTCAGCTAATGGGTCCTAATACCGTGCCGCAAAGTGCTATTTTAGACCGTGTGATGTCACATTCATGCTAAGGATTATGGGTATTGCTGTGTTAGCATTTTGCTAACATGTTAGGAGGTTTACACTAGCACACTGGCATGTCTTCCACCTGCTGTGCTACTTAACACAAAACTAATTATACAAACGGTTATTACCAGTAAATGTGCTAATTAAAGCTGGAATGTGTGTTTGCTTCCTGTTTCATAGATAGTGTTATGTAATGTTTTTGGCACATCAGCAGGTTTAACCCACTGACATGCTAACATATTTCCTCCAACTGTTACATTTACACGAAAGCAATTATAAAACTAAATAGGTCAGTTCAAACTGTAATGTGTGGTGTGTTTGCTTTTAGTTTCCATGATGAATTTGGAGTCTTTACTTTCCATTTGAGTTGTCTTTTTTCTGTTCTACCCTCCAAATTGGTTTTTGATTTATTTCTGGTCTCAGGTGCATGTAGGCCAGCTTCATTAATTCTTCAATCTGGTGGTGGTACTTCATAAATATTAAAGGATTTCACGATTAGGCCTCCAGTGTCATCGCAACTTGTTCCGCTCTGATGCAACCAGGGAACCTCCAACTCCTGCGCCTTCCAGGTCTCCCCTTTTACACTCGTCTTTTCCTCACTCCCACGACAGGAATGACTCATGCCCCTGGAATGATGAGGAGAAGGAGGAGGTGAGACTTGGCAAAGAGGAAGATTTAATAGAAGATATTTTTGCAGAAACCACATGCAAATGCAAAATGTTGCAATTAAAAGAGTACTCGAGTTCACAAATCTACAGTAGACAAAAAATGTCAGGTTTTGCATTAAAACACTGTTTGTTTGGGAGGGGGAGGTTACATTAGGCCACCAAAAAAATCCATCCAAAAGAACCGTCCAGACTGTTATGGACGCGAAGTTCAAAAGCCAGCATCTGTGATTGAATGGGATGGGGGGTGTTAAAGTCCGTGGCATGCGTAGCTTGCACATCTGAAGGCACCATTAATACTGAAAGGTACACACAGATGGTACACACAGATTTTGAAGTAACATATACATTCTACATGTGTCATAACAGTTTGGCTTCATAGGACAAGACTACGACTGCTTGACTGGCCTGCCAGAAGCCCAGACCTGTCTCCCATAGAAAATGCGTGGTGCATTATGAAGTGCAAAATATAACAACAGAGAGCCCAGGGTGTCAAGAATGCGAAATAATTCCACCTAAAAGATCCAACAATGAGTGTCCTCAGTTCCCAAAGGCATATTGGGTGTTGTTAATAGGAAAGGTGATTTTTTGAGGATGTGTTGCAGGCATCGAATTCAAAATGAATGAATATTTGCCAAAAAAACAATCACGTTCATCAGTTTGAACATTAATAGAACATCTCAACTTCGCTGGATTTGGGGTTTGTAATATTTTGCTCTGACATAATGTGATGTCAAAGCATCCATAAATCTATTCACAATGACTACGAAACACAAACACAAATCATTGACGCACATACTGGAACACGTCAAACACTCTTCCCAGGAACCGGGACTTCCGTTTCCGTGCAAGCCACATGCTCTGCGAATGTAAACACGTACGGCTTTTGTCATGGATTATTCACGCCTGACAGTCATAGTGGTGTGAAGTAGCCAAAACCGTTGGTCATGTGCTTAATGCCAACATACAATGCAAAACCCCATAGGTAGGCGAACAAAACTAGAGTCCACGTCGACATATTTGGGAGGGCACATATTGCAATAAATGTTTGATGACATTAAAATTTCCGAAAGCAACTATTGTACTCACTAATCCATCTTTTGTACCAAAGCCTTCAAAAAAGAAAATTATTCACACACACACACTTCCTCTCTCCGTCACACTAACATTCAACATGAATCACTATACAGTAAACATAGGTTTACTACAATGGACACTAGGTTAATTAAACATGGCTTGGCTTCAGAAGCGTTGTAGGCAGCAAGTATGAGATGCCAGGGGATACATATTACATGTTTACCATCACGCTATGGACTGCTTTCAAGTTTTCCTACTATCACGTTTAGTTGAGTGCACCCAGTTTTACTCAACCGACTCGGATTCTCATCAGTACCGTGACTGCCGTGGCAAATGTTTTGACAACGTATAAATCTCTGGGCATCCACGGCAATCACAACCTGCCTCATATGCCCATCTAGTCTCCCCGCGTGGTCTTAAGAACACCCGGTTTAGTTCACTGCCGTGGCCACTATTTGTATTTGTAGTTCAGTACACAGTGTGAGTACCGTTGCCACGTCAGCACGAAAGCGGTCACCTGAAACGATGTCATAATATTTTTACAACAGATGTGACTGGGCGAGAAAGCCAACCAAGCGTCTCAGCATCCAAAGAATGTCTGCTGAGACACTTGAGGGATGACATCATCACCGTGTGCCAACACTACCCCCTCCAAATGGGCCAAACGCTCCTTTCAGGGGGAAATGTTTCATCATTGTATTTGAATTAGGCTATATTGTAATGTGCGGTGTATATTTTGAACTTAAATGTTTTTCAAAAAATGTTTTAAATGTGTTTACATTGATGAGGCAGCTGGATGTCAATCAAGCGTGTTGCTGTATGAAATGTTATGTTGTATTCAAACGTTTGAATGATTCATGCGTATGTTTTAACACATTCCGGGTGATGTAACAAACTCACAAAAAAGCCAGATAAATGTTCTATTTTGACTATTTGTTCAAGAAAACACACAAAAAACTAATATTTTGCTAATAAAATAATGTTTTTTCTTCTTACACTGGCCAGTATTCCATGTGGATAACAAATTTTGTCACTAATAATTTAGAATATATAGCACTCGAGGCTGCTATATATTTTGTCATTAAAAATGAATTTCTTCCAAACGATGGAAATGTTTCCCCTCAGAAAAAGGCTAATAGGCTATAAAAACGTATTTAAAGCTTATTTTGTGTTTTAAGGATGGATGTAAAGAGTGAAAAGGCATAACACAAGTCATTATTTACATTTTTTTATTCAAAGTGCTTGATCAATAAATAGCAAATAACAATAATAATAATAATAATAATAATTAAAAATAAATAACTAAATAAGACAAGACAACAGTCAGTTATGAAGTGCAGTCGATGACAAATTCAAGTTTCTGGTAAATGTTCACAGTTTTTGTTCTTTCTTGGACTTCCAGGCTCCTCCATGCCTCAACGGGCCGCCGGCAGACAACGGGCCAGCGCCTGGAGCTGCTTCTACAGCCACAGCTGAGCGGGCATGTCGTTGCCCGTTCGGCACCTTCACGATCGGCTTGCTTTCGCGTCGACTCGGGTTGGTTTAGTTCTCACCGCCCAGGCGGTGGTAGACGAGCAGGGCCACCATGTAGCTGTTGCCCGCTGGACCAGCGGCGGCGCAGTCGTCGACCGGAGCTTCCGCCTCGCAGACGCTTGAGGGAACGGCCGTCGCAGAAGCATCGCCACCGGCGGGGAAGGCCTGGTAGCCGTCCGAGCTGCGGGCGCTGCCGGTCGGGATGTCGGCGCAGGGCTCCTCGGTGTAGATCTGCCACAGGAGGACCAGGACGAGGAGAAGTAGACAGCGTTTGGCCGCGTTCTTCTCTGGGGGTGGCAGGTACATGCGGACCTTGGCGGGGTACATGACCCGGGTGCAGCGCTTCTTGGGCCGGGCGGGCGTCCGGGAGCTCGCTGCCGTCGGGATGTGCTCGAACGTGAACACCTCCGGTTGCCTGCTGCGCCGGGCTAAACTTTCTCGTCTGTAGAGAAGCATCGTGGAGCTCGTCGAGTACATTTGGTCGCTTTTGTTTCTGTGGTTCTCTTTTCGCGTTTAGTTACTTCTTGTTTTAGTGTCTTAATGCGTGTGAAGATGAGAGAAGCAAAAGTGGGTTTTATAGTTTGTCTCAAAAGTTACGTCACTACAGTACTGCAGGTCACACCCCCTGGCTAGTACATTCTTACTCAACTGCAGAGAAGGAAAAAACACACATTTGATCATTTATTTAGGGTTGAGGTTCAAACTTCAAACAAAGTAAGGTTAAAGTAAATCAGGGTTAACTTTTATTATTTTGTTGTCTGTATTCCTCATTAATATCTCATAATTCGATTTGCTCAAACTTTCTATCTATCCATCCATCCATCCATCCATATATATATATATATATATATATATATATATATATATATATATATATATATATATATATATATATATATATATATATATATATATATATATATGTATGTATATATACATACATACATACATACACTTTTGCTCTGATTTCATTGCTATTCACTGATAATGCGGATCACTGGAAAGGAGAAGGTGTTTTGTGTCTTAGAGTTTGATAAGAATGAGTCATGGACAGGTGTTTAATTCAGATTGGATTTTCAAAGCGTTTGGCTTGAAATGGAATACCATTTCATTGTATGCTTTGTAACCATGGGTTCGCATATTGAACATTTATGAAAAATGTCATAAAACATAAATTTCTTTAATTTTTGTGTTTAATTTTTTTCTACAAAAAACAAAGACCAATAGTTTTCAGGAAATATAAATTGGTTTTTCATATAGTCAATAGTCAATAGAGATATAAGGTAACATAAAGTGACATATAGACTTATGAAACACCCTGTATAGTTTGTATTTATTATTAGCCTTTTTCGTATTCAATAGATGAACTTATTCTCACAATACCGGCACTGAGGTTGCTCAAAGACGATCGTGACCAGACACGCCAGGAATGCAGCGACATCTCCTCGTGCTTAAATCATTTGTAAAGTTCACCTTTGGTATCACTGCTGTCATTTTGTCATCACAATACGACATCCATACTATAGTAGTACAGTGCTACATCCTTGTAAATCATTATAAGTACCATGTAGGCATATTGATGAATAACAGTCACATTTGACTCAACGTAACATAGCAATAAACACACTTAAGATAAAATTATTTTATAATGTGGATAACAACTAGTGATAAATATGTTGACGTTGGTGTTAACAATACTCTCAAATTGAACTTCCAGCTTGTTGAGGGTAAAAACACAAGGTGGGATATCTGCTGCTGGTGTTTTCCCGACCTGAGCAGCATTTCACCAGAGGAACTTTGATGCTGCTGATGACATAAAACTGACAAAAACACACACATTCACCCACCAGGATTCACCTCGGTTCACAATGGAAGATGTGATCATGCTTGTGCGCCACAACAAGTGGGCCTCTCCGCAAGGAGCTGAGTTTCCTGTGTGTAATGATCACACCTCATCTAACCGCAAGTGTGTGTTTTACGAGAAAAATCATTGAGTTCAAAGGTGACGTGTGGTTTGTGACAAGGTACCGGATAGTTTGTAAACGTGGACTACACATAACCACTTTAATGTGATATTGTTTATTGTACTACAGATGAATGTATTGCTTGTGTTTGAAAAAAAGTATTAATAATATGAAATTAAAAATAACACATCACCTTGAAAAGGAATAATCGCATTTCAAAGCACAATCCCAATATTGAGGGAGAAAAATAATCAAAATTTTTCAAAATCGTTCATGCTGCAATGTAAACACTATTTGCTGCCAAGAAGGTTACATTAGGACACAGAAACATTGTTGACATGCAAATGAGGGATTCCACATGTAAATGTGACATATTGTGGCCCTGTTAAACATCATAATCAGAAAATGTTAAAAGGCTACACAAATGTGTTTTGCTGCAATTTGTTCAGGAAAAGGCAATTTTAGGCCACAAAAAAATGATATTTTGTGCTTTAAAGGCGACAACACTACATTAAAATGATTGCTAACTGGGGATGAATTGTGCATTTTCAAAAAAGAACAATAAAGGTCATGTGTGTTTTGTGTTCAGAGTGAAAGTTGTGTTGACTGTTGAACGTTTGTGTGGGATTTTTCCGCTCTGACTGGAAGCGAGCAGCCTTCGCATGGCGGGAAAAAGGTGTTGTTTTAGTAGTCTGCAATGCATCCCTCGTGTGACACACAACCCAGCTTGTTCCATTCATTATGTAACCGCCTTGACCTCCTCCAAGGCCGCAAAATGACTAGATCATTAAAAAAAAAAAAACTTTTTAAATATGCTGACTGTTTGTTTTTGTCTCACCGCAGGGCTGCCCGGTTGCCACGACGACAGCAGCGGCGTGGATTTGGGTCACTAGCTGTGCGGTAACCCGTTGAAAGACTCTTTTCATAGGCCGAGTCTTGGCTAGTTGCCATGGGAACAGGCCTACGTGCCGAACCGGGCGGCGTCCAGGTGAGGACATGCATGGACGGGTCACGTGTCGCACGCACACGCAGGTAGGTCACGGGACGATCACGTGTTTTCGTGTGGAGGCGGGGCCCAGACTTGAACTGCTTCCTGTTTGTGAGCAATTCCTTTTCCTCTCTACATGGTTGTCAGGGTTTCCATGGCAACTAACTCAATCACAGAGATGTGATGCTGAGGAATTGTAGGTAGTACAGAGCTTTAGAAACACATAACATTCAGAGAATAGAATACAATAAAACTTTATTAGTCCCAGTTTTATGAGGCATGTGAACAGCAGTGATTAAACGTAGCAAAACAACTATACTGCGTCCCTCCAATAAAATATTATTCGAGATCAAAATAACGTTTCGCGATACACGGGGTACGATACGATTCAAGTGCAGTACAGTTTCAAGTGGAGCAATTCCATTCAATTTAATATGGCGTGGCTGGAGCTTTTGTCATGTTTAGCAACATGATGTCAAAGCTCTCCAAAGCCCAAACTATTCAAGTTAATTAAACTCAAAGAAACATTTAACCGATTTTGCCGGTCCATCGCCCGTCTGTTACCTGGGCACCTTTCCGTCATTGTCCCTCCATCCTTATTCCTAAAAATATTCATCCTCCGTCCCTGTCATTAAAGGTGGATAGTAGGAGGCCCATTTTTGGGACGAAGGATGAAACGTTTTTTAAAAAGGACGGACTAAGCAAGGACGGAAGTGGGTTTTTGTCCATCCCTGTAATCGTTCCTAACCTGCTCAAGTACCGACTGATGTGTTGTGTTGGGTTCTTTAAAAAGAAAGACCACTGTTCTCTTCTGCGATACCGCGGAGCCGCCTTTAACTGCCTGCACAACACTTTCTTTTTTTTATTTTCATGTGCGTTCCCTGCAGTAACATTGTACTCACAGGCATAGTCTGCCCTCTAGTGGTTCAACACATGTAATACTATGGATTAAGCCGCAGGACACCCATTTCACTGATGAGGAAAAAGGTGGATATCAATGTTGTTTCGTTGACTAACTGTTAACATTTATTACATACCTAATGCCTTTACATGCGAAGTATGTCCTTGTCTGGGACGTCTCGAGAATGTAAAGATCTCTGCCAGCGCCGCCATACACTTAAAGCTACGACCCGGAAGTGGAAGTCTTTTGTTGTCTTCCTAAAATAACATTGTGTTACTTACAGTAAATATTTTGTGAAACAACGCAATACAAACTGAAAGCTTGTTGCGTTATAACACAAAGGTTTTGCTATAAAATGCAATATAGTATTGCGTTATAACACAATCTTAAATATTCTCAAGATGTCCCCTGGCGGGCTGCGTAGTCTGGTGACCGACGGTGGTGGGTTGGTAGCTAAATGCTATTTTGGTTAAACAGTTAGTAATGATAGAATTAGCCAGTTACTGAGCTTTAAATAATGTTTATGAATTATGAAACCTCTGCTGTTCACGTCTCTCCCACGGCGTCATGCATGCATGTTTTTTTTTTTGTGTGGGATGGACTGATGAAATGTAAGGACAGAAGCGCTTTAAAAGGACAAGGACGGACAGGGACAAAGGACGATTATTTTTATGAATAAGGATGGAGGGATGGTGACGGAAGGGTGCCCAGGTCGTGGATGTCGCAGATGGATGACAGACCGGAAAATAGGCTAAAGTGGTCATGTCTGTCTGTTTGTCTGTCTATCAATCTATCTATATACACACCTAGGAGTGGGCGATATGACAATATTAGATCGTTAAGGACTTTAACGTGTTGATAATCTCATAAAGCCGAAATATCGTCTACAGGGCACATTCCATACAGTTTAGCTCTATGGCGGCTCAAGGCCGACCAACCAATCACAGCACGCACAGTGCACGGTACGTGACACTCCCCGCCTCCCTGTTTGGAGGACAGGAGACTATAGCGGAAAGTCACCACGAAGCAGAGTTGGTCCCGAAAAGAAACTCCACATCCACAGTGTTGTTTTGGTTTGGCTTTTCCTCGGAGGAGAAAGCGCGAACCGGTTATTTTCACATTTTGCACAGACTCGGTTCGGATGTCAGATGGCAACACGACAAACCTGTTTAATCACTTGCGGAGACAGCACCCAAAAAACTGTGCCGACAGCCAAAGCAAACGGAGATCAGACACATGGTAGCCAGAGCACCAAGCTAACACAACCCACGGTAACACAGTCATTCAACAAGGGCACTCTATATGAAAAAACAAGCAAGCAGTGTAAAGAAGTAACTGAGGCAGTGAACTATTACCTTGCTAAAGACACCATTCCCGTTAAAACAGTGGAAAACGAGGGCTTTAAAAGACTCTTCAAAGTACTAGACCCGCGTTACGAGCTGTGTTTTTATGTTTACGTTATGTTACCATTTTGGCACTATTCAAATTAAAACCTGGTCAGAAATCTGAGCTTAAAATGTCTTTTTTTTTCTTTTAGGATTTTATATACGTTTTAAATATGTTGTATATGTTTCACGTGAGGAAAATGGTCAAAAATGTGCAAATTAGTCTAAATAAACTATGTAAAAAAAGAATCATGATGAAATAATGATCGTAATTTTATTTTTCTAAAATCTTGATATTTCTGCCATATCGCCCACCACTATATACACGAATGTATATATAGCTGGCATCGGGCCAACACCTTACCTCCAAATGTGTCACTTTTCAGGAGACCCCAGAAATTGCAAGCTTGTTCAACCATGAGCCTTGCATCATGAAAGAGAGCAAGCCATTTTCAACACGTTAGATCGGCCAATGTGGACTGATCAATAGTATAGATTTTTGCAAAAATATGAAATTCACCAAAATGTGACTTACAAGGTTTTGGCCTGATGCCAGTGATGTATACAGCATCGTAAATGTTGACAAGAATCCCATATTTCTCCTTCAAACACTGTCAGTGCAGTGTGTTGAAGTCCATGAAAGAGTTAAATGTGGACTCATTAATGCTTCAGTGGTGCTTTTGTTTCTTCTTTGCCTTGTTCTGATTGGTCCAGTGGAAAGGGGGCCAGTCTGAGTAATCCCCCCCACATAGGAGTCCACCCACACTTTCAAGCCGGCTGTGGGCAGAACTGATGCTGCTTACTTCCGCTCCCAGACAATAACACCACAAGCACACACAAAGCGCTAGTCATGCGTGAGGTCACTTCCTTTCCTGGAAATTCAGCTGGACTCACTTTGACCTGTGGAAAGCCCGCTGGATTTGTGATTGGCTCGTCACCGTTTTTTCTCCAGTGCTAACGCTCAACGGGGATCATAACTCAACAGGAATTATATTCTGGCATGCAAGGATTTTCAAAAATCTGTGGAAATATCTTAGTATGTGGGTAGACATGTGGTTGATATGTCTGGCTCGCAGTCTAACATTCTGGGTTTGAAAGTGAGTCCAGGATCAAAAGTTCCAGTTTCAAATCTGGACTTGGGGATCCTTTCTGTGCGGGGTTTGCATGTTGTCCTGTAACTGGAGTTCTGCTTGTTGTGGAATGGTGGAGCATTTGTTTATCATGTCTGCCTCGCAGTAAAAAGGTTCCGTGTTCCTGTCTGGAGTCAGGATCGAAAGGTCCAGGTTTGAATCTGTACTCATAGACCCTTTGTGTGTGAGTTTTGCATTTTGTTCAGAGACTTAAGACTTGAGTTCATGGCATGTCGCCTCAGGACTAGAGACTTGAGTTGAAGTGAATTTTGTCTCGGGACGGCATGTGAAGTATGTCGTTAGCATATCTGCCAAGCCATAAAAGGTTCCTGGCTCAAATCCAGACCCAGGACCAAAAATTCCAGTTCAAATGTGGACTTGCGGACCCTTTCTTTGCAGGGTTTACATGTTGTCCCAGGTCCTGGGACTTGAGTGCAACTGGATTTCAGCCCATTACGGCACAATGGTGTACGTACTTAGCACACTACCCTCTTGATCAAAGGATCAGGTGAAATCCTCTTTGTGTGTGAATTTCCTTGTCGTGACAGTTTCCTTTTTAGGTTAGTTGAAGCGTGTCTAGAGGTAAGTTGTACGAAAATGGAGGATGTGTTGACTTTTCACGGAAAGGAGAAACATTGAATGAAAAGTTGGAGAAACCCCCATTTGCAAGCGTTGATTGACTGGCACTTAAAATAGAAGCAGGAATAAAAATAACATGATGATGATAATAACATAATGATAATAATAAACATGTGGCCGTGTGATTGACAGATGTAAATGACTACAACAAGCCGACTATGAATAGCCTATGTTACGCGACAGCTGCGTAATGGCATTCACCACCACAATATTATGCAAATCCATCCTTCCATTATCTATACCGCTTGTCCTCACAGTCGCGGGCGTGCTGGAGCCTATCCCAGCTGTCATCGTGGTTGCCAATCGCAGGGCACACAGAGACAAACAAACATCCGCACTCACAATCAGACCTAAGGGCAATTTAGGGTGTCCAATTACCCTACCAAGCATGTTTTTGGAAACCAGAGTTCCCGGAGAAAACCCACGCAGGCACGGGGAGAACATGCAAACTCCACACAGGGAGGCCGGAGCCGGGATCGAACCCGCGACTTCTGAACTGTGAGGCGGACGTGCTAACCAGTCGTCGGACGTGCTAACCAGTCGTCCACCGTGCCGTGCGGTCTTTATGCAAATATATAAAACATAATTGCTCCTTGCAAGTGTATTCATTTTGGATTGGTGTGTTTGAATATGTGTCAGGAATAGCCTACTAGAACAGCTGAAGTTTCCTTGGTGTTATTCAGAGGCACTTCAAATAGCAGCAGGTTTGTGTTAAATCCCATTTAACATGAGTTTAAACGGAATTTGTTCATTCTCAAGACAGCAACCAGTTATAAGGTGTGCACAACTGTGCAACGTCATTATCTCAGTTTTGTTTTACTGCTCCGATTGAAAAGCTTCCAATTGTTTTCCCTCGAGTTGTACAGGTTATAGGTCACAATTGTGGAGAAAAAAAAAAAAGGTTTGAAATTGTATATCTTCATCTCAGCTGTAATTTGAACAGGGATGTGTGGACATTTTATATCCACTGCACATCATTTGGAGCGGTTCACAATCAATATGACAAAAACTTAAAATACATACCTACCAGAGATACTCATAAGAGACTGTTGATATTTTTAAGAGGAAGCTCAAGACACACCTTTTTAGTTTGGCTTTCAACAACTTTTAAATAATTTATCTTTTCTTTTGATTGAAGATAATTCTATGTTTTGCTTTGAATGTTTTAAAGCACTTTGAGTTGCATTTTTATGTATGAAAAGTGCTATATAAATAAAATGTGATTGATTGATTGATAAGCAAATATATTAATTCATGTGTGCAGATCCCTAAAGATGTGTTTTGCTTGTTGAACTTGGCTTGCTTAGACCAATCAATTAGAGGAAGGGAAAATGCTGACATCAGATTAGATTGACATGGCAACACACAAAGGGCTGGAATGTGATTGGACAAAAAAAAAAAAAAAAAATGGAACATTGACTACTGGAAGCAGCGCAGCCAATGCAAATGCTACCAAATGAAGAGAATAGACTGCTGGAAATGCATTCATACAATTTCATGGAGCAAATACTACAATTTAGGTTGTAAATTTAGGTCAGTGCTTCTGATAGGCCAGCTGAAAAAGGCCACTCCCTTACACACTACTCCTGTTTCTACATTCCGTGTTGGCACATTTCACACAGAAAAACAAAACAGGTCGAGGCACTCAAAAAAATGCCTCGGGGCATGATCAAAACTGCGACCTTTGAACTGTGATGATGTCATTGTGTGATACGGGGAGGTCACCTACCAGGCGCGCACATATTTGTGTGTGTGTGTGGGCGAAGCAGTGATTACTTCATGCCTCTCACACACATAGCTGGCGGTTTCAGGCCGCGCCAATTTTGTTTCTTTTTCAATCCAGCTGGATTTGGTCCACATCATACAGTATCATCACATTCAAGTTCATGTTTAATGGAAGTTCAAAAACACTTTGGTGACCTTGGTTAACACCACCGCAGGCTCTTAATATTCGGAACAGCTCATGCTATTATACTTGGGCCAAAAATTGAACCCTGGCTCCTCCTGGAATGCTTTGAAAATCCAGCCCTTGAAACCATTTTGACTTCACAGCATGAAATTTGAAGGGGATGTCTACTGTGAGTAGACCCAAGAAGAGGCTCAAGAAGCCCTGCCAGAAAGGACACAGGAAGTGTACCGTGAGTTTAAAGAAGCCATTTTGAGGAAAATTTGACCTCACCCTAACCACCAAGATTGGTTGAAAATTCAGCCCTCAAAAGAAAGTTTAGCTGTAATAGCAATGTCTATGATGAGTAGCCCTTTAAAAACGTCTAACAGGAAGTTTGCCATTTTGAATCAAAGTGGCCATTTTAGAGCTAATTTCCAAGGATCCTTACCCCCTAGGTTTTCAATTTGAAAATTCAGTCCCCGAGTCCAGTTTAATTTGGCAAAGGTGCATTTGGCAGGCGTCCATCATGAGTCGACCCACAAAAAAAGCCTCAAGAAGCCATATTGTAAAACAAAGGGGAATCTGCCATTTTGGTTAAAAAGAGACCAATTTAGGCAAAAATTCAGATGCTTAAATACAAATGACATTTATTGCAAAGATGTGTACAAATATGGTCATGGCATATTTACATATGTTACATTATGGAAATGTTTTGGAACAGGAAATTTATGTCAGAGGGTCTGCCTCCTTCAGTGGGGTCAGCTGACCAGATGGTCCACCGGTGGTTCCGAAGCTTCAGCCACTGCCCGGACCCTCCATGGCTGCTCCTGGCTCAAATCGTGATCACACGTCGCGGGTTGGTCGCCTTCATCTTCGTGAGTGCTCGTCACATCTTCAGGGAGTCAACAAAGGATGATGTCAGACACAGACTGCTAATGCTCACTGTTAACTCCACTACACCTTCCCCTGGGACTAGAAACTTCTCTCTAAATGCCTACCTTCTCTATGAAAACCACTCTCTTGGGACTATTACCTTTTCTTGGGATGAGAACCTTTCCCTTGGCTAGAACATTTGCTGAGGATTAGATTCCTAACAGGAATACAACCTTCTCTCGGGGCTAGACTTTGACATATGGCATTATACCAATCTTTTGGGACTGGGACCTTCTCCTGGGAGTTCTCTCAAAAGGAAAAAAAACCCTCTCAAGAATAGAGCCTTAACTTGGGACTCCACCCATCTCTTGGGACTAGAATCTTGACTCAAGACTAGAGCCTTCACTAGGGATTGAAACCTCTGAACTAGAAGCTTCCCTCAGGACTAGGACCTGCCCTGGGGATTAAAGCCTCTTTGGACTACCACTTTGACTTGGGAATTACAACCTTCCCTTTTAGTACTAAAACCATTTCTCAGGACTTGAACCCATATCTTGGGAATAAAAGCTTTTCTGTGACTTTTCTCAGAACTAAAATATTCTCTCCTGGACTAAAACATTCTCTTTGAACTAGATCTTTGCTTAGGACTTCTCTTTAAGGACTAACCTTGTCCATTCGGACTAGAAATTTGCTTTCAGCACTTGAACCCTCTCACAGGAAGATAACCTTGCCTTTGGACTACAACCTAGAATCTTCTGTCTGGACTAAAACTGTCTTTTGGGACTCCAGCCTTCTCTTAAGACTAGAAACTTCTGTCAAGACTAGAGTGTTCGATTTGGACAAGACTAGCACCTTCTCACCTGGACCCGAATCCTCGCTGAAGATCTGCATGAAGAGCAATGCTCCGAGGAGGCGGACCCAGCGTAAGGCCTGGTCTGGGTCTTCCTTCGGGGTCCAGCGCCTGCATCGAGATGGCGGGTACAAGACTCGGCATCGGCGGCGTGGTGGCCGAAGTACAGGAAGTACTCTGCAGGAGGAACAGGAAGTCATGTCGATCTTCTGCTTCTTTCTTGTCACCGGCACACCGGCTGCTTAAATATGCGCCGTGTGGGTGTGGTCTGCTCGCCTCAGGCCACTGGCTTCATTTTTGTTGTTGTGGCTTGAAGTTATTTTTAGACGCACGCAAGCTCTGCAAGACTTCATTTACTTATCTCCTTCCATTGACTCCTATTCCTTGCTTCTGTTGCCTGGTCAAGTCAAGTCAAGTCAAGTCAAATGTATTTATTGCCTGACTCCTTTTCATCATCTCCTCTTGGTCTTGTTTCCTTTCCTTGATTCCAATTCCTCCTTTTGACTCTCGTCACCATCTCCTTTCCTTCCTTGTTTGCTTGTCTTGACTACTTCCCATATCTCCTCTTCGTATTTCCTTTCTTTGAGTCTGATTCTTTACGATTTTTTGACTCATTTCCTCATCCACTCTTTGTCTTGCTTTCTTTCCTTGACTCCTAGTTCTTCCTTAGTTCCTTCACTTGACTCCTTATCACAATGACACCTTATCTCATTGTCCTTGTTGCCTCCTCTTGGCTCCACTCGTTTCCTTTTGTTGACTGTACTCCTTCCTTACCTGGACTATCGCTTCATTTTCTTTTACCTCTTAGTTTTTTCAGGCCTTGTTTCCTTTTCATGGCAACTCGCCTCACCAGTTCTTAATCTTGCCTCCATTCCTTGTCTCATCGTAATCTCGTTACAGGTCCTTGTTTCCTCTTTATTCCTTACTCAGCAACATGTGCCATGGCTTCATTTCTTACTGCGTTGCTTTTCCGTGACTTTCTTTGTCTCCTTCCTTCCTTTTTTCCTCTCTTGAGTTCCTTCCTCATCTCTTTTACACCGCTGCTTTCCCTGGCTTCCTTTTCTTGCCTCGCTTGCACTTTAATTCCACGTTTCCTTTCCCCATCTCCTTGTTTCCCCTTCCTTCCTTAATCAGCAATGTCTGCCACGGCTTCATTTCCATCTCATTTCCTTTCCTGGACTACTTTGTCTCCTCTCCTTGTCTTCTCCATTCCTCTGCAACGTGTTCCTCAATTCCTATGCTCCTTCTCATCTTTTCTCGTCTTTGTCACCTCTCCTTGTCTCCATCCTTCCTTTCTCAGTAGTGTCTAACTTTTGTACGTTTTGTTTCCTTTCCTAGTGTACTTCGCACTTTTCCATTCCTTGTCTTCTTTCCCTGTTGCGTGCGTCGGTTAAAGTATGCAGCCCTTGTAAAAATAAGTCCACACAGGCTGCAGGTGTGTAAACACTTGTATTGCAATTCAATTGAAGGCAACATTTTTTATTCTTAGGTGGCGTGTTTGTTCCATTCCAACACTGAGAACATCGACGCCCTGGTCTTCCAACCACTAAGAGCTCCCACACGATGCCTCACTCTGTGTTTTAATCGCATCAAAGACATATTTTGTGCAGACACAAATGCTATAATGATCGTTTCATTCCTATTCATTGTACGCCTTGGAAGTGCAAACACCCTCTTCACACACACGCAGAGCAGACAGGAAATCAGCAGAGTGGCAGCCTGAGGCCACATTTTTGTGGTGGGCGTAGCTTAGCGGTCAGGACACTTCAAACTTTTAAGTGACACGCACACATTGGAACACGCACGCGTACACACACATGCACTTAGACATGCTCGAATACACACGCGCGTGCACACACATGCATGTACACACTCACACAAACTGTATATTGTTATATGTGCATATGTCGAATTAAGATTTTGAATTGAATTCAAAGTAACGAACTTGTCTAATTTTAATTTTGTAAAACGACACGTAGAAATCACAGATTTCATTTATGCAAAATAGGTAGACTGTTATGCATGGATGCTCCTTGAATGAAAACAACCATCTTGAGAAACAGCGACCCCCCCCCCCACCCCCCCCCCCCCCGCCCCCCATTTTCTTTGGTGTTTAGGAAACATGCTGCTTATCCTCACGAAGGTCGTGGGATACACCCGGAACTGGTTGCCAGCCAATTGCAGGGTACACAGATGAACAACCAGAGGTGGGCATTTTACTCAAATTTCACGGTCCCTTTATCGTCTTCCGTCTAGCCGCCTTTTTGTACGGCCGGACCAAATAGTAATTGCCTAAAGGCCGGTCCTCCTATCATTTTCAACGGGCTTCTGTTAGCGTTTCAGTCTACCAACTTTGACAAACTTCCACTGCCGTTTATCGCCTACAAAACGGGCGACAGTCATAGACTGTTAGACGGACCGGTCCGACAGATGAAGCATAAGCGGAAGTGGATTTTCACCCCTCTAGGTAATCGTCTCTAACCTGACGAATGTTTTGTGTGATGCAGGTAAGTTTGCTGCTTGATTCGTGTATTTTACATCAGGTATGTTTTTGGTCAGCTAACGGGTCCTAATAGCGTGCCGCACGAGTGCTAATTTTAGACCACGTGACGTCACATCGTTAACCTGAAGAGGGTCAACATAGAAGCACGCTCTCAGATGACTCCTGTTAGCACTGCTTGTTTTCTGCCGAGTAAACATGCCGAGTAAACACTGCTGCTATGGAACGTGCAGAAACGACTCCAGACACTACGACCGTCCACATACAGTATGACTGTTTGTGCGTACAATCAACTGACAAGCAAGCATGCACAAGTCCTCAACCATAGTGTGTGTTATGGGTGTGTATGTTGATCGGTGTACATGTCACTGCACCAAACTCGCTGTCTCCATGGCAACCATTTATCACTCCTGTTAACCTCCCGTGAACTACATCGGGGTGAGGTATATGACCAGGGGGAGGGGTGAACCCTGACACCACAGTTCACACACACACTTCATATCAGTTTCCCATGATGCTTTGCAGAGTGGATCAAAACTCAGTTTGAGCCTCCTTTTCCCATTGCATTCAAACACTTTTTCTTTTTTGTCCAATCAGATTTCGCCCTTTGTTGCCATGTCATAATCTGCCCAGTGCCTTCAGAATGACTAGTGATGGCCCAAACTATATTTGCAAAGGAACTTCAAACCATATTTGTACTCACAAGGTCAGAACGCTGGCCTTCTATGAGTTCAGTTCTGACATGAAAGCATTTTTCCATCCCCTGATGGTTGGTCTGAGCAAAAGTTGTACTACACAAAAAAACATGGCCGCTTGTAGACTAGCTGTTAAAGAGACTTAATGCATGTAGCTTGCTTTCTTTGTGTTCAAGTTTTTTGTTAGTGCTACAATGTCACCACCTGCTGCACGTTGGATGGCTTCACAAGTCAAAGAGAAGGGTGAAGCAAAGACTCATTCAAAATACATTTATTCAAGTTTAAACAGGGGGAAAAGATGTACATATTACTAAAAAATGTTAAATATTTTGCTATTACACAGTAAAAAGCCTAAAATATGACATCACACAAAAACAATATTTTTAAACCAATTCAGACATGTCGGCATTGCTCACAATCTTCAAATGTCCACGCAGAAGTTAAGGCACCATTAGCTGCTTATGACCTTTGCAGGTGTGTCTTAATCAGCACTACGAAGCATCCTGGTCGGGTTGGATGACACCATTGAATCAGCATCTTAGTGCCCACCATGGAGACGTCAGAAAGTCAGCATCTTGGTTGCCATAGAAACAAGTTACTCAGCATCCTAGTCACCATGGAGACAGTGTCAGTATCTTGGTCGTCATGGAAGTAGTGACTGAGCAGCTGTATCAGACAACAGGACTCAGCATCTTAGTTGCCATATAGATTGTAGTGAGAGCATCCTTGTCGCCATGGAAACAAGTCACTCCGGATCCTAGTTACCGTGGAGACTGACTAAAACGTGAGCCAGAGTCTGCAACCTGATTGCCATGACAACTGCAGTGACCCAGCATGCTGGTTGCCATGGCGACAATGACTGAGCATCTTGGTCACAATGGAGATTAGTGACTCAGCATCCTAGTTACGATGGAGACAATGATTAAAGATTCTTAGTCGGCATGGAGGCATCCTTATCAACATGGCAACAGTAATTACTCAGCAAATTGGTTGCTATAAAGACAATAGTAAAACCTCTTAGGTGCCATGGAGATACAGTTAGTTACTCAGCAAGGCATGGAGATAACCTCAACATCTTGGTCACCATGAAAAATGTGATGGAGTGTCTTTAGCACCACGAAGACAAGTGATTCAGCATCGTTGTCGCCATGGAGATAGAGAATCTTCACAAGTCAATATGCTGGTTGCCACAGACAAGTTACCAAGCACAGACAGACTGCACATTTCGGTTACCATGGGAACGGTGCCGGAGCATCCCGGCCGCAAGCCTCTAAAGCTGTTCGGGGTTGTACGTAAGCAGGAAGATGACGATGCCGGTGAGCACGATGGTCACGGTGAGCACCAGCGTAAGGAGCAAAGCTCGACATAGCAGCCGGCCTGTCAATCTAAACAAGGCCTCGCCCACGCCGCCTGATCTGCCAACATTCCGGAAGGGGGGGCTAGGGAGACCCACATCCAGTGACCTTACGGTGCACTGCCGCTGACCTTGCGATAACCTTGTGAAAAGACAGGAGGCGGAATCTTGTAAACTTCCTGTCATGTGACGTTTCCATCGCATGCGCAGTACAGTTTCAGTTGTCTCGTCTTCTACTTCAGCCAGCATTTAGTGTGAGGTTTAATTTTCATTTTAAAGCAGTGGTTCTCAAAAAAAGTTGAAGATAGGGAGTTACTTTTCAATCTCAGAACAATTAATCAAATTCAAATCAGGGTGTAGGAGAATGTCATTCTCAAATGGCTGCAATTCCAGTATCCCATCACCGGTGCGAATTTTGTTGTAATCTGGTTAATGAATTATGTTAATGCAACACTAGTAGTTTGTGAAGGTGTAGTAATGAACTCTTAAAAGACTCCAAGTCAAAGTTTAAAAGTCTTAATTGAATATCAATACATTGTTCATTTGAATTTATTTTAGTATGAACACGCAAGACTATTCCAAAACACATGTATGATAAAACCTCATTTGTTGTAATAGATTTATGTTTAAAAAAAAATAAATAAAATAAAAAAATAAAAATAAAAAAGTTTTAAATCGCAATATGCATGATCCATACTGCTTATCCTCACAAGGGTCGCGGGGCGTGCTGGAGCCCATCCCAGCTGTCTTCGGGCAGTAGGCGGGGGACACCCTGAATTGGTTGCCAGCCAATCGCAGGGCACACAAAGACAAACATCCGCACTCACAATCACACCTAGGGGCAATTTAGAGTGTCCAATCAACCTACCAAGCATGTTTTTGGAATGTGGGAGGAGTTCCCGGAGAAAACCCACGCAGGCACGGGGAGAACATGCAAACTCCACAGGGAGGCCGGGGCCGGGATCGAACCCACGACCTCTGAACTGTGAGGCGGACGTGCTAACCAGTCGCTCACCGTGCCGCCTAAATCACAATATAGATTTTAAAAAATCAATTAGAATATTTTCCAAAATCATTCATCCCTAATCAGGATGAGTATTTTCTTTAAGCCCCACTCACCTCTTGATCTGCAGCTTGCCCCTGCTGCGCTGGAAGCGAACACTGTAGACGCGTTGCATGGCGGGCGGCAGGGACGCCAGCACGTCTGCATCGGTAGCAAGCTGGGGCAGGCCCAGGGTGGGCAGCGGAGTCATGCGGCGACACAGCGGGCAGCGGATGGCAGCGGGCTGCGCCGACTTGACGTTGATGCGGGCCAGACACTCCAGGCAGAAAGTGTGCTTGCACTCCAGCATCTTGGGGCAGCGGAAGACGTTGTTGAAGTGGCTGTAGCACACCCAGCACTCCAAATCTGGGGCGGCATCCTCGGGCGGCGGGGATGGGCGCAGGCCAGGCGACGGAACGCTGACGCACACTTGGTACGATGGCGGCGGGGCAAGCGGACTCGGCACGGTCGGAGTCGAGTTGGAAACTGGGCCAAGCTGAGGAGATGCCGGGGAACGCTGGCCGAACGTCGGGACCACCGGGGCCGGGCTTGGCGGCAACCCGGGATCGGGCGAGTTTGAGCAAGGATTCATGGTTGCAATTGAGAGGAAACTTTTCACTTGTCACATTAGGTTGGGGCGTCACCTTTGACCCCTGGAAATAAATAACAGCAAATCATCATCAACCTTGTGAGCCGCTTGCCCATGAGTCAATACAATGGACCCCCTTATTTGCAGAGAATAGGGATTAGGTGAGTAGTGAAAATCTGCATATAATTGGCAACCCCCCCCCACCGCAGGAAAAATAAAACCGTTGAAAGATACCATCAATGAGTCTACCACAAAAACAAGGGGGAGGGGAAAAAAAAAAATCTTTCAATGTATTAAAATTACTATTTACTCTTAATTTGAAAAGCTAACAGTCAAACAAAACATTATCTACTGTATAGTACCAGAAATAACCCCTATGACATCAGCACTATTAGGTAGAAAAATATTTAAATATAATACATTTGAGTAGGCTTGCTTGTTCAAATCGATGACTAATGCTTTGACCAACAACATGCAGATTAAGACCCGCCTAAAACATGACAAGTCAGCTCATTGTTTTATCTATGACACCGCTCATTGCAAAACCTTTGAAAAAGGAGACCGGTAGGATGACATGACACATAGGAGTTTGCTCTTATGACAAACATCTTTTTGTGGAGTCGAAGGCATCAGCGTGACAGCGACCTTTGATGTACACGGCTGGTGCTGGCCATGATGCGTTTGTCTTTACATTCAATGACTGATTTTTCTCTGCAGAATACAGTAGCGATTGAACAATTTGGGGTTGTGTTGATAAGGTATAATACCAACTTGAACAAAGTTTGGTTTGCAAATTCAAGCACAATTTTTTTTTTTTTTTTTTTTTTTTATTTGCTGAAAAGTGGTTTCGGGTGTGAGGATTCACCCCAACAGTGACCAAAAAAAATATAAAATTAAAAAAAAAAATTGGTGGACACCATGCATCCACTGTTCTCAAAGTGTGGTACAAAAGCTGCCTGCGACAGTCACGGCTCACCTGTTTTCTAGGGTTGGTTTCAAGACGTTCGCAATGCAAGCCCAATGACAGCGTGACTTTCATTTCAGGTGACAACAGAGGGCGGTACTCAACATGGCAGCACCCTCAATTTTTATGAAAACGGATGGATTCATCCGTTTGATTCTTATCCCACAAATGCAATGTTAGATCAAAATAGCATATAAAGACTAATTTGGGGCAAAATTGCAACCCTCCCTTCAGTTTGCCTTCAAGTTGTAAGAAAATCCCCAGTTACCAAGTGACCAAAAAAGCAAGCAAATCAAGACAATTCCCAAAAGAACTTCAAGCTAGTCGAGTCATTGGTTGGGTTTAGCAAGTCAACAGTCAAATCATATGAGCTGGCTCAGTCACGTATGCTGTATGCCAGTTTGCACTGAGTAACTGTACTCACATAAACTGTTGTATCCTGCAAACAGTATGTACTTCAAATCCATAAACTCAACATTGCAGATAAAAAAAAGCATAAAAAAAATTAATCTGATTTTTCAATTTAATCAGCACAATCCATCATCAAAAGCAATTTAATTCACGTCATCAAGACAGATGCAATCATTTGAAAATGTACCTTTTCAAAGATGTTGACGATTTCTTTGATGGAAATCAACCATGCCGAATTCACACAAGACTTTACTGAGCCGAACAACGTGAAAGGTAAAAGACTTGAAAAGAAAAATGTCCATTCACAAACGTGAAGAAGCTCGATGTAATACGATTGTGAATCAAGTCTGGTGCTCTCACCACTCACATGGAATCATGTGTTTCACGTTGTCCTCTTGTTGTCTAAATGTGCAAGATGAGGCGACGACACATCAGCTCAGCTGCGTTCTTGCGCAGCTGGGTCAAGTCAAGTTGATTACAAGAAGACATTTTTTTCCTTTTGTTTTTTTTCTTCCATGTCTCTAAAGTTATACATTAAAAACAATGCAAAAGGAAGAGGCAAAAACATGAAAAATCTTAATCACGATGTACTGTAATTTGGTTGAAAACTATAATGTTTGAGTGTTGAGTCATTGATGGCAATTGTCCAAATACTTTGTCCAATTCAACATCACATGACATGATTTAAGTTATTTAACAATATTGTTGTTAAATGACAGCTGAGCACCTACACTTGAATGATGTGTGAATTCATGAGCAAAAATATGCATGCACACAATTACAGTCTAAGTTCTTCTGGGCTCAATGGATGTTAATATTGTGGAAATACATCATATATTTTTTTATGAACGTAAAAAAACGTTTTAAATCTATTTTCACAGAAGGGATACATATTTTAGGAAAAACACATGCTTCATAAATAAATAAAGTGGCACCTACGAAGTCAACATTCCCAAATGAAATCAAATCCAGCCTCCCCCCCAAAAAATTGTTTTTAATAGATTCAAATGGCACTGTATTGTAGAACGTAAAGAAATAAACTGGTTTCATAAAGTGTAATTACAGTACATTGGGACAAGCTGTGCCACAAAACAACTGAAGTGTTGGATCTGTGCCATTAAGGTTGTGTGGCCTAGTGAGTGACATCAGAAATATAGTCTTTGTGAGAGCCCCCGGACATGAGTTTTGGCTCACCGTAGCGATTTGTTCTCTTTTTTTTATTTTAACTGTTTGTCCTGTTCATTAAAAGACTGAAAGCACATCAGCGAATAAGGCTTCCCTTACAAAACCTTGACTCATTCACTGCCAGGAAGGTTTATATTTGTCAGACAGAATTTTTAGGCTCATAGACGATGACTGCGAGTCCACTGTTGATCTGTCTAGAAGCACTTGCGGTGGACGATGCTGGGGCCAGTCTCGTCGTAGTCCTGCTTGGTGATCCACATTTTCTGGAAGGTGTCGAGTGAGGCCAGAATGGAGCCGCCAATCCACACCGAGTACTTCCTCTCCGGGGGGGCGATCACCTGGAGCGAGATGGTGGAAATGTTAGACACACTTTAAGAGCTAATCCTTGAGAAATATTGGACTTGAGAGCTGGACACTAGAGTTGCCTCTGACCTCTGAATGTGACCCAAGGGTAGCATATACAGACTGAACAAAAGGGATGTAAGGATTGACCCTTGAGGAACCCCACATGTAACAATTATTTAGTCAGATCAAAATTTTCCAATGTTAACAAAATAACTCCTGTCCTCTGTGTAGGATCTGAACCATTTTAGGACTGTTCCATTTAGTCCTACCCAAGTTTCCAACCTGTTCAACAGTATATTATAACCTGCTGTGTGTGCTGGGAACGTTTGGCCCTCTGCCGGATATTCAGCTCTCACATTTAGCAGAACTTCTTTAGCAGTCTGAGGGAGGTACTAATTGTGCTTGGTGCTTTTCCCTGAATCAAATGGTGGACACCATGGGTAACAAGGGTTGTCAGGCTGAAGGAGTCTTATTCTAACGTAGAGGAGAGGTACTGACTGTCCAAGCGGCAGTTGAAGAAAACTTTGGTTGTGGGAGGTGTTTAGCCTGGCCATGGTGCAAGACTTTCAGAAGGAGGAAGTCATTCCCTATCCCCATGGTTTACAGTGCAGACAGGAGCTTGCTGACCTCAACTAAGGACACCATATGCGGTGGATGGAATACTGGAAATGTGCAGTGGGATACGCATTCTTGTTCTTAATTATGCTGCATCTCTTTTAGTCCTGCCTGGTGTGGTGTGGCACAATGTGTTAGTACGAGAGGCGCAAAACTCTAAAATCTGCCTTGCCTGTATACTGTAAAAACCAATGAGAAATGGTCACTTAAAAATCTACAATGCAGCAAGAGCGCAAACCATGAACTGCTCGATAGCAGGGGACACCATAGAGAGCCCCCAGTTTGTTGACCTCAGGAGCTCATCTCTGCCCAATCACTCATGAGGAGCATCTATCTCAGACGCTTTCATTTGTGATTCGAGACTCAGGACACGCTGGAGGGACTACAATATGTCTCACAACGCCTCTCTGTCCTACCCTATCTGTAGGTCTTACCTTGACCTTCATGGTGGGCGGGGCCAGAGCAGTCATCTCCTGCTGTATCCTGTCGGCCATGCCGGGGAACATGGTGTTGCCACCTGACAGTAGTATGTTGCCGTAGAGGTGCTTCCGGGTGTCCATGTCGCACTTCATGATGCTTTTCCAGGCTGTCTCGTGGATGCCACCCGTCTCCATACCTGAACACATAAAGAGAAATGTTCTGCAGCAACAGGAAGCACAGTGAAGGCCTATGCACTTGGTACCTGATTGGCCTTCAATGGGGATGACCCAACCGACTCCAACGATCTCGTCGCAATTATAGAAATCATCAAGACACATAAACACTTGATTCCGTGGGATGTTGCATTCCAAATGTAACCCCTTCCGCCGGTGAAAGCTTACAAGACCCTGCAACACTTTCCAATGCTTGCCTGCACTGCTTCCTAATCACTAGGGCATTTCACTTTCTTGCAGTTAAAAAAACTGATGTAATGGATGGATTTCAAATCTGATTGAATAAAGAAACGGTTACATTGCTAATATATTTTACATTACATGGGTCAGCACGACTGATTCTGAAGGCCTTGGGCAGATTGTAAATGAACAGCAGGCCAGTGCTTCTGTTGTCATGGCGTTATTACTGTTGTGGATACAGCTGTTGTTGTGCCAATTGTTCTCTCATCCCTCCCCTAGTCACTCAATCTGTCTAACCTGTTTGCTCTTTGTCTATCCTGGGTCCCTCTACGCCACGGGTGTCAAACTCAAGGCCAGATCCGGCCTGCGATATCATTTTATGTGGCCCGTAAAGGCAAGTCATATTTGTTAACTTGACATGTTTCTTTGAAATTGTCTTCACTGTTAACACAACATATGAGATATTGCAAGCATTTGTTACCAATCCCTCCTTTTAAATACATTGAAAAATAGTTAAACTATTTACTGGCTTCTGATTTCAAAACTAGTTATCCATCAATTTGCTGTGAATAATGTGATAATGTAAGGCGATCATACTTTTATATGGGTTCACAGTCGTAACGGCCAGAGATAGAGGTTTTCCTTGCCTCCATGCCAAAAGGGGTTTCAATTGGTTTTATTCAAGGACTGTGGTTCTTGATCGGCTCAAATTAGAAACTGCCTTGAACTTCTGTTGCGAGTTGGCGTTAAACAAATATAATGCCTTGACTTGACTAGCTGCGAGAGTAGGCCTCGCTGGAATAGGGAGCAGCATGTCGCACCAAGAACAGAAGATTAAAACCTGAGCATAGAGTGCAATAAATTCAATTCTGCATTGTTACTCACCGAGGAAGGATGGATTGAAGAGCGGCTCTGGGCATCGGAACCTCTCATTACCGATGGTGATGACTTGGCCGTCAGGAAGCTCGTAGCTCTTCTCCAGAGAATGGGACCTCAGCGCTGTGTCCATCTCCTTATCAAAGTCCAGCGCCACGTAGCAGAGCTTCTCTTTCATGTCGCGCACAACCTCCTGGTCAGCTGCGAAAAATAACAGGAACTCAATTTCAATAGGAGAGAGCAAGGAGGACAGGAAGCCAGTGGTACCTGAAGTGGTGAAGCTGTAGCCTCGCTCATCCAGGATGTTCATCAGGTAGTGGGTCAGGTCTCTGCCTGACAGGTTCATTTGCAAGATTGCATGAGGGAGAGCGTAGCCCTCGTAGATTGGCACCAAATGGGCTTCACCGTCTCCAGAGCCCATGACAATACCTGTGGGTGGCGGACCGGGGGGGAAGTGAGGATCAATTCAATTCATGTTTGATGATTTTTTTTTTTTTTTCGACAACTAAGACGCAAAGAACAGTTTCATAAAATACTTAGTTTTCCAAGTGCCACAGTCTCTTGTGCCAAACTGTAGCGACCCATGCAAAATAGCCACATTTTTAACATACACGCTTCACAGTGCGTGCATTGTCAGACTGGGGCGCAGTAACTCATGTGGGAGGGTCAATGCCCACACAAGCCGCTCCGCTAACTTTGTTGCCAAAACATTGAGCCGACAGACGTATCACAGTGACTTACCTGTGGTGCGACTCGTGGCGTACAGCGACAGGACGGCCTGTAAGGCCACGTACATGGCAGGCGTATTGAAGGTCTCAAACATCACCTGCAGTATTGTAAACGTTAAAGAGCAAACAGGAAACAGTGATTACGAGTTTGGACCTGATTTACTAAAGATTTGTGCATGCAAGAAGAGGCGCAAACTTATAAGCATTTTTGAAATGCCAGAAACAAAAATGCTCATGACATATTGCCTAATTAGCATTGCCTTTTTGGAGCTGTTGAATGAGCCAAGTGGTGAGTTGGACCCAGTCACAAGAAGGAGTAATGCCATATCACCTTTGACAAAACATATTTCAACTCTACATTTCCTGGGGTCTGCATGGGTCATTTCGGTACATTGTGAAAATTGGATACGGCATGAAGACCTGGGCACTAACCTCCGTCATTTTCTCTCTGGTGCACTTGGGGTTGAGCGGCGCAGTCAGCAGGATGGGGTGTTCCTCAGGGGCGATGCGAAGCTCGTTATAGAAGGTGTAATGCCAGATCTGCACCACATCAGAATGAGAGCTGTAAATAAGAATTGTTTGAAGTCTGAAACTTTGGTGCACACACCCTGGACCATCTATGGGCCAAATCCAGGTCAAGAAAGTAAAAACCTGGACACAGTTTGGCTTTAGCCACAGGTGCTTCTCCTCAACCGGCAGGTAAACGAGCTCAGTTGATTAATCGTAATGTAATGGGAATCAGGTTATACTTTGAGAGCATTTTTTCAGTTCACCCTGAAGTTGCATTTATTTAGAAACTTGCAATCTTTACCAGAAAAAGACGTCACTGTTGAGAATAAAGTTATGTTTTTCCAAGATAAAGCTATAATGGTTTGATGAAAGTCAAGTTTGCTGATGACGAGGTTTCACTGTAGATAGGACAAAATAATGCCTCTCGAATTATTTTGCAGAGCTCCAAGTTTCGGATCGAGGACCCCCAGTTGACGACTGCTGCTTTAGAAGCTGAGGAACAGAAACATTTACCAAACAACATCACCTTCTCCATGTTGTCCCAGTTGGTGACGATGCCGTTTTCGATGGGGTACTTCAGGGTCAGGCTTCCCCGCTTGCTCTGAGCATCATAACCCACAAAACAATTCTTCTGGCCCATACCCACCATCAGGCCCTGCAGCACACACATAAACTCTCTGTTTCAGCATTTTCTTCTTCTTCTCACTGCCCAACTTTTGTGTTCCTCCTCCTACCGGATGTTTGGGGCTGCCCACGATGGAAGGGAAGCATACTCGAGGGGCATCGTCTCCAGCGAAACCGGCTTTGCACATGCCCGAGCCGTTATCAAGCACCACGGCGGAGATGTCATCGTCCATTTCTGAAACATTTGGTTTGGCTTGGAATGTTATTTTTCAACATGAAGGCAATAAAAAAAAAAAATGGACAATCAACAATAGTCAATGAAACACATGTCAGTCTCCAAATATCAGTAGGAAGAAGTCCAGACAGTAGTCCCTCAGGGTTAGGTTGCAGGAACCCTGCAATAGACAAAATCTGCAAAGGAGCGACCATATACTTATTTTATTATTTCTATGTAATTTCAAGCTTCACAACCCTCTCCATACCCTTATTAATCTTTCCTAGTCTTATAAACACCTCATATTAGGTCTGGGACTATTGAATACTTTCATAATATATTACTCTATGAATCATCCCATTTTCTTATTTTAGTAAGTATAAACATGGATTTTGCATAATAATAGTACAAAATAGGCATGTGAGGTGCAGGTATTATTTTTGTCCTCTTGGGGTCACCATCCTCACATGCTACACTGTTGTCTCTGTGACTGTGAATGTGGCTTTAAAAGGCGTGGCCATGCTGGTTGAGTGACATGGAAGTCAGCAAGTAAGAGTGTAGACTCGGCTGTTGTTGGCTCAGGATAATGACTATTGGTTCGCACACTTTTAGCAGTGTGCGTGTTGAGGGCCGCTGCGATACAGAGAAATTGCCAAAAGTGAACCGCGATATGGTGAGGGAAGAATGTATTGATGAAATCCCACCCCTTCTCTCGTCAGAAACACAATCATACAAAAACTGGGGCAGACGAAAACCAAAGTTCCACTGTACTCCTCCCAGTTATTTGTTAAGTATATAAAGTATACACAAATTGAACTTCCTGACTAGTCGACACTGGTAGACACAATTCTGTGTGTGGCCGGTAAGTAGATGAGCTTCGCATATGTTTCTGTAAGAAATTGAGTTTGCATCTGTTTTTGCATTCGCAAACCTTTCATTAATCAGGCAATAAGACTCCACATTAAGTGATGTGATTTGTGTTTTTGCATTGTCAGCATCCACACATTCGCTCTTCGTTTCGTGCCTGTCAAACCGGTCAAACCCGATCCAGCGGAGTCATACCAGACTCTTATCCTGGCACCAGAAAGACTTTTGGAGATACACTGAAATAACATGTTGTCTTTCTGGCATTTTGATGCAGAAAATTAATTGCTTTAATTGCATAAAACTGCATTTTATGTAGTGACTGCATATATATATATATATATATATATATATATATATATATATATATATATATAAATTTGCCATATATTTATACATATATATACATACATATTTGCCATTACCAGTTGACATGTCCTACCTTTACACGTAGTGTGTCAGGTGTGTTGAAGTCTGTGTCAGGTGCGTTACTGCATTGATGAAGCAGTGACCACTTTTGATGTGTTGAGTGGCGATGGTGGGGCAAAAGAGGATGTTGGGGGTGGGCCACAGCTGCTCTCTGTCTCTGATTGGTCCGTGTGCTCACAAGCTGCCAGGTGGCGACTGGCGGTGGCAGGGGTCCGTCACTCACACGACACGCATAAATATGTCTGAGGAGGTTCTCAGTCATTGTATTCTGCAATAGTTGAATGGAGGAAACTGACTGGAGAACATTTACAACAACGTATCTTTCCATCAAGAATTGTTTCACACCGCGGGCGAAGTGAGTTCATTTGGCATTCACCTGGTAACAACAACATAACCTCGATGTGACCACACTCACTCGCAATAGGGAAGCCTTTTGGAATTAAAATGTCTTCAACAACCAACAACAGCAGAAAAGAAAAAAATATACAAACCCAGTTTGAAGACAAATTTCTTCAGCAAGACACCTAACTATATGTCATGTGAATATTTTTTTCCAATGACAGTCATCTGACAGGCATGAGAAAAAGTATGTCTACCGCTAATGCGAGTGATTTTTTTCAGTGACCAACAAATAGGTTTCGTATACACAAATGTGTATTACTGTCTATATACTTCTGTTGTTCTTGATGTTGTGTAAATACTGTGCATTCAGCATCATGGATAACCAGTAATGACGGGTCCCCATAGTCTGTATTGCAGCAAGTGTTAAAAAGAACATTACGGTGGTCGAAGGAGTGAAATCAGAAGTGATGCCTTCACCAATACTCGAAAGTTGCAGTGTTTTGCCATGAATACATTTTAACTCATTGGGCTGCCATGTGGCGTCAACTGTGGACATTGCTAGGGGCACTTGCGGTGGATGATGGAGGGGCCGGCCTCGTTGTAATCTTCCTTGGTGATCCACTGCTCCTTGAAGGAGGACAGCGAACCCAGTTTGGAGCCGCCAATCCACGCCGAGTACTTCCTTTCTTGGGGAGCTATGATCTGAAGTCAGATGGAGGAGATTTTAGACTGACAATTATCTAGCCAGGGGCGGAGCCAGAAGGTGGCTAATGGTTGGGCCTGGAAAAATCAGGGTGGGCCTGAATATTTCTCTCACTGAGCACAACCCTCCTTTCCCGACAAACTGAATAATATGAAGTTCAGATCTCCCTCAGACAACCACAGTCATGCCATTCTTATTATTCAATAAAATAAAAAACACAACAAAGCATAAATTAAAAAATAACTTCATAATAATTTACAAAAAATCTAAAAGTATGTATTTTTTTCATGAATCTCACTGGGTGGGTAATCTGTCAATCCGCCCCTGTATCTAGTTACTTAAAAATTAAAATGATATCAGTCCTACCCCCTGTTCCATTGAATGTTACTTGCTTTTGGGGGCCCCCTAGTGATTGCGGGTCCCAAAGCAGATGCTTAGTTGGCTTATGCCTTGGGCTGGCTCTGCCCGCATACCACATCTGCCCACTAGGGGTTGTAGAACCTGTGTAATAAAACTGAACAAGTCTTACATTGATCTTTGCACTGGATGGGGCTAGTGCAGCAACCTCCTTCTCCATCCTCTCAGCGAGGCCCAGAAACATGGTGCTGCCACCCGACAGCACCACGTTGGCGTACGTCCCTGGTTAGTTCAGGTGCGACTCTGTGTTCTTCCCTCTATGAATTTATTCCGAAGTGGGCGCAACACTACTGTTTCCGATAAACAATAAGCTCTCTCTAATCGGTCTAGGTGCTCAAAACTTGTATTAGGTGTGCCACTGAACCTGTTCCACTTAATATCCCAGCAAAAGAAGCCTCAGGCTTTTTCACACAATTCTCTGTGGTAGGAAGAGTTCTAGGATTGGTTTACAATACATCCATCCATTATTCAATCCGCTTATCCTCACCAGGGTCATGGGCATGCAGGAGCCTATACCTGCTATCTTCGGGCAGTAGGCGGCGTACAACCTGAACAGGTTGCTAGCCAGCCAGCCAATCGCAGGGTACACAGAGACAAACAAACTGTGCATGTTTTTAGAATGTGGGAAGAAACCTGAGTTGGTTTACAATCAAATAAGATTATTGCAAGAGGTCAAGAATTTATTAGTTTGAAAGCAGATGATCAAACATTCAGTAAATTGTCGATGGTTCTAGAGACACTTGCGGTGCACAACAGAGGGTCCAAACTCTTTATAGTCATCCTTGGTGACCCATCGTTCCTCAAAGGAGGGGAATGTGACCATTAAGGAGCCGCCGATCCACACTGAGTAGTTCCTCTCTGGGGGAGCAATTATCTGCAATGGGACAGAGGCAATTTTAGAATTTTAGCGCAGCTAACTGTTTTTATACACACTCTGTGCCATATTCTGTAAATGTATATGTAATGCAATATAAACCATCTCCTAAATGCACCCCATAGTAAGTCCTCCCAAGCCTAATGGGTCAGACGATTTGTGACTCTGAAAATCTTAACTGTCCAGAGACCAAACTTCACCCAGACATAGGACACCAGGGTTCCAACCTAGAGACAAGCCAGGAGAATGTTCTCGTAGGTGAGCGCCAAGGTTGACAGCGACCAGGGAGCTACACAAGCTTTGTCTATTTACCAGTAGAATTTAATGCCCCACCGGGGGTAGACTGGTTAGCATTTGTTGTTATCACATTTTATCTCCCCCAACCCTGGTTGCCTGTCCCCGAAAATTATATGTACTGTATATTAACCGGTACACGGCAGAAAAAGGTTGGAGATCAGTGCCTTAACCCATACAAGCACCTTTGTGCTAAAAATGGATGTTACCTTGATCTTCATCATGGGTGGGGCCAGGGCAGTGATCTCCTTTTCCATTCTATCGGCAATGCCGGGGAACATGGTGGTGCCGCCCGAAAGCAACATGTTGTAAAACAGCTCCTTACGGAAGCCCTCCTTGCACAACATGATGCTGTTGTAGGCTGTTAGGTGCACACCGTCAGACTCCTTACCTGAATGCAAAAATGGCAACAGGAAGTGGCATTTCAAACAAGAAACAGAAGTTAGGACTTAAGCATAAGGTGTGATTTTAAAAATCAGGTCTAATGACTCAGACTTGAGTCAAAGATTTCTTATTTGATATAAAGCGGTCATTGTCATGAAGTCAAGTTGGTACTTACCGAGGAGGTTGGGCTCAAAGAGCAACTCAGGGCATCGGAACCTCTCATTGCCGATGGTGATAACTTGGCCATCTGGAAGCTCGTAGCTCTTGTCCAGTTCAGAAGAGGAAGTCGTTGTGTTCATCTCCTGCTTGAAGTCCAGCGCCACGTAGGTGAGCTTTTCCTTGATGTCCTGCACAATGTTACGCTGACCTTTGAAAAAAAAAAGTTTTAACTAAAGCGCAAAAGCTCAAGGTAAGAGGAAGTTGGCGGTACCAGCGGTGGCAAAGCTGTAGCCTCGCTCGGTCATGATCTTCATCAGATAGTCGGTCAAGTCTCTGCCTGCCAGATCCAGGCAGAGGACGGCGTTGGGGATTACCTGGCTCTGGTAGATGGGCACCACGCGGGTTACGTCGTCGCCAGAGTCTATCACGATACCTGCGCAAAGCTGTTGTTAAACCTTTCAAAACAAAACCCCAAGTCAACAGATGCATTACGGCAGCTCACCTGTGGTGCGACCCGACAAGTACAGCGACAGGACGGGCTGGTTGGCCACATACATGGCCGGTGTGTTAAAGGTCTCAAACATGATCTGCAAAATCACCCAGATTAGCAACTTCAATTGTTGTTGTTGGTGTGTTGGTGCGTGTGTGTGTGCGTGTGTGTGTTTGTGTGTTGGGTGCCCTGAAACTAACCTCTGTCATGATCTCCCTGTTGAACTTTGGGTTGAGTGGCGCCTCCGTCAACAGGATAGGGTGGTCCTCAGGGTTGGCACCAAGCTTGTTGTAGAAAGTGTGATGCCAGATCTGAACCACATTGGTGTCAGTAAGAAATATCCATCCATCCATCCATCCATCCATCCATCCATCCATCCATCCATCCGTCCATCCATCCATCCATCCATCCATCCAGTCATCCGTCAAGTAATACACCCTTGTCAGATTATGAGGTATTGATTCCAATGGCAAATCTCCCAAAACAAACGTCCATTTTCTATACTGTTTATCCTTACCATAGGGTCACGGGTGAGCTGGAGTCCATCCCAGCTGACTGGGGTGAGATGCGAGGTAAAACCTGTGCTGGTCGCCAGCCAATTGAGAGCCAGGGCACATTGCTACAAACAACCATTCAAAATCTGTAGAGGTTGAATCAAGACAATTGGACTGTTGCATGGATTCCACACCTAAGATTTAGAATTGAAGAAGCTTTTGGGATTAAAGGTGAAAGGACTGTTGCATGGATTCCACACCTAAGATTTAGAACTGAAGAAGCTTTTGGGATTAAAGGTGAAACGTCTTCAACAAACAGTCCAGTTGCTTTGATTCAACCTTTGATTGTCATAACCTGGATGGTTTAGACTCGCTACACAGACATATAACCATTCTAAATCCATTCAACATTCATAACCATGAATAATTTAAAGCCCTGTATATACAGGCATGTTGCATGTTGGAATGTGGGAGGAATCTTAAGTATCCGGGGAAAACCCACGCAAGCATGGGGGGAACATGAAAATGTCACACAGGAATTCCATAAGTGAACCCCCAATCTCAGATCTGTGAGACCGATGTACGAACCACATGTCCACATTTGTAAACTCCTTCCCTAAAATACATTTCTTTCAGTGATGTCATCACCTTCTCCATGTCATCCCAGTTGGTAACAATGCCATGTTCAATAGGGTACTTGATTGCCAGCAGTTCACGTTTCCTCTGGGCTTCATCGCCCACCAAGCAGTCCATCTGGCCTACGTCCACTGTTGCAGCCTGCAGGACACAAACGCACAGTCATTCAGATTGTTTTCCACCTTCCCTCTGAACTACTCCTTCCTCATGCCTGATGTTGGGGATGGCCCACAATGGAGGGGAAGACGGCACGTGGGGCGTCATCTCCAGCGAAACCGGCCTTGCACATACCAGAGCCGTTGTCAACCACCAGGGCGGCGATTCTCTCTAGCTGGACCATTTCTGAAAGGTGACATTATAGAAAAGGTTCAAGCTGACAATTTGGAGAAACACACCCAGCAACTTCTTCTCTCTTATCTGGGTCTGGATTGCGGGAGGGAAAACCGCAAATCTAATGGTTTCCAGCCACCTGCTCGAGTTCCATGTTCAGTTCAGATGTCATCCTTTTCGCCTGTTCTTGGTGTGCCACCCAAGACGTCTTAAGTTGGACAATGGAGTACCTCATTTGGGAGGTGACTGTGAGCATCCAAGACAGCTGAGCAGCACCGATTCTACTTTTGAGTCCCTCCAAGGTGACAAAATCTCTTGCCCTATAATTTCCTCGAGTCACCACCCAAAGCTGGTGACCACTATTGAAGGTAGGAATGAAGACTGTGAGCAATACGCCCGGATTCCTAAATGGGTCGCCCTGAGGCAGGACTTGGCTTCCAAACTAAAGGATGAATCACAATTATTGTAATCCAATATTTCCTGACTGAGAACCCGGGCCTCACATTTGGAGGTGCTGATGCAAACCTCCCCAGCAAATGTTAAAATCCACAGGTCGATGATGCAATAAGGATTACCTCATATCCAAGTAGCAGCTGATCAATGGATTTTCTGAGTATATTTGTGTTCATGAGAGTCTTCCGTATTGACTCAGACTAATTTGCCTTGGCAGAGCCTACCAGGGGCATGTAGCTGCTGACAACAACGAAATGGTGTCACAACAGTGTCCAGGCTTGCTTGTCAGGTCTGTGAAACCTAATCGGCTGTAGTTACATAACTTGGTTGAAAGTGCATGAGGACTTATTGAGACTCATGTAAACAAACTCTGTCTGTACGTAATACAAAAAAGCCAAAGTTTCTATTTAAACTGCAAATACTTTTTAATTGACAAAAAAACATCGCAGAGTTCACCATTTGACAATGTACAGTGTATCTTACCCGTGCAGATGTGTCTGTGGTACGTTCAGGTGTGTCCCTGGTGCATTCAGGTGCGTCCCTAGATGTTTCGAGTGTGTTCAGGTGAGTCTTTGGTGTATTCCAGTGATTCTGGTGCATTCAGGTGTGTTTCTGGCGCTTTCTGGCGAATCTCTGGTGTGTTCAGCAAATACTTAGTATTTCTGTTGTGTTGAGACTTTGGGGTCTTCAGCTGTTGAGTCTTGTGTGTTCACACTGTGCCTCGGGTGTATTCATGTGTGTCCCTGCTACATTCAGAAGCATTCAGGTGTGTACATGTGCATTTCAGGTGTGTCTCTGGTGCGTTCCGGTGATTCTTCGGTGCGTTCAGGCATGACTTTGGTGCCTTGAGATGCGACTCTTGTCTGTTTGGGAGAGTCTAGCGTGCTCAGGACTCATGTGTGTCTCCAAAGTGTTCATGTGTCTCTAGTATGTTCTAATGTGCCATCGGTGCGTTCAGGTGAATCTGATGCGTTCAGGTGTCTCGCCGGTGCGTTTAGGTACGTCCCTGGTGTGTTCCTGTGAGTCTGCTTTGTCCCCGGTGACCTCAGGTGTGTCTCTGGTGCATTCAGATGCGTCTCTGGAGTGTCCAGTTGTGTTCACGTACATCCCAGGTGCATTCCCTTGAGTCTGGGTCTTTCTGATGTGTCTCTGCTGTGATCAGGTGCATTCAAGTGCGTCCCTGGCGCATTCAGATGAGTCTGCTGTGTTCCCCCGTTGCATTCCAGTAAATTTCCAAGGCATTCAGATGCCTCCCTGGTATACTGTAGAGCATCTCCGGTGCATTCAGATGCGTCTGTGGTGCATTCAGGTGTGACCAGTTGGCCCAGATGCATGTGTGTAAATGAAGCAGCACGATTTCGTTTGTGATCTTTTTTTTAGGTCTGGGGATGGGGCGAGGCAAACAGCTGTTGTGTGCTGCACCTAACATGCTAGTTAAAGAAGCCTCAGGTTTGCAACCAAATTCCTCCATCAAGATCACTGTGATTGGCTGTCAGACAGGAAGCAAAGACAAAGTATATGTATGAGTGCATAAAAGTATTTTTTTTGTTTGATCCACATTCACATCTGTATGTGAACTATTTATCACTTTTGTAAATATGTCCATGTATTTTTATTAATATTATTTTATGTTTCTTCTTTTGTTTATTCCCAACGTTTACATGTGTTGACAGCCAATGAGAAACCAGTACTTCTTCCCTACATGAAAATGTGGTGTGTCGTTGAGCCTTTGGGGGATAGTGGGGGAAATTTGTAGTTGGACCAGGTCAGCTTGTAGGCGTGTGTTTGTGCATGTGTGTGCATGTCTGAATGAGTGTGACGGGGAAAACATGGCTATTTATGCCACAGAATTCCGTGTCATTGCGTGTCTTCAAACATGTTGTGTGATCCTCAAGGTTGACTGGAATGTAATTTGTATGTGGCGAGTAGTTTGACATGATAATTGTACATTTAGGGGGTTAGAGTTAGAGCTTTGTGTGCATGTATACATATTTTGGTTTGTTGTTGTCAGAGTCTTCTGATGTTGACAAGCCTCAAGGAGGTGTTTAGTGACAAGTTTCCTCTACGTTTTACATTGCAGGCTCTGGTCGGCCTGCCTTGTCTGGGCCCCTCTGGCTTTGAGACTTTCAGGTGGAGCCCGCTTAGGTAGTTCACATTCTCCAGCTGGCTGCAACCTGCTTGCGGCGCCACTTGATTAAGGACCTCATGAGTACCTCCCAAGGACCCCACAAGAAAAAGGACCTCCACAAGCTTTCTAAGCAGGCATACGAGTAACAACATGCAACATGATGGAAATATCGGTGTAACTTGGGTGAACCCAGATGGACAAAAAGACGAGAATGTGTGTGTGTGTAGTCTTACCAATGTGAGTAACTGCGTGGATGCAAAAACAAGAATTTATATGTAGACTCACCAATGTGTGTAACCCCATGAACATAAAGACAAGAGAGTGTGTGTAGTTTCACCACCACATGTACTGACATGAATTTGTATCGCCTTGAGTTGAGTTAAGTAAAATAGTTGTACCGAAGAGGGCATGAAAGTGTATTTACCCACACTTATCAATGTGTGTATCTACAGGGGTGAAAATACAAAAATGTATGTGTTGTCTTGATTAAATACTGTTTGAAAATACAAGACAAGGGTCAATCTCTGGAATGATGTTTTATTCCATCTTCAATAAACTAGTTATACCACGACATCATCAACCTCATCATCATTATCACCATCATAATCATCATCATCTTGCTGTGACAGGAAGTGAGGCCGCCATGATGAAAAAAGGTCAGGCAGTGTTGTCGTCACCTGCAAAACACAACAAGGTCAAAGTGTGTGTGCATGGAAGTGTGTGTCTATGTTTGAATGTGCGCATGTATCCCTATATCTTTGTTTGGATGTGTGTTTGTGAATGTGTGTGTGCCTACAGTCAACTTTGACTTTGGCAGGTGCAGGTGGCGACGGTGGCGGCGCCTGTGCAACGCAGGTGTAGGCCACCTGGAGGTATCGTGTGTTCTCCTTGCAAGGGTACTCTCCAAATACCAGCTCGGTGACGGGAACCTCGCAGGATCGCCGGTTACCGCAGCTGAAGGTGGGACATACACGCACACACACACACAGACACAGTCGGTGACGCTTCCTGTTTTTGCACAGGTGGGTGCGTGTGTGTCTTCTCACAGGTCCTCCACCACCAGCTCGGCCCACGGGAAGGAGCAGAAGACGCCCTCGCCATCGTCAGGGTGACGCTTTCCCTCGCCGCAGCGTGTACCCACTCCCACTTTGTACAGAATGTGGTCCAAGCGGATCTTAAAGCTTGACTCTGCGCAAGCACACACGCACACAGCGGGAACATTAACACACACAGACAAACACAAATGTCAAATGACAAACACAATCGTGTATGTGTATTTTCTTACCACATGATATCACAGCCGTGTCGTTGTGACACGCGTAGACCACCACGCCCTCTGTGACACATCATCGCCACCATCAACGTCCTCCTCCTCCTCATCATCATCATCATCATTTGTGTGTTTCGATTAAACTTACCACTTGTGTGAGAGAGGAAGTAAAGCGCAGAAACCACTGGAAAAAACAACAACTATAAATCATGTTTGTCATCTGTCACATTTTACATTGTCTTGGCATGTTTATTTGTAGTACTGTATATTTCTGCATGTATCCATCACACAATACGTAAACGCGCGCACACGCACACACACGCACTTACACACAAATTTCATGTAATATTCTTATTTTTAAAAAGAGCCGTTAAAAGATGTCCATGAACACTTAGTAAGAGTAGTAAAATTCAATCTAACACTTGATTGTTAAATGTGAAAAACATAATATACTTAAAAAAAGTAATTATTATTGCAGATGCTTTTAAAAATAGTGATGATGTCGCCAATGTAAAACCAAAGATTAAGTGTGGTGGTATACTCACAGGCCAAGGCGAGCATCCTGAACATGATGGCGGCGTCTTTCACGCAGGCATCCAGTAAATGCGCCACCGTTAGCATCGCGGCTATTTAAACATCTGCCACGGACAAGCACGCGCAAGTCCCAAGCACGTAGGCTAGCTGTCGCCACCGCCGCGGGCTAGCGGGCTACATGGGCCTCCTCAAACAGATGTGACGAGCGTGTCGAAAACTGCTGCACAACTCCATAAATGCCAATTTTTGTACAGCGTCCAGCTGCTTCAAAATTTTATGGGACAGATGTGACATTGATGGCAGCTGCAGCTAATAACCAACAACAACTGAAGCTTTAATAATAATAAAAATAAAAATAACAATGCATGTTAGTATAGCATAGATACTTCCAGCATCAAATGTGTTATCATGTATAAACAAACCATCATTAAAACTTGTAGATAAGCCTAAGCATCCAAATTTAAGAATGAAGGTTGTTAGCAACCAAACTTTCATATGGAGATTGTTATCGTCAAACTGTGAGCCATAAAACTTTAGCATGAGGTTTTCAGCATCAAAACTCTTAGCATCATGACTTAAGCATGGCTGTTATTAGCGTCAAAAACTGTACACATTAAAACGTTAACATGGAGGTACCTATACTGTTAAACCTGTTAGCATCAAAACTTTAGCATGAGGTTGTTAGTATCAAAATTGTCAGTGTTAAAACTTTAACATGGACGTTGTTTACATTAAAACTCTTACCATCAAAACTTTAGAAGGGATTTATCAGCATCAAACCTGTTCATATTAAAATTTTAACATGGAGGTAGGTGGCGTCAAACCTGTTTGTGTCAAAATTTTATAATGGAGGTTGTTAGTGTCAAAACTGTTCGCATTAAACTTTAACATGGAGGTTGTTAGCATGAAAACTCTTAGCATCAAGACTTTAGCATGGAGCGTATTAGCATTAGAATTGTTAAACATTAACATTTTATTATGTGGCACAAATAATATCATCAAAACTGATAAAATGTAGCAAGGATGGTTGTTAGGATTAAAACTCTCAAACTGTTAGCATGTTAGCAACATCAGAACTTGTAGAAAAAACCTCAGCATCCAAAAATTGGCATAGAGGTTCTTAGCGGGTTTTGGAATACTAACTTTAGCATTGACGTAGATTTTTAGCACCAAAACCATCAATTGTTAGCGTCTATTGGCATCCAAATTTTACCAAACAAAAAGTACATTTTACTAAACACAACAGACCCTGAACTGACAAGTCCTGGTGTTATTTGGTTTTATGTTTCATATTTATTGGGTAAAAATAATGTTTACTCTAAATAACATGCTGTAGACTTTTATTCCATGAATACTTGCTTTCGTATTGTTCTATTTAATCCTTTCCTCCATTTTCTTTTCATATATTTACTTTGTGTGCTTTAGCATATATACTGTATGTTTATATAATTGTTGTTTTAGGTGTTTTACAATAAAAAAATATATAATTTGATTTTGATTGTGCCTTTTTTTTCCTTTAGTTCTTATTTATTTATTTTTTTGGTTTTTTTGTCTTTTTATTTACTTCATTTACTACTGTTCTTATACCCTTCAGTTTCACAATGGCGTCACAATTAGGTTTCAAGAAAAAAAAAACGATTCAGAAATTCCGGAAGCAATAATTGCCGTCATAGTTGGCACATGTACTGTTACTAAATTTGTACTACGTCTAGCACCGTTACATTTCACAATGAGTGAAACTCACGACATCTATGTCCAGCCGTGAGAACGACAAACTATGACGTCATAGCCATCCCTTGAGGGTCAGTACCAACCCACAATGCACCGCGACGGCTGTTGAAAATTTACTTCTCTTTCGTCTTCTTGTCTTGAAACATTCTCGTCGCTTTCTTGCGTAAGCATGTTTGAGGATATGTAATTATGATGTAACGTCACAATAACATGACACTCGAAGTATTTGAAAACAAACCATTAGCGTAAAAGCTGGGTACGTGGTATAGAAATGGTACGCGCCATATTGAAAATTCGATCCTTCGGTTCATGCACGTGATGACTGGTGTATTCACGGACACTTCGTGAAAGGTACTCGCCTACCTTGTTACGCTATGAGTGCCCCAAACCGTCTGACCATGAACTGATTTCAACTAGATCACATTCATATGTGTAAAATGGCAGTCAATGTCACGTCCAAGCATTCGCAAAACTATGTGAAATACTTAGGCGTTGTGCCTCATGTCATTTTGTAGTTTTTTCTTACCGTGGTCAACCATACTCGAAACTCTAACCCGAAGGCAACGACCCACACATATTTGGTTGCCGGAAATTACTTCTGACATCAACATGGATGTTTCACTATAAGGCTGTAATAACGACATGTCGTTCAACCAGCGACAAAACATCTCAATATTCGCAAGAGTTAATTCTGCTGCTGTGGACGTTTTGAATTTTCGAACATTTGCAAAACACGTGATTGAATGCCACGCGTTTTTTCACGCAGTCTGATCTCGCGATGTTTGACAATTTCTCCGTACATATTTCGAAACCTCGCGATAATTCAGCGTGTAATCGTCGTAAGCAAACAAAAATGGTGGATCGCTGCTCGTCCATGTGCTTCTTGTGAGCCGAAACGAATCTGTTGAAAGTCATTTGGAATCATTTATCTTTTTTCCACCTTGTTTGAGAAGAAGAGTGAAGTTTTAAGCGTCGCGGCGGACCAAAAGACGACATGCAACACGACGACGTGAGTGAACTAATACTAACAGCATCACACTAATGTTAGCGTGAAACTCGTCGCATTTTAAGTACAACAAACATTGTTGTTTGTGTTTACTAATGACTTCAAGTTGTAAATACGAAGTTTCGTGTTGCAAATGTCTCTTGTGTTCGCTAAAAATCGCTTATGTCCTCGTGTAACCCTATTTACTTAGTTTTCTGTCTGTGCAGGTGATTTGGGACATTATAGGCAACAGGCAGTTCTGCTCCTACAAGGTCAAGTAAGTTTAAAACACATTTTCACGAATTTGCTGAAAAGGTTGTTAGCACAAAACCTTAGGGAGGAGTGTCCAAACTTGGTGCTCGAGGGCCGGTGTCCTGCCTGTTATCCAGCTCTCCTTGCTGCAACACACCTGATTTAAATGATCAACTCTGAAGAAGCTTGATAACGATCAGGATCTCTTGAATCAGGTGCGTTACAGCAGGGATGGATGGAAAACAGCAGAGTTTGGACACCCCTGCCTTAAGGCTTCTGCTAGAAAATGTTACGGAGAGCCTACTAGAACTGCATAAGTTATTTTTGTGTGTTTCAGGACCAAAAGTCAAAGTTTCTGTCGTAATGAGTTCAACATCACCGGCGTGTGTAATCGCTCGTCATGTCCACTGGCAAACAGTCAATATGCCACCATCCGAGAGGAGAAAGGTACACCAGTGCAGCAAAGAAGCGAGATGAAACAATGTCATGTTGAAATGTGCGGAATATGCGTGTTAAAAGTTTTATATGGTTGTACGTCGGCGGCACAGGTCAGTGTTTCCTCTACATGAAGGTGATCGAGCGAGCGGCGTTTCCTGCCAAATTGTGGGAGAAGGTGAGCCAGCGCTAATGACACCTTTGTTTTAAATAAATGTTTTAAATTTGTGTAGTTATTTTTTCTGCAGATGTGTTTACAGACACATTGCAGCACAGGTTTGTATCCTTAGGTGTTGTTTTGAGGCATATTGGCCATTGGGTGATGTAAAGTGCAAAAGGTTTTGAAGGTACATTTTTGTGAGGTTCTGGGTAAAGGCTAATAATGAAGAGTGGGAAGGTTACAGTATTACAGTTTTATTTTTGCATTCAATATTATTTGGCCTTTTGCTCCATCCCATGAGTCACATTCTTCCTGTGTCCATTCACAATTGTCTTTTCCTGAACTGACCTTCTTTAAGCTTCTGATTGAGTAGACTGGTATTGGCTTTAAAAAATCTCAAATTTGATTTGAAATAGCATTTTAAAATTCTTCACCATCATAAATGGGTGGAAAGTGACCTTAAAAATGTAGTAAGTCTTACAGTTGGTGGAAGTGGCGCTCTTAAAAGTCATAATGTGATTCTTATAGCTCTAAAAGCTTTTTAAAAGTCTTGAATTTGGTAGAAGTGGCATTAAAATCGTCTTTACTAGTGGTCTTATGAAGTCTCACACTTGATAACGGTCTTGACAGTCTTACATTTGGAATGAAACTAGCACTTTAAAGGTCTGTGAAATTCTTTTAAATTCTTGAAAGTCGTAAGTGTGATAGAGTGGCTTTAGAAGGAAGTGCGCACTGCATTTCAATAATGCTGACGATTGTTCATATCGACGCAGGTGAAGCTAAGCAAGAACTACGAGAAAGCTCTGGAGCAGATCGATGAGAACCTTATCTACTGGCCTCGTTTCATCCGACACAAATGCAAACAGCGCTTCACCAAGATCACGCAGTACTTGATCCGCATGCGCAAGCTCGTCCTCAAGAGGCAGTAAGTAAACGTCTTCTCCCGTCTCCAAACATGATGGAAGTGCTCTTGGAAGAATCGAAATGTCCCAAATTTGATTGAAACAACAACAAAAAAAGGTATTTTAAAGACTTGTGATGTATATGGTCTTTGAAAAGTCCTAAAACTATATAGGGGTTGAACCAACTAGTCAACTAATACTCACATCAGTGTTTAGGAACATACGAAAATTAGATGATTGGGGATGAGTGATACGGTTAGCCTCGCGTGGCTGTCTGCGACTAGTCCAATCGCCAATAGTTTTAAGGGTGATCCCGGCGGCAACCGATGAATAGACTTTGACTTGATGTTCATCACATTATAGTCGACTACAGCAAATGTTTAGTTGTCTTTAGACTTCTAAAACTGAGAGGGGTGTGATTTTATGTTCCTCCTTAAAATTTATCCAAGTGGTCTTGAAAAAAAAGGTTTTAAGTGTAGCATTTTGGGGCTGGGCATGGACATGGCAAAAAAATAATCATCTATCCATCCAGCCACAATACATATTTTTAATATCGTCTTATCTCTATTATTATTGAGATTTCTTTTCCCCCAAAATTGTTTTAAACTCTCTGTACTGCAAGCAAAAGAACTAGAGAGGATATCAACATTTTATTAACAAGTGAAAAAAAATTAACAGAAAAATATTAAAAGAATTCTACTCGACATTACAATAAATGTTGAAAAATATTAACCAACACAATGAAAGGGAAAGAAACGCATTTAGAGTGTAATAGGGTGCAATGGCTAACGTCGACCAACAGAGGACAGCATTGGTTCCCTTACGAGGGGCTCCAAAGGAGAGCCTTGCATTCTAAAAGCAAAGAGCCACACACGAATGCTATAAAAAAAAGTCATATGTAAAGTGCCACTTGGATGATCTTAACATTGGCGCCTATATAACAGGTTTGCATGTGAAAATGACATCAGTACTAAAATGCCAAAAAAGACTTTAGTGATTTAAGGGCGTTTTTTTATTTGTGATTAGATTTACGACAAATTGGCCCGCCCTCTTTTGGGGCGCGGCTAGTTATTTTTTCGGTCACAGCGGTCTACGTCACAGGAGGGAGGCAAGCGTGGTAATATTGCTCGCTTTGTCAGTTCTGTTGTCTAAAACGGCGACCGATCACCACCAAAATGCAAATGCACATTACTACTCTTGTCCACTTCAACCTGTGAAAGTATAAAAGTGTTCTGCATAATAGTTTGGATTTATTGACATAAAACGTGATCTCATCATGATCACCTCCACAAAATCAAAATTACCGTGGCGATCGCTTCTCCACTTACACAGGATGAAGCGGACAAGAGCATGAATGCGCACACGAACCCCGACTGGTTATATTTCGGACATTTAGCTACGCTAAACTCGTGTCAAATCTCAGGAGGCAGACGGCAACTGGCAGCGGGCAAGCAATCAGGCAAGCATGGATCTTTATCCCCCTCCTTGCCTCCCCGGCTAACAGTAGGATAACGGCACGGCAAATAGCAACAACTACCTTCAGGCCATTAAAACAAAAGGCGTTAGCACAACAACATTAGCTCCTTACTGTCCGCCCGGCCTGCGTCTTCATGTCGCGGAGTTGCCTCCCAAGCAGTCGCGTGCGTTGTCCGACACCGCTTGCAGCCGGCAGCTTCGGCGTGAGAGTGAGGTAAAACCTCATCGAACAAGCGTCATTGTTGAGCGAAAAGTTCCAGCGAGGAGGCTGACTGCACAGCCGAGTGTGGCCGCATTGGAACGTACCGTTTCGTCTCTTACGTTCCAAATTGGACGGCGCGTTGTAGGTCAAAAAACTGGGGCCATTCCTCATCCAAATAAATGTGCACGTCTACTCATTCACACTTCAGTCTCTGTTAATATCCTGACTGGTGTTTAATGCCTCACCCGTCCTAACCGTGATCAGCAAGGAAGCAGTGTGCGCTCGTCCCAGCATAGATCTAAGGCTAGGTTCACACCGCAGGCAAATGCGACCCAGATCGGATTTTTTTGCCCATATGCGACCTGTATCTGGGTTTTTTTTTTATGACCGTCTGAACAGCTTAATTCCGATATTTTTCAAATGCGACCTGGGTCGCTTTCATATGTGGTCCTAGGATGCATATCCGATCTTTTCCAATGCGTTCGCGGTCTGAACGGCCAGGTCGCATATATCCGACATTGACATCATCCGGAGCCCAAAATGTGCTCCGCGCAGGCAGAGGGAAACTGCTGGCAGCAGGGGATCGAATGCACATAGTTGTTTTGTGTAACACTATTGACTTTATATTTTACTTTAATTTAATCCACCCTGAAACATGAAGCATAAAATGGATATTTATGGCGATTGTAGTATTTCAGCCACGGCTCAGCTTCATTTGTTACGCAACTGTTAAGACGTGACGTCATCGTTAATGATGTCTCCATGAAATGAGATATTAAAGTCTCGCCTCATAATTTCCCCCAAATACTGTATTTATTTCTACCTGCTATCTAATCGCTTGACTGTATAAATGCCCTGACACGCTGGACCACATTTACTTCCGCAAACACAATGTCCGGTGTGACGTCGTCTCTTCTTCTGCGCATGCGGGCCACTTTGACGACGCATGTGTTCATACAGCAGACAAGACCGAGGTCGCATTCATAATGTAGTATGAACGCTTACACCAAAAAATCTGAATATATATATCTCACGGAGAGGTTAATCGTTTTGATATGTTGAAGTGGTCATTAGTAGGAACCTCCACATAAATTTTGGTCCCAATTGAGCACCGTTTTTGGACGTTATAAGCAGTGAAACTACAATGATTTCCAATGGAGAGTTTGTAACCGGTCCCCCCAGTGACCCCGACCAAACATGGATAGAACGGTAGGGGGCGTGGCCATTTTCATCATTAAAGCGGCGTTATTCATGGAGTCACTTATTTCCTAATTTCTCCCAAATTTATTGATAAAATAGAAAATGACAATTCTTTTCATTTACCCAATCAAAAAATATATAAAATTAAATTGTTAGTGAAAACATGGCCATCCCAACAATCCCTTGAAGTCTTGAATTAAACTTAAGATGTGTCAAATCTGCCTCCAGGAGGAAGCTGGTTCCCTTGAGCCGTAAGGTCGAGCGACGGGAGAAGCGCAAGGAGGAAAAAGCTCTGATCGCGGCGCAGCTGGACAACGCCATCGAGAAGGAGCTGCTGGAGAGGCTCAAGCAGGGGACGGTATGTAACTGTGGCCAAACATCCCGACGCGGCACCATGCCACCTTTTAACACAGTCTTCCTCCCTTTCTAGTACGGCGACATCTACAACTTCCCCATCGTGGCCTTCGACAAAGCTTTGCAGCACCAGGAGGAGGAGAGCGAGGCGGAGGAGGAAAGCGAGGATGAGGAGGTGGAGCGGGACGACGAGGTGAGCGCGGAGATCGGGTCGAGGTGCAAAAATGGCCGCCGGGAAGCAGGGTTTGAGTTGATGGCGTGGCTTCCTGTGCAGGACGTGGGCAAGAGGGAGTTTGTCGCCGCCGACGAGGTGGAAGAGAGCGACCTCAGCGACTTTGAGGTACAAAACGACGTCGTCATGTGACAAGTTCGCACTGCAGCGAGGGTCCCATGTTTGCCTTTTTCCTCTCTGTGTTGCCGTTCAGTGGGTTGCAAAAGTATTCACACCCATGAGCAACATTCAATTTCTTGGCACAGAGCAAAGGAAAAGGTTTCACTTTGCATGAAAGAAAATGTGCAACTCAAAATAACAAATTTGATACAACGGTGTTAATACTTTTGCAACAATGAAATACAGACTTATGCAATCTATCTATAGTAAATAGTGCCTATGAAAACTGATGGATTGTTTATACTATTTTCTTTCATACACATAGGTGAAACACTTTTCCTTTGTTTTGTGCCAAGAAATTGAGTTTTGCTCATGGGTATGGATACTTTTGCAACCCACTCTAGGTATACAGTGAAACCCAGTAAAATCCACACGTTTTATTGTTTTTCTAAAAGTAGCAAAACAACTTTTGTATAAATCAAGCCCAACAACTCACTTAAACATAATTTCATGTGTAAGGAATAAAAGGGCAGAAAAAGTTGCCAGGATTAAAAAAAATACTTTTGGAGTCGGGGGCACAGTGGTGTGATTAGTCCTCAAATGTATTTATTTTGCCTGCTGGTATGCAGCTCCAACATTGTCATGTCTGGTTTCAGGACATGAACAATTTGAGGACGAGCAGCGACGAGGAGGATCAGGAGCAAAGCGACGAGGAAATGTCAACTGAGGATGAGGACACAGAAGCAAAGGAGAGGACAAAGTCACGCGGCAAAGGCAAATCTCCCGCCAACGGCTCCGCGGCGCGCAAGAAGCGAGCGTACGTGGAGATTGAGTATGAAACTGAGCAGCCGGCCGCCAAGAGCTTTGCCATGTAGGAGCCGTTGGCATCGTGCCTGTCAATCAAACTGAACTGTCTGCGATGTCACCACAAATACAGCATTGCAGTCAATCACTGCTGTTGCCAGTCATCTGACTACATGTCATCATTAGTCGTCCAAAAGATGTTCAAAATTGCATTGTTTTTTCCAAGTAATTCTGCATACTCCAATGTCAACAAAAAGGTTCCTAATTCAGATTGATGTTTGAGTTGTATTGTTTCCAATTAAAACATTTTGAAAAACTGATAACTTCAAAAATATAAATGACAATTGTACATTTTTGCTAATATTTTTTTCCATCACTAAACACGCATGGGTCATTGGCTCAAATTGACCAAAACACACAAAAAAAAACCAAATCAGTAGGGTTCATGAAATTGATTTTTTTTATTGTCCATTAAATCTTAATGAAACGTGATGACATCCCATAAGACGACCAAACATGGAGTCTATTTACTTTATTTACAAAGATGTGAATCCCTACACTGGTAGCAGATGGAGGGAAATGCGTACTGATGTACAATACAGTATAAATAAAAAGCCAAATCATCACATTTTGTTTGCATTCGATGAGAAGACGGTGCCCCCTACAGGCTGGTAATTCTGATTTTCAGAATGAGCCATGTAAAAGATTTTTTTTTTTTTAATTTTTGCTAGTATACATAAATTGATTTTGTCTGAATTATAGATTTAGGTAGGATTAAACTGTATTTGGACTGAATTTATGTTTATCTAGTGTAGATGGTTTTTAGGGGATTTAAAGGGGAAGTCAACGAAAACTTTTTTTTCCAAGAATACGTACTATGAAAGCCCACCACTTGAAAAAGGGCATTCTGATAAATATTGCGTTTGTGGAATAAGTGTTAATCCACTCATTTTGAGCCACTTCTTGGGGCGGCCATTTTGGCTTCTTTCGGCTGAAAATGACATCAGAACTGCTCACAACGACCAATCACGGCTCAGATTCAGAAAACAGGTCAGCCATGATTGGTCGTTGTGATGTCATTTTCTGTCGACAGAAGACAAAGTGGCCGCCCCCAGAGATGGCTAAAAACGAGTGCATTTTGCTGCTTAATTTATATTTCACAAACACAAAATTAATCAGAATGCCGTGTTTCAACTAGTGGGCCTGCTGGGAACATATTCTTGAAAAAAATGTTTGGGTTGACTTCCATTAAGTAGATTCAGGCTATATTAAAGAACTAGAGAGGGCTTAAATGGAGTAATACTGGATTGAAATGAATTTAGACTGGATTAAAGTGTCTCCAAGAAGAAAGTTGTTTTTTTTTTTAATGTCGAACATTTGCTGATTTACATTTTTGCGAGACAACAAGCGACAATGTCGGGTGAAGGCGGGGCTGCCGTCGACCAATCGGAAAGCAGCAAAAAGTGCAAAAACAAAAAAAACAACCCCCCAAAAAATCTTTAGCGTTAACTCAACAGGACAATACAAACGGCGCGCCAGTGCCCCTGAGAGGCCAAGAGCAGCCAACACTGCGCCTTTGCTAGTTTAGCAAAGGCTACGCGGAGGCCCACTGGAGAAGAGCTAAAATGCACCTGGAATGCTACATCAGGAATGAGAGTGTAAGTGAGCTAGCATATTTTTAATCGCTAGAAAATAAACATTCAAATGAAGGACTTTACATAACACCCAAAAATGTTTGTTTTTTTTAAAAAGTGATCATGTTTATGTTTAAAAAGTCTGTTTTTATGTTCCTTCAAGAACCTTTAGTCCTTCCTTGGACCACATTTTACATTTAAGGAGAGGTTTGTCATTGAAACACCAAAAAGAAGGACAAAGCCTTAATTGAACGAGCCAGGATAACTGAACCTTCAGATTCTGGTCTGGTATTTGGAATAACCCCAACTCTTTGTGAGTCAGACTAAGAGAGACAAGGTTTAGGACCTTCTTGGTCCACGTCTGGTCTGGAACTGAGACTCTTGGTGGAATTTGGATTTGAAAGACCTTCCATTCCAACAGAATCGCTTTTGGTGAACTGTCTGTACCCCTGTGCCTAGTCCTCTATTAGTGTGGTTCTATCTAGCCTGGACTGAAGGAGACCTGGTTTAAGACCAACTTAGTCCAACTTTATGGTCTGAGAATGAGAGTCTAGGTGAACTTTGGACATGACTCATGTGCAACAGCTTCCACTCCAGAAGAAACATTCCTGGTGGACTGTCTGGACCCTTGACCTGGTCTGTGATTATTTTATTTTTTTATGACCTGGACCAAAGGATACATGGTTAAGGAGCTATATAGTCCACATTTGTGGTCTGGGAATGAGAGTACACGTGTGTGTAAGAACTTCCAGTCCAAATGAATCATTCATGGTGGTCTGTCTGTACCCTTGTCCCAGTCCGCAATTATTTTCTTTTGTTTTCTGACCCGGACTGGAAAAGACATGGTTGGGGACCTTACCTAGTCCACAAGACTCCAGGTGGACTTTGGACTTGAAACGTGTGTAAGATCTTCCAGTCCAGAAGAAACGTTCCTTGTGGACTGCGTGGACCCTTTACCTAGTTTGCAATCATTCCAGATCCATTCCATTCCAGAAGGAGACTTGGCTTTGGGAGTTACCTAATCATCAATTACAGTATGGGAACGAGAGTCTTGTGGACTCTGGGCCTAAAGATGTTTGGAAGCTCTCCCAGGCTACAACTAACGTTCCTAGTGAATTTTCCAGTCATCTGACCCATTACCCGATTATTCCAGTTCTTTCTGACCGAGACTGAAGAAAAGCTGGTTTAGGACCTTACTCAGTCCACATTTTTGTTCTGGAAATTAAAATCTGGTTGGACTTTGGACTTGACACATGGGGTAACATCTTCCACTCCATAAGAAATATTACTTTAACTGTCTGGGCTCTTTCTCTTCTCTATTATCATTCCAAATCTTTTTGACCAGGACTGAAGAAGACCAGGTTTTTGGAGCTACGAAGTCTATTGTGGTATGGGAATGAAAATTGAAGTGGACATTGGACATAAAAATGTTTGGTTACTCTTTCAGTCCAAAAGAAAACCTGATGAAGAACAACAGACAATCTGGACTTAACAAGGTGTAGATGTACTCTAGATGACAGAAAAGACCTCTGATGGTTTTTGAGGTTTTGAGTGAGGACCTCCTGGAATATGACAGGTCCAATTTGATATCCACATGCAGGAACAACTTTTATTTCTCTTTTAGAGAATTCTGGGAGGATTCAAGTGAAGCAGACCTGTGATGAAATGTATTTCCTGCTTGGGTGTTCCAGAATGAGACATCAGGGAGGGATTCAAGTGAGTTCAGAGAGACTCCCGACCAGGAGAGCCGACAAAGAAAAAAAAGCAATCTGTCCGTCCTTGCATCCGTCCTTTGGTCCATTGGTTGGTTAACAGCTGCATCCGTCTTTGGGGGGCTGGCTGTCCGCGTTGAGTCGTCCCCCCTGTGGCGCAGACGGTTTGTGCTGCACTCCTGACTCTGCTGCGTTCAGGTCCAAGCTACCGTCTTGGATGTTCTGGTAGATCCGCTTGGCCGCTTCCAGGAAGGCTTCCTCCACATTTTCACCTCTGCACCACCACAACAACATCTTAACGCGCATGTGTGTGTGTGTGTGTGTGTGTGTGTGTGGGTGTGGGTGTGTGCGTGTGCGTGTGCGTGTGTGTGTGTGTCTGTATATGTGAGAACGACAGCATGAGAGTGCGAGTGTGAGTAAGTGTGCGTGAGCGAGCATGTACTCACGTCTTGGCGCTGGCCTCCAGGAAGAGCAAACCTAAACCAGAAGAAGTCAAAAACACCAATCAAGCACTTACAGCCATGATGACATCACACAACTTCCTGTCTCATCAGCCAATAGCATCAAGTGAATCTTCACAGTGAGGAAGAAAGGCTCACAAGATGATCCCCCAGTCACGAGTGCACCCATTTAAAAGAAATACACTCATACGTTGACATTTAAATGTCACAAAAATGGACATGGAAAAAATAATAAAACGTTCCTCACCGTTCTCGTCAGCAAACTGTTTGGCTTCCTCGTACGTGACGTCTCTCTGCGCCTCCAGGTCACCTTTGTTGCCGATCAGGATGATCACCTGCACACACACGACAACATGTTTACAGTCAGATACACTCACGGACAAAATTGTTGGTAGTCCTCTGTTAATGAATGAAAAACACACAAAGTGGTTCCAGAAATCACAAATCTAACAAAAGTAATAATACATAAAAATGAAATGAAAATTAACCAATGATGGTACCCTGGAAAATAATTGGAAAATAATTTGACCATAGGGATACACAGACATCTTCAAACTTGTAAACACATCCGTTTAAATGGGGTGACAAGTTGTCACTGTGCGGTTTGGTGACATGGTGTGAACAGCACTAAACATGTGCCAGAGGAAGTGAAGGAGAGAGTTGCCCAAGGAGATTAGAAATAAAATTACAGACAACTATGTTAAAGGTAAATTGACGATTTTATCCATGTTTGTATGCTGCAAAACACTGATTAAGATGACAATAAAATTAGTAGAAATGTCATAAGAGCTTCCAAAAGTAGGGCTGCCACACATTTATTTTGCTAGTAGACTAATCACTAACTGTAGTCACGATTAGTCGACTAATCGGATAATATACAGTAGGGGTGTAACGGTACTTTAAATCACATTTCGGTTCCGTTTTTTGGGAAATTTCGGTTTGGTATATTTTCGGTATAAAAAAAAAGAAAAAGATTTTTAAAAAAATATATGTTTATTTTGAAAAGATGACAAGTAAATGGTACATTTTTTAGAAAAAATAAATAAAAGCGAAACATTCGTGTGAAATTACACCAGAATGAAAAAATACACTACCAATAAAGATCTCTTAATTTTGTAAATGATTAAGACACTGAAGTCTTTAAATACTCAGCAGCAACAGCCTATGACACATCTAAGTATTCAAGTTATAGACAAGCTCCTCATTACAGTACATGTATACACTTTTTGTGATGGAAAAAAAAATACATACAATAACAGTTACAATTATTGCTAACTATATTAAAACTCTTTTTATTATGAAAAAAATACATTAACTTTAAAAAGTCTTTATGAAATTGTATACACTTTTTAGGCATTGAAATCTTTGAATGTTCAACAGCATATTGTAACGAATTGGGTTACATATCTGTGTTGTGGTCGGATTTGTGTGTTGCTGTGTTGTGATGTTTCCGAGGTTCATGAATGCATCGTACGGCAAGGCGAGAGGAGCAGCGGAAACCAAGAAGAGCGCGAGCAGTTGTACTTGGATTAATAGAAACGTGATAATTAAACTACGTCTGACGGCGTGTTCCTGGAAGACGCTACAATACGATCAATCTCGCTATTTAAGTTTGACGTTTTTGCTCCCTCGTCTAAGAAACATTCACAGTCAGATGATGCCGTCCATATTAGACGTGCTAGCTGCAACATAGCCGCCGATCTCATGTAGCAATGTTGGCACACAACTTTCAGACTTATCCACGCACTTTTCCCCCTCAGCGATGCGGAACAGGAAAGCCAGAATAATGTTCCCAAGCAGGAGACCACCGTGTACGGGGGGACCTTCGAGCTCTTTTCTGGCTCTCTCTTTTGTGCCGCCACCCTCCTCTTCAGCGAGCAACAGTCAATAGCGTCCGTGCATAAGCTCGCGCTAATAATAAAAACTGATCCGGAATGGTAGGCAAGTTGGACCGAACCAAACATGCCATAGCGAAACGTATTAATTCGTGTCCCGTTACACCCCTAATATACAGTAATCCCTCGTGTATCGCAGTTAATGGGGACCAGAAGCCCCCACGATAGGTGAAAAACCGCAAAGTAGAGTTTGGCTTATTATTGTTATTAGGGCTGGGCCGATAATTCGATATCAATATGTATCGTGATTTACACGTGATCGATATCAATAGAAAATGCCTTCGATAAAACTTTTGATAGAGGAAAAAAAAAAAAAAAGAAAACAAACCCGTTTGCAGCATGGTACGTGATGTAGGCAGCGCGCTTCCGCCTCCAAACGTGAAGAAGAAGCGTTTAAACCAACAAAGAAGAAGCATTTAAACCAACGAAGAGGCTGTTAAGTCAACGGAGCATGCGCGCCGGCCCGGCGAATTAGTGACCCATGTTCATCCAAACAGGCCCATGTTTCACACTGATTAAGTAGTGAAATCAGGAGTAAATTGGGAAAATGCACTGTGCGAAAGAAAACAAAAACTTTTGTATTGGTTTTTAATTTTATCTTAATTTAACCTTTATCCAAAAGGTTTTGTTTTTTTTCACTAGTGTGCATAATTTAAAAGTAGTAAATTGATCGACACAATCAAAATGTTTTATGCATCTAGAACAAAAAAAAAAAGAACTTTTTCTTTGTGCACTATAACGTAGTATATTGCAACAAACTTAATTATGGGTTTTATTGTTATGTGATGCCGATGAGTGGCAAATGTCATTTTTGTGTTGAATGCTGACATTAACGAGTTCATGAACACATCACTCCGGTCGCGAGAGAGACCGAGTGAGAGAAAGAGTGCGAGTGAGCAAGCGAGCTCTTCCTGCTGCCATGTCCACCACGGGCACAAACACACACTGTTTTGGTTGTTCATAAACGCGAGGTCACTGACTAATGCCTCCTTAATCCAAAGTAGACGCTACAATATGTTAGCGTACCAAACAGAACATTGTGTTACAACGTATGGTATGTATGCTAACTGCAGATAACTTCGAGACATGACTGTGCCTATGTCAGATATCAAATCAGGCATAAAATACAACTTGCTTAATTTTTTAATCCCCATCGTGCTGCCATTAAAGGAAGGTTTGCATTGTATTGAGTATATTTGGCGAAATGCGCCGTAACCTTCGGACTCTGTTGCCAACACGGATTAGCCCTTACACTACTTTACACATAATGCTTCTGTTTACATCTCATATGACCCGAATTACCACTACTGCGCATGTGTGTTGCAGACAGGAAAAACAGTCAGCGGGAGAAGCGGCAGTTTTGAGGGACAAATAATGCACCAAATAAAGAAATGTATTAATAAACGATGTGATTAGTCGAGTAATCTTGGCAGCCCTAGTTCCAAGTCATTTGATTTTGCCCTTGGCGAAGGTTTATCGGGGGTCCCTCACCGTGTTTGGGTTGGTCAGATTCCTAGCGTCCGTCAACCAGCTGCTGAGATGATTGTAGGTGCTTCTCCTGCACAAACACGAGTCAACATCATGTAACATGAACATCACCTGGTGATGTCATCACAGGTGGCGCCGCCCCCTACCTGGTGATGTCATAGACCATGAGGGCCCCGGCAGCCCCCCTGTAGTAGGACCGGGTCACGGCCCTGAAGCGCTCCTGGCCCGCTGTGTCCCAGATCTGCAGCTTCACCTTCTGGCCGTGGACCTCCATGATCCTGGTGCCAAACTCCACGCCGATGGTGTGAGGGCAGTCGGCCATGACTGTGCATGATGATGACATCATTTGTTAATAAAGCAAGCATTTAAAGTGAACCACCGGCTGTATTGTCTTAACCATTCCCTCACTAGATAGTGGATTTTGAAGCAACTAGGTCCAAATTCAGAGTTGCACCATCAGTATTGCATCATGTTTTGCATCATCTACGTTCATTTCCATTAGCCCATCTAAGCCATTTTGCAGTAAGCGCTAGCATCAAACGAGCTGATTTGGGTTTGACAAAATTATATTTAACTGAACGTTTGGGTGTTTAAATTATACAATGGTGAATTGTCTTTTGTTTTGTGTCAGTTTTACAGTAGATGTCAACTGGGAGTGACAAAGAAACAGCTTGAAGTAAGCATGCTCGGACTCTTTGGAAAATCTGTGTGAGCGTGAAGGTCTTTTTGTTCCTCCCATTTCTTGATGGCAAAAGACTGAGACTTAAGTCATATTTTTTAAATGTGTTTTAATAAGCTTAAATGTGTTTTATAATATGTCTTTTGCAGCTGTTTTGATTACTTGCTTGTTTTGAATTTGACTCAGAACGTAAAAAAACAAACCTTTTCACGGTATTTTAATTTTCTGAGTTTGTGGTTTTAATAAGCTGCAAATTTTAATCAGCAAAGTTACAACAAGGAACTGCTTGAGAAATGTCAATTTGCATCCAATGGCTCAATAAATTTGGTTGGTTTCATCTTTATGTGAAACTGCCAAGATAAAACAAGTTTTACTTGATATTCAAATTTTTCAGGTAGTGCCTGTAGTCTTTCCAGCATGTCTCTTCCCATTAGAACGTGCCCAGAACACCTCACCAGGGAGGCGTCCGAATCAGATGCCTGAACCACCTTATCTGGCAAATGGTAAATGGGCTGTCACTTGTATTGCGTCTTTCTACCTTAGGTACTCAAAGCACTTCACAGTGTACCTCATTTACCTACTGATGATGCAGCATCAAGAGCAACTGGGTGTTCAGTTTCTTGCTTAGGGTTACTTTGGCATGGTCACAATGGGGATTGAACCCACAACCTCTCGGTTGGGAGACAACCACTCTACCACTGAGCCAAGCCACCCCTGGCTCCTTTCAATGCAGGGGAGCAGAGGCTCTACTCTGAGCCCATCCCGGATGACCAAGCTTCTCAACCTGTCTCTAAGGGAGGGCCCGGATACCCAGCGGAGAAAACTCATTTCGGCCACTTGTATTCGGAATCTTACTATGGCGGTCACAATTTTTGTGGTGTAAAAAAAAAAAAAAAATTACAGAGAGCCTCAAAACCCGTTGCAGAGTGTCAATCATACGCGTTGTATTACCCAATTGTTTCGTGTGTGGTGAAGAATCGCCGACTTGATTTTTTTTTTGCAAAGGTTCCACCGTCTGGCTATGTCGTTCCATGGACGGCAGGCGATATGGGCAAAAAACTCGATAACGATAATTTGACAATATTCTATAGAAAAAAAAAATTTAAATCTGCACTTACTTCACAGACCAATAGTGGATAGACAGTGTTTGTGAACAACATCTCTTTTAAATTGCTGAATGCAGTTTCTGCAAAACATAATGACATTCTATGGCAACATTTAACAATGAAGGACAAAAAATTATGTGTAGACTTACATTGATTTTTGGGAATATTTATGTCATTTAAATGCCTCTGCTGTTATTCCCTAATGATGTGACGTTTAGAGCTGCAGTAAGTACTGGTGTACCACTGCCAAATACTGGAGGAATCAGAATGAGAAAAAGGAGTTAACTACAGCAATCAGAATGGGGAAAAAATGTGTTTCATATGTGACGGAAGTGTCACCCAGCGAGAGAAAAAAAAAAAGACGTCGTCATGACAACACCCATTCTCATACATTGGCCACCGTATTCAGAATAAAGTTGAATAACAAAACTGCAATTTACCGAAAAGTGCATTTTCCCACTCATTCATCACTGTGATATGGAGACTTGTGACTTTATTCATGTTCAGTTGTGCCCTGGCGTTACACTAATAAGCGAGTAAAGAATATAAGCGAGTAAAGTGAATGTTAACCGATCATCCAGGCTGTCACGTTTGACTTGCTCGCTAAAGTACTAAGTGTGTATGTGCGAGTGCGTTTATATTAGTTGGCTCAACACGGCGACTGTTTTCTGAGCGTGTGTTTAAGATTTGTTTATGCTACATTTTCCTCGTACTCCATATGGCTCGTGGTGCAACAGAATTGCTCTTCACGGTGACCGTTTTGGCACATCTAACAATGTTATTCCCACAAACTTCAGTGTTGTCTAGCTCAAACCATTTACAGACTACGGACAATGTGGATTCGCGCCTCTCTATGAATCCCCGCTCGACATTCCTCCATATTTGAAACAGCTCGGCTGCAGTGCGGACAGAGTCACGTGACCGGGTCCTGCCCACTGATTTGGCGAATGATTATCACTTCCTCCTCCTCTGCCGTCAATGCACACTGATTTTCAGCATTTCCTCATACTTTGCGGCCGTCGACTGACTCGAGTCGTTATGCTTTTCGAGGCAGTATTAATACTGGATAATGTAAAATTACACATAGCGAAAGCAAGATTGACAATGATATCGATGATGATATATATTGCCCACCCCTACGGCAGGCTTTAGGTTAACTGAAGACTGTAAATGGTTCTTAGGTGTGAATGTGCGTGTGAGTGGTGGTTTGCAAATATGTGCCCGGGTCTGGAACATATTCCCGGTGAAAAACTGGTGTTCACTGTTTATCAAAGAAAGAAGATGATAAGGACGTACATTTCTTCTCTGTGAATTGGTGCAGTAGACACGACTTGCCCACACCCATGTCACCTTGGAGAAGGAGAAAAATATACAAATAAGTCACCCTGAATAAGAAGAAAAGCAGAAAACAATCAAGCTGATGCTGGAGAGGGTGTGGTCATGTCGGCTAACCGATGATGATGTACTTGAAGATGTAGGAGTAGTTGTAAGGCGCGGCGGTCATGTTTACTTCTGTGGAGAAAATAAAAGTTTAACAAAATATCTTCACGAAACTTTGATTATCTTAAAGCTTACGCAGGGAATTAATAGCCAGTTTACAAGTGCCAAAAAAAGGGAGCTAACACTTAGCCCAACTGTTAGCTCTCAGGTTAAACTTTCATTCCGCATTAAATACAAACGCACATCTTTAACACAAATGAAAACTCCCCTTTTAGGGAAAATTAATTCGGGGCGGGGAAAAAGCCAAATTCCCTGCGCTAACTTCGCTAGGCGGCTAGCCGGCTAACAGCTGGAGCTTTATGTAGCGAACAGCCGACAAACCAAGACTCACGCAGACAAAAAAATAAAAAATGAAACGCCTTGAGTTGTTTCAAATGTTTTCCCTTTACCTTCCTTTCCGGGTGTTCGTTTTCAGCGTAAAAGGGTGACAAAACAGCAGCTGCGCGGACGGATAATTAGCTTCGTTTGTTAGCTGTCACGAAGAAGCCTCTTCCTCCTCTTCCGCAATACTTCCTATGCATCCACCAAAACACGTCAGGTATCGCGAGACTTCCTCCAAGAACCGCATGACTGCCTCCCTCGACGAAATTAAATTACTAATAGTTTAAAAAAACGGGAGGAAACGTGTTTGTGGCGAAACATTTTTGTTGATGTACAGGTGATTCTATTGAATCACCAATCAAATTGTTAATATTTGACGTTTCTCATGTATTTTGGAGCGTATTCAACCGTGTTTGTGTGTTCCAAGATTTATTTTGTGTGCTTGTGTGTGAACCGCCTTTGTTGTGACGTCACGGTCACGACTCCGCCCCTCATACTACTTCAGAATCAGCAGAGCAGCAAAGTAAGCAGATCAACGAGGAGACAACACAATTTCTTGTCTTATTCTAGTGTTTTCTTCTAGTTGTCTCTCTTCTTGTCTCTCTTGTTTTGTTCTTCTTCATCATCTTCGTTATCATCAGTCATGAGAGTGAGGAGCATCATCTGATGAAAGAGATAACATGGAGAAACAGAAAGGTAAACATGCTCACTTTATAAATAACACAAATGAAGATGATAATAATAACAATAACAATAATAATAATAATTGCAATAATTGCTCTTGTTGTCAGCATGTTGATTGGTGAACAGAGAACGTTCCAAAATCAGTTGCTTTGACAATGCAGAGATTTAAATTCTTTTAAGAATCACTTCCTTTCCACTTTACAGTGGTGTCTTGAGACACCTATCTCAAATCATCTTTCTCTATTGAAATGAATGCAAAATTAATACAAAAGCAAGTAACCCCCCCCCGAAAAAAAACCTCACCAGAATAAATTGTAATTTTTTTTTCTTAAGAAAATCTGCACTCAACAGTATTGTCGTGTATAAAGCCACATAGTAATAATATTTGCTGTCCACATAACCTGCAAAAATGGAAAATGCAAGCAAAAAGTGTAACCCCACCTAATGTATTGTTCTTCCTTGTTCTCCTACTTTGTAGTTTATTGACGGTTAGCAAACCATCTTAATGTTGCATTACCACAACCAACTGATCATTTCACTGCAAGGAAACCAATGTGAATTGATGATGGTGAGATGTTATGAAGTTTGCTGGCATCATCTAGCAGTCAGGGTCTGAAGAGGTTATAGTGGTTTGGTTTTAGCCCCTTCACCTATTTCTAAGGAACATCTTGCAAGGCTTCTAGAGTCTCACTGGAAGTCTTGGTGGTCTTGTAGAAATGGTACAACGAAGTCTAGAGAAGGATTTTCAGGTTGTTTTGAAGATTATGGAAGGTTTCTAAGAGTTCCCTAGGAAGCCCATCAGGAGTCCCAGAAGGAGGCTCTGGTGATCTTAGTATCATATGAAAGGTTCTGTCATCCGAAGACCTCTAGGACTTTTTCAAACCTCTCCTCACAAGATCTTTGGCCATTTCTTAGAAGAATTCAGGAACCCTCCTGGACAGTCTAGTGGTATTTTGAAGGATTCTGTAAATTCTGTGGTACTGTAGTCTTCAGGAAGGTTTTGACGGTCTTGTAGAAGTGTCATATTAAAGTCTAGAGAAGGATTTTCAGGTTGGTTTGAAGGTTCTGGTTTTACTTTTGCCCAATACGCTGGAATATCTTGGAAGTTTTGTAAGGACTCCTTGAGATGGAATCCCAGAAAAAAGTCCTGGTGCTCTGAGTATTGTGTTGGATGGCTCTATATTGAGAAAACTTTCAGGACTTTTTGAATCTATGTTAAAGTGTCATTTGCCCAATTATTGGAAGGTTAGGACCTTCTAAGACCACAAAAGAAAGTTAAGTGATCTTTTGGAAGAATTTGTAAGTTTGGGTGTCTCTCATTATCATGGACGGTTCTATCTTTAGAGGACTTTCATGACCTTTTAAATACTCTGGTAAAGTGATCTTAGCCCATTTCTCGGAAAAATTCTCGCACATTTTAATACCACCGATTAGTGTTCTTTTGAAGGACTGTGTAACTTCCACACAGGGTTCTCTGGTCCTAAAGGTCTTGGAGAAGTTTCTTGTGGTGGCCCATTGTACACTCACCATGATGAAATGAAGATAAGGAACATGTCAGCTGAGGCAGGTTGAAAAAACATCATCATAATATTATGGACTGTGTCCCAGTGGGTGAAGCTGGATGCTGATTGGATGCTGAAAAACATCAACATACTCTTATTCTTCCTCCTCCCTTTTTCTTCTTCGCTATATTTAACAAACGCGGGATGAAAGAGAAAGCTGCTCCACACCCTCTGACACACGACACTCACAGTGGAGAGTTGTGGAGGATTCCCATCTTTGTACTAATTTGAGGCTTTGGTTTTTATGGTAAAGCATCTTAAATCTTACACGCTCACACACACATATACACACACACACACGCACACACACACACACAAAGTTACAGAAGTTACATCCAGTTGCGTTGTTGTGCGAGTCTGACATGGATTTAGTGTGTTTGTGTGCTGTTGCATCAAAGCCGCAAACAGGAAGTGATCTTGATGTTCAGATAAGTGTGTGTTTGTGTGTGAGATAATGTGTGTGTCGTCATTGCGATGGTGAAGTGTGTATGTGTGCGTGTGTAATGTGAGACTTGCTGCTTAAAGCGGCAACAGATCACTGATTAGCAAAATTAGCATCATCTCCCACTCGGACCACTCTCAATACAGTCTGTGTGTGGGTGTGCGTGAGTGTGCGTGTGCGTGCGCATGTGTGCGTGTGTGTGCGTGCGCAAGTGTGCGTCTGTGTGTGAGTGGGAAGAGACCCATACAACAATGGCCGCCTGTCTGGGAAGGTTAGCTCGGTAGTTGTTTGCTAGTTAAGTTAACTGCACTTTTCTTTTGTTTGTGTTGCATTTACATTTATATGTTAATTTGATTGTAGAAGAGACTGAGGGAACATGCATAAAAGTGGAGATTGTGAAGCAAAAATACAGTACTACCATGTTGTAACATGTTGATAACTATGATGGATTCGGCTGGCCTCTATACAGTACCGGTGTTGCCTGGTCCTTAGTGGTTTCTAATAACTTTTCCAGGTCCTTGCTGTTTTCTGCTGGGATCTATTGCTTTCTGGCGTGTTTACTTGTATGTTGGTCTTTCTTGGTTTCCTGTTCGTTTCTGGGTTTTTTGGGACTTGTTTCTCTATTTGTCTGTCTGTTCATTTTTGGGCTCGACTTGTCTCTTTTGGTCGATGCTGATCTTTCCTGATCCTTTTTGGTATCTTGTGGTTCATACTGATTTCTGTTGGTTCTCTATTGGTCTCTGCTGATCTTTCTTAGTCCTTTCTAGTGTCTAATGGTCTCTGCTGATTTCTGCTGTTTGTCTGCTGGTGTCTGCTGGTCTCTTTGGTTGACTATTTGTTTCTACAGATCTTCTTACTGGCCTCTACTAGTCTTTCCTGGTCTCTATTAGGCTTTCCTGATCCTGGTCCTTACTGCTCTCTGCTGGTCTTTGCTAGTTGTTGTTTCTGGTAGTGTCTACTTGTTTCTGCAAATCATTCCTGGTCCTTTCTTGTTTCTTCTGGTCATTGATGGGGTCTGCTCGTTCTCTGCTGGTTTATTCTGTATTCTGCTGGTATCTACTGGTTTCTATTAGTGTATACTAGTCTTTCTGTTTTTAGTTGGTTTATTCTTCACGTTTCTGCTGGTTTCTACATGTCTCTATCTTTTTCCTGATCCTTGCTGGTTTCTGCTAGTCTCCATGTTGATGCCTTTCACATCGAATATTGACCTGGGTAAAAAGCAGAACATTTATGGCTTTAGTCTTTACCTTGATGTCACAGTACTTCTGGGTTGTAAAAGTCTTAGCTTTGTTGGATGACACTACTAGTGAACAAACCTTTTCATGACATTTTTACCTGGAAGTATCCTGGTGCCTGTTGTTTACAAAAAGTTTGAAATGGTCTATAGGCAGGGCGAAAGAGTCAATGGACTATGGCATAAACATCAAAGAGTCTTTTGTTGACATGCTCTGTGGTTCTGATGATGATGATGATGATGATGATTTGGTCTACATCTTGTGCAGTGTTGTCCAAGCTGATGTGGGACCTGCAATCCTTCCTTTCGGTTCTGGACTCAGAGAATCTGAGCTACATCGCTCAGGCCCAGAAGAAGTCCATCTCAGAGCTGGTGTCTTCGCTGCAGACGCAAGAAGCTCCAGGTTACCTCCAGTCCACGCTAACCTCCACACCTTGCTCACCATTAATAGGTTCTCACTTGTGTTGTTTGCTCCTAGTGGAGGACACCGAGTATGTCATCATGAGCTGTCCGTCATCATCGGCGCCTAGCAGCCAGGCATTAAGAAACTCCAAGGTCTGGACAAGAGATGCGGTGAGTCCATCCTGACACTGGGAGGCCACAGTGAAGCATTTGAAGCGGTTGTTATCCTGTTAGCATACTCATGAAAGTCATGCTTATGTCCAGTAGCTAACTGTTTATCTGTTAAATGCTCCACATTTTCCACCTGTTAGCTGCTAGCTGATAACTACCAAGCTGTTAAATGCTACACAATGGTCACATCATAGCTGCTAGCAGCTAACGTTTTAGCTTCTAAATGCGTCAATTGCTACCTGTTAGCTTCTAGTTGCAGCATCCTTACAGCACTCGGAAACATCCTCACTCTCACATTCATATTTCTGTCAAATTTGTAACTCCTTACCAGCTGTTAAATGCTCCACTATGATTACCTGTTAGCCGTTAACTGCTAACTATTTAGGTGCTAAGTGCTCGATTATGTTAGCTGCTAACCTCTAGCTGTGCCATTATGACAGCATGCCATGAGGTGTCACTGCCACGTCAGGAGGATCCTTATTAAACTGAGTTTGTGACCAGTTGTCAACTGCTAACTAGGCTAAATGCGGCGTGTTTTCCTGTTAGCTGCAAACTACTAGTTTCACTGTGATAAGACACCACCAGCCTCATTAACTTGTGTGTATGTCCAGTTGCTAACTGCTAACTAGTTGCTAACTAGTCAATTGTGTTTACCTGTTAGCTACTAACCGCTAGCTGATCTATTTTGAGAGCCGAGAGAGTCAAAGCCAAGAAAAGTAAACAAGAGAAGATTGTGCGGAGAAGAATCCAGCACAGGGTTCATGTTTGATGTTCTGGTGCACCCAGTAAGTTCTTGTCAGAAGACAGACATGAAAGACGAAAACTGGACCAGAACCAGAATCTTCTTTTCTGGTAGTGGAGAAGAACAGCAGGCTGCGGTGTGATGTGGTCCGCTAATGACAGAGTCCTCCTGAGGTTTGGGAGGAGACGGTCTGTGTGCGTGTGTGCGTGTGTGCTTGTGCGTGCGCGTGTGTGCATGTGTGTATATGTGTGCGCGACAGGATGTTTATATATGAGGCCATCTCTCGTCTATCTGCCTTCCTATTGGCTGAAAGCTTTGCTGCGGCAGGAAGTGGTCACTGATGGCTGCTGATTAGCGTCTGGCCTACGTGATGGATGCACACACACGCGCGCACTCTCACATTCAGACACACGCACACACTGAATGTGCACACTCCAGTGGGAAATTGATCTGTTACTCATTCATTTATTATCCAATCATTTTGGTCATCATGTGACCACCTGACCACTTGTCCACTTTCAAGGTCCCTGCGGCACCGTACTGCCCACCAGGGGGACTCCAAGCTCCTGGTGGCGATGAGAACGAGGATGACGATACCTATGAAGAGGCACAGCCCTTCAAAGCTAACAGCAACAGTCACCTGGGTATGTGCACACACTCACACACACACGCACACTGAAGATGACATCTTGGCAACCCCCCAGAGCGAGCTGAATCAGAGAACAGCTACTACGAGTCATACGGCGAGGATGCTGAGGATGACGACGACGATGATGAAGAGCACATGAAAGATAGAGCTCACTACATCCAGTGGAGTTCCTCTCAGCCTTGTCTCAGGCCACCTCCTGAGTCTCGCCTGTGCGGGTACCTGTGGAGGAGGAAATGGTTGGGACAATGGACCAAGCAGCTCTTTATCATCAGGAACCACCTCCTGCTGGTGTGTGGTGTGTCTTACCTTAATTTTCAGTTTAGTGTTTATTTTCACTTTCATTTTCTCTTTATTTTTCCATTTTTAATTTTAATTTTCAATTTTGATCATATTTTCTTAAGATTATTTATTTTTGCAAAAAGTATATAACTCATGCTGGGTTATTTATATTTCTAAAATGTACCCACTCATCAACTCACTAATATTCACCTCTAATAATACTTATATACTTAATAATACTTAATGATTGTTTACTTTTATTTGTTAAGAAATTTGCCAATTATAGTAATTTTTGTGTGTGTGTATTTCTTCTATAGTATGTTTTCTATGTTTCAGTGCTACAAGTGTGCGCGGGACCTCCTCCCTCATCTACAGTTGAGCCTGCGTGGCTGCCAGCTGGTCTACAAGCTGAAGAGCAACAGGAAGATTCCACACCAACTCAAGCTTCTGCTGCAGGGAGCCGACACCCTGGTGCTGGGGTACAGCAGCTTACAGCAGGCCAATGAGTGGCGCCAGGTCAGCACACATGTGGAAACTCATGACTCGTACAACAGCAGATATGATGATATGAAGTGCTCACACACTGTACTTGAGTACAATTACCTGACTGAGGAGTTTCATTTGAAAAACTAACAAAAAAGACAAGAGGTCACTGATAGTGTAGTGGTACACACGCCTGAGTTGTGTGCGGGCAGCGTGGGATCGATTCCCGCTCAGTGACAGTGTCTATGTGTGCCCTGCGACTGGCTGGCGACCAGTTTGGGGTGTAGTCTGCCTTCGCCCATTGACAGCTGGGATAGGCTCCAGCAACTCCCCGCGACCCTGTATAGGATAAGCGGTTTGGAAGATGACATGACATGACATGATGACAAAAAAGACAGAGTGCATTAGCTGTACAAAACCGTATACAGTAGTGCCTTGACTTAAAAATTAGTTTGAAACTGTTTCCCTCACAGTTGAGGTTTTTGTTCATATCAAACAAAACTAGAATTATTACATTACAGTCTATTTAAAAAAAAAACATAGCTTAGCCTTTCAACACTAGCATTAATGTGCAGTGTTATAACCCTTAAAGCAACGGATGTTTGAACACAAAATACCGGTAAGTGGTAGGAGGCGCTTTGTTTAGTAAGGTTGTACTTTGCTGCCGTCTTGTGGCATCTAGAGACAATTAAAACCTTTAGTGGGGGGCGTCAATTATTCGTGGGTTTACGCTATTGTGTGTGTGTCAATATTCTGTGTGTGTGTGTGTGCGTGTGTGTGTGGTAGGTGATCGAGGAGCTGAGCGTCATCGGCGAAGATCAGAGCACCAGCTTAGAGCCTCCTCTGTGGTCTCGCCGGGTGAGAAGCACAAAGCACACACACGCTCTCTATTTGTGTCTCTCTACATTGAGTACATGCTGTATGAAAATAAAATATTATACATCATATGGAGCGTTTATAGTGTTTGTTGACTTGTGTGTTCAGTCCAGTGCGCTCCTGACACACACCCACCAGCAAGAAACTTCACATCAACGACACAAGAGCAAAGGTACTGTTTTATTTTGATTTTTACATTTATTTTTATTAGTGTTTTACATTTGTTTGTTTGTTTGTTGATTCACAAGGTTATTTAAATGGGATTTTTTGTTCTTCTTTTTTTTTTAATTGTCAGGTGTGGTGAGTGTGCTGATGAACTGTCAGTGGCAGAGTCTCCTGTGTCAGGTGGAGGCGGGAAATCTCAACATGTTTGCGGAGGACGGCGAAGAGGACGAGACCCGTCGGAGCCGGGCTCGCTCTCCTCAGTACACGGTGCAGCTGCGAGGCTGCGACGTGAAAGCTGCACCCGACTGCGAGCGCCCGCACAGGATCACACTGAGCATGCTCGGCGAGCAGCTGGCTGTTCTGGAGGTGAGTGGCGGCGGGGGGACAGGAAGTGGGGCAAACAGGAAGTAAGGTGACGCTTGCGTGACACGCTCGCAGGTGAGCTCGATGGACGAGAAACGTCGATGGACGCGCCTCCTGACAGAAGCGGCAGACTGTGGCGGCAAGTCACAGCAACACACACACATCAGGTACGTCTGTCAGTGCTGCCGTTGGCGGCGCATACAGATGTTACTTATGAAACTGGACAAACTGGACATTTCTGGAGATATTGCGTGCAAATGTTAAAATGCTGAATGATACAATGCGGAAGCGTGGAATGATTTTGAATGGTGTGTAATAATATAGAAAAATATGGATTGATGTGGAATGATATTGATGGACTGGAATGATATTGGTGAAAAATGTGCAATATGTTGGTGAAAAATGTGGAGTCGTAGTATCAAAAGATAGAGCTTTGCCTTGGCGATGCATGACAACAAACACTTGAAGTGATGTTTGCATCCTCAGCGGACACACCCTGAACACATACATGGACCACCCTTTCCACTCCAGCGCCGCCGTTCCACCGACCCAACCCGTCTACTCCAACACCGCCATGCTGGAGCACATGGTATGACCCTGCCTCGCATGTCCACGTTTGGCTGCCTTGGCTGCCCTTTGACGCCTTCTCATATGTCATCCGACAGCTTCAGAGCTCTCAGGATGCTGCCGTTACCTACACCAACACCACCTTCAGCAGCCACAGTGAGTTTGCGCACGACTATCTTAGCATTGGCCACTAACACAGCTGACTGGTCGCACAGCTCACTTCAATTAGATTAGCATTAGTATGCTCAGCATAAGTCATAAACTTAGCATCAGTTGCTAGCTGATAATTCATGCATGTTTTACTGCTTAGACTAGAGGTTAGCATTACCTGCATCATGAGCATAAACTGAGTGAGGACACCGAGCCGCAGCCGCTAGGTAAGTTATCTTATTAACGCAAATGTGCGTGAGACCTATACTGGCAGCAAGAGTGAGTTAGTATGAGGCTAGCTAGTGTCCGATGCTAGGACATTAGCTTAGCATTGGCGGCATTTGACTTCAAATAGGTCAGACTTAGAACTCTTAGTATGAGGCTCTATCTTAGTATCAGTTGCTAGCGGAGCAAAGGTTTCGCAAATTCTTGCATGTCTGACTTCACAGAGGTTTTCATTAATGCAAAGTGAGTTCGCACACTTAGACGCGACAGTTAGATTACTTAGCCCATTAGCTCAAGTGTGTGTGTGTGGTGTGTTTCAGACAAGAAGTGGTCTGAAGTAGCGCCACGTGGCGTTCAGAAGTTGGAGCTGACGGGCAAGAAAAGTGTACCCATGAGGGCGGAGTCTGAGGCTAACCTGGTGTCAACGACCAATAGGAATAAACGCTCATCCTTCAGACAATCGCTCACTGTGTGCAGCGAGCGGGCACAGGTGATTGTCAAATATGACGGCAGTCAGTAAAGAGCAGTTTGTTAAGGTCTCCATTAGACTGGTCTCTGCTGGTCTTTCCTGGTCCTTGATTGTTTCTAATGTTCTCTCCTGGTTTTCTTTGGTCGGTGTTGGTCTAGGCCAGTCTGCTGAACCCTCTTCTGCGGCGTACGGCATCTGTGAAGACCTCGCTGAAAAAAGTTCCGTCCACACTCTTCATCGAGCATGGGAAGGTTTTCCAGACGAGGAAGGTCAGCATCCACATGTCCACTTCTTTCTTGTTCTGCTGCTGATGCTTTTTAAGCTTCTTCTGTGAATAATGTCACTCTTGTTGTGTTAAAAATCCAATAATGATAAATTACGAGTGTGTTGCCATGGTGACAAGTTTGTTGTTTCCACAGGAATGGGAGACCAAAGCTGCTGCCTGAGACCATGCAACCATGTGACAAAGTGAACATGTGATCGTGTGGCCATGTGACCATATAACGTGTCCACGTGACATATGTCCATACAACCATGTGGCCAAGTGACGTGGCTATGTGTCTTCCTTATGAATATTTAATTGATATCTTTCAGACCACAACTGTGACACGTACACCCTTTAACTTATTTTGTTTTTTTTGTTTTCTACACAAAGTAACAGACTTGAATGGGTTAACACGCATGAGGCATTTGTCATGATCAGTGTGCATGTCGTGTGTATGCACTTCTTCCATGTTACAAAAGCACAAATCATCACTTTTTAATCAATAGTTTTTTTTTATCCAAATCTCATTTTAGAGTAACAGTTTGACAAATATAAAGTTTATTGTGTTTATTGTGTTCATCGTTCAATTTACATTCATCATACACATAAGAAGCAACAGAAAATATTTATCTGAAATTGCCTTACATTACCTTAAATTAGTAATGATATATGTAAATGAGCCGAGAGCACACAGTAATGTTTCATTCAATGCTGATTAGTTATCGATCCTGTCACATGTTAAGATCACGCATGCAGCAGGCGTGTAACACAAAATTCATCAATATAATTCATCAAAAACATCCAAAAATTAGAAAAAAAACAACAAACATGTAGTTAGTGACTTAAAAACTCAAAAACTATCAAAACAAAGCGCTAATCTCTTTTTTCTTAAATTGTAAACTGTCATCATTTAAAATGGTGGTGACTTGCTTAGCAGAGGATGCAAAATGGCTGACAAGATGTGAACATGATCGTCACTAGTCTGCGCCTGCATATGCCCAAAATGTATGAATCACTGTCGTTGTTTTAAATGTACTTCCTCTGAGCCGATTTCAGCTTTCGTCCTGGTCAGTATGCTAAGCTAAGACAACCTCAATGCTCACCACTAGCAGGACAGTAGCAGGACAGAAACAGTCAACGTTTGTCTTCTAGAGCAGTGTTTCCCAACGAGGGAAGGGGTACGCAAGCATATTGTAGTGGGTACTTGTAAACATTTTGTATTTTATTTCCAAAATGATATGTAAATATTCTGAGTCATTTTATAAGCCCATCAATAATATGATAGTATGTTTGCGCTACAACTTGTTGGACAAGTGTTTTGTTCCTGATAACTAAAGTTTAAACTTATTCAAATAAGCTCCAATTTTTTGTGGTAAATGTTATAAGAGTTATATATGACAAAGTCATGTTTGTTATTTATTTTGATTTCACGTTTTGCTTTATATTTGTTATGTTCTAATTTTGGAAAATCAAAATGTGGGTACTCATGGTATGATGAAAGGGTTCGTTGTACACAAGACAAAAATGGTTGGGAAACACTCTTCTAAAACATTATCAAAGGTAGGTTGAAGTTCATGTTTTAGCAATCACTGCTAAAGTTAACTTCACTAAAAGCTCCTTGAATTGTAGCAACTAGCGTTGTTATGCTAACGCTAAAAGTAGCTTCCCTAGTAGCTTTTTTAGAGTTGAAGGCCACAACATTTGTGGTAACTGCTCAACATGTTTTAGCAATCATATTAGCATTGTTGCACCAATGCTAATATTAGCATCACTGACAGCTGCTTCATTCAAAGTTGAAAGCAACAATGTTTGCATTGCCTGCACATCACGTTTGAGCAATCATGTCTAATGCTAAAGTTAGGTTCTCCATCAGCTCGCTAACGTGCAGTGGGCGTGTCTCCGGTGTGGTGGGCGTGGCAGTCAGAAGAGACACGCCCTCTTCTTAAGGTGGTTCTGCCTCCAGAGGGAAAGTTGCTCAAACTCCTCCGGTGTCATCGCAAACACACTGGTGAAGTCTTCCCGCGACAGATGTTTCTGCACGCACACACAACACTTATTATTAGCTTTAGCTTAGTATCTGCTGACATACTAGCATTTTAGCAATGGTCATTAGAAATAGTACCACAAGACTGAGCAATATTATTGATTTTCTTTAACGATTTTAGGTTGTTGTAGGTTAAAGAGACACTTGGGTGAGCATTGGCACTTATATAATAGGTTTGCATGTAAAAATGACATCAGTACTAAAGTGCCCCCCCCCCCCCCCCCCCCCAAGACTCTGTAGTGATTTAAGGTATTTTTTTGTGATTAAATTTACAACAAATTGTCCCGCCCCCTTTTGGAGCTCGGCTTGTTATTTTTTCGGTCTCAGCGGTCTACGTCACGGGAGGGAGGCAAGGCGGTAATATTGCTCGCTTTGTCAGTTCTGTTGTCTAAAACGGCGACCGATCGCACCGAAAATGCAAATGCACATTACTACTCTTGTCCACTTCAACCTGTGAAAGTATAAACGTGTTCTGCACAGTAGTTTGGATTTATTGACATAAAACGTGCTCTCATCATGATCACCTCCACAAAATCAACAGTACCGTGGCGATGGCTTCTCCACTTACACAGGCTGAAGCGGACAAGAGCATGAATGCGCACACGAACTCCGACTGCTTATATTTCGGACATTTAGCTACGCTAAACTAGCGTCAACTCTCAAGAGGGAGACGGCGGCTTGCAGCAGCAGAAGGCAGATTGGAGCTTTACGCCCCCCTCTTCCCTCCCCAGCTAAAGTTAGGTTAATAGGACGGCTAATACCAACAACTAGCTTTAGGTCGTTAAAACAAAAGGTCTTAGCACAACAACATTAGCTCCTTACTCTGCGTCCAGCCTGCGTCGATCTTCAAGTTGCGGGGTTGCCTCCCAAGCAGTCGTGTGCGTTGTCCGACACCGCTTGCAGCCGCCAGAGAGTGAGTTAGTTAAGCCCTCATCGAACAAGCGTCAATGTTCAGCGAACAAAACGTTCCAGCGAGGCTGACTCCACAACCGAGTGTGGCCACATTGGAACGTACCTTTTTGGCTGTTTACGTTCCAAATTGGACCAAATTGGACGGCGTGTTGTCAAAAAACTGGGGCCATTCCTCATCCAAATAAATGCGCACATCTACTCATTTCCACTTCAGTCTCTGTAAATATCCTGACTAATGTTTAATGCCTCGCCCGTCCTAACCGTGATCAGAAAAGAAGCAGTGTTTTTTTTTTAAGCAAAGAAGCAGTGTGTGCTGGTCCCAGCCTAAATCTTTGTAGCTCTGCTCACTTCCACATTTCCTCATTGTCATATAAATCAGCCACGGAGAGGTACATTTTTTTGACAGAGCTGGGCAGTCCGTCCCTGGGCCGAACCGGTTGGACCCTCCGGCCCGGCCGAATGCCCATTTTTGGGGCCGGGGGGTACCTGGTGACAAATTTTAAAAAATGGTTGGACTAAGCATGGCCGGAAGTGGATTTTAGTCTGGCCCACTAATCAGCCCTCATGCGTTTGACGTGGTCGCGAGGCAGCCAAATTTAATCTCAGCCTACTCTGTGAAAAGCTTATTTTTAGGCTTCTTCCTACTCCCGTGTCAGCGCGAGCGACAATTGCTGCATTGATTCACATGACCGACGCATTGTGCTGTTGGCGACAGGTCTGCGACACATGCCACGCACCCATCAGGAATTGTTGCTGCTCTGATCGGTCCATTATGTCACATGTTGCGATGACATACTGTTTCCCAAACGGAGAGGAGGAGAGAGAGGATGTAGCACGCAGCTCGTTGCAAAGCAAACTATTTTGGCAATAAAATTAAATGAATAGTCTAGTCATCTCGGTCCCTTTATGGTTGTAGCAGGCACGATATCCATTGTTGTCGCTGTCTTTTTGAAGCGACGCCCCCCGACTTGGAATGCAACTGTTTCAAAACAACCGTCTGTCCGGGAGTATATTAAGCTGCGCACAGCACTCAAGTATGACGCTGCCACATCAAGGTGGAGTTCATGCACTTCTTCTGGCATCTTCTACTTCCGGAAATACACCGTAGCAAGACTGCTGTGTATAGTGGTTTGCTGGTATGCTTTTATTTTGAAGGCCGTGAACGAAGGGAAGTGTGGAAAATAAATAAGATATTGAATGCGACTTCTGGCCGTCTGTTGGACCCAAATAATTATACAATATGACAAAACCAACCCCGGGGCTCGCAATGGAAGTAAGCACACGCAGTTGGGTAAGTAGTAAAGTACTAGTGGCGCATTTTGAAGCGTGTCCACAGCGGGATCGAATAGTAAATTAGCCAACTAATGATCCTTAAAAAGGCAGCACGGTGGTCGACTGGTTAGCACGTCCGCCTCACAGTTCAGAGGTCGTGGGTTCGATCCCGGCTCCGGCCTCCCTGTGTGGAGTTTGCATGTTCTCCCCGTGCCTGCGTGGGTTTTCTCCGGGTACTCCGGTTTCCTCCCACATTCCAAAAACATGCATGGTAAGTTGATTGGATACTCTAAATTGCCCCTAGGTGTGATTGTGAGTGCGGATGTTTGTCTCTGTGTGCCCTGCGATTGGCTGGCAACCAATTCAGGGTGTCCCCCGCCTACTGCCCAAAGACAGCTGGGATAGGCTCCAGCACGCCCCGCGACCCTTGTGAGGATAAGCGGTACAGATAATGGATGGATGGATGATCCTTAAAAAGCTTCTGCCGTTAGCATCTCTCCCGCGGCGGCGTCAATCACGGACACATTTTTTTGGGGTGTGGGGGGGGGGAGGCGGAACAGGTGGGGGGTGATAATTTTTATGAATAAGGGCGGGGGGTCACGGCCGAAAGGGTACCCAGGTCAAGGGTGGAGGGTCAAGTTGATGAACACTAGTTAGTTATTTCGGCTAGTATGCTTACTATTCTAGTGATGAAACTTGAATGTGTATTGTATGTACAGTATTGTTTGGCTGTTTGATTGCTTAATACAGTGAATTGTAATGTTTAGGCATATTGTTAACTAATGGATATGCATTGGATGATGTTGCTAGGTTATTCTTTGTCTGTGTTATTGCAGACCACAGTAAATAGACGTGTCAAGTGGAATACGGGCCTGTGTTCTCTGACAGGAGCATCCACATCTATACCTTGCCACTCTAAAATAGAGTCAGCTGGAGACATCATACCATTCATATGATCTTCTCCGTTTTACTTCACATTATGTACAGTTCATACAATCTTGCAGCCCGAGTCAACCAGAAAATTGTTTCCAGTTTGGCAGGAGAAACGCAAACGTTCCACTGATCTTGTTTCACAAGACGGGCAGCGGCCTCTTCTCAGGTCATAAGCGGAAGTGACGTACGAGCTGCCTCGCAAAAGTAGCTTTATTTTATACTTTATTTTATTTTTTTATTTAGTAACTCTGAACATAAAAACACAACAAGCATGGGGGTGACAAACATAGAGGCAAAGAAATATATTACAGAAATATAAAGCGTGACATCATCAGCGGACTTTTAAAAAAATGTCAATTAACATTCTATCAGTCCGACCCTTGGCTTGTCGGTAAATTTTTTATTTGGCCCTCATAACATAACATAACATTACATGTTACTGAGAAACTGAATAGCGGGCAAGATCGAAAATCCTGATCAATCTGCCTTAGAGCTTTTTTGCCATATGTTAACGTAGCATCATTTAGCATGTTAACATTTTATCAATTTTGCTCTGAAATAGGCAAAATGTAAAATATTTACGAATCTCTTTTAACACTGTTGTTACATTGGGGGGTTGATGTCATGATATGTTGGCATATTATGTGTTAGCATTTCAGCAATTATTATGAATATAATAGCACCTGAAAATAGATTAAGATGTACACTCTTCATCAAGGTTGTTTGTACTCAGTTATCTTGCTCTTTGGTAATGTAATCATGTGTTAGTATCTTATTATTTTAGCAATCAAATACAACATGAAGATATGAAATCAAAATCAATCAGCCTTGGTGCTTTCTCTACTTAGGATGCTATCTCGCTATCTGTTAGCATTTTCATCAGTTCTTGTTCATATCATTACCTCCAATCGCGTTCTGTCGACGCCAGGAGGAAGTTTACTCCGTCCTCTGTGGTTGACCACCAGCGTCTCATATGGGTAAATCTGACGAAGAAGGGTATGGTTATTATGGTGACCACTCAGGACACGTCCACCTGTTTGATGTCATCACAGGGTCACATGTTTACCTTGACTTCCAGCACGCTGGGCAGCGAGCGCCCTCGGTCCATCGCAACTTCGCCGTTCTGACACACAAACACACAAACATCACCACAACATGGCCGACACACTGCACAATGATGAAGACACACTCTACCTGAACACCTGCGGGAGACACACACACACACGCAAACACACACACATTAGGGCACTTGAACACAGCACAGGGGCCTGGAAGCACCCTGGGGGGTACCTGCAGTGGGCTTCTCCGATGGGCTGAATTCTGTCGACTGCAACTGGAATTTACAAGAACACCAACGCAACGCTGAGCACCTGAATGCCATATCAATGTATCACACAACACACACACACACACGCACACGCACACGCTCACCCTGGCTAGGCCTCCCCCAGAGGATGCTGGGAAGCAAACGGCACGGGAAGTGGCGGCGCCTGCAGAGGACAGAGGAAGCGACAAGAGGAGTTCAGGTACATCACGGATGGACCAAAGGCAACTTAACAAACCATGATGTCGTTCATTTACATATTGAAAGTACTGTATTGTAGTTTCCACAGTGTGTAGTCCTTAACATGTGCACCAGATGTCGCCAGAGCTAAAACTTCCATCCATCCATTATCGATACCGCTTATCCTCACAAGAGTCTCGGGGCGTGCTGGAGCCTATCCCAGCTGTCTTCGGGCAGTAGGCGCGTGCTGGAGCCTATCCCAGCTGTCTTCGGGCAGTAGGCGGGGGACACCCCGAATTGGTTGCCAGACAATTGCAGGGCACACAGAGACAAACATCCGCACTCACAATCATACCTAGGGGCAATTTAGAGAGTCCAATCAGCTTGCCAAACCATGCATGTTTTTTGGAATGTGGGAGGAAACCCTAGTACCTGGAGAAAACCCACGCAGGTACGGGGAGAACATGCAAACTCCACACAGGGAGGCCGGAGCCGGGAGCGAACCCACGACCTCTGAACTGTGAGGCGGACGTGCTAACCAGTCGATCACCGTGTCGCCTGAGCTAAAACTTATTATTAGTTATTCTCGGTTTTGTTTTGTTTTTAACTCTGACACATATGGAAAAACTCCAAAGTTGGGGTACTCGTAAACTAAGTTACCACTGTATGAAGATTGTTTCAACAGGAAGTGGGCTTGATGACATCATAAGGCGCCCGTGCAGTACCTGCATGCTGGCTGCGGTCCGGTAGCGAGCGTGTTTTCCTCCTCAGTGGAGCAGCCGACTTGTCTAGCTCCTCCTTCAGGATGATCCTTCCTAGGTTGGACTGAATCTGAAAGCAAAAATGCCGTGATGTCATCTCAAACACACTTATGATATCATCGTGGCAATAAGCCACGCCCCTTACCTTGTTGAGTTCCTGCCTGTGAAGCGCTCGCAACCCCCAAACCTTATCGTCCTCCTCGTCCTCTTCTTCTTCTTCTTGCCTGCCTTCACTCCTGCGACATGCCTTCTCTTTCTCTGAGGGAAGAACAACATGTCAACTGGATGAACGAAATAAGGATGAAGGGAGGAAAGAAGCAAGAGAAGAGAAGACAAGACAACTCATTTCCATTAACAAGTGAAGATCTTACAAGAATACTACTTTCACGAATAAAGTTGTTTTTAAGAAACAAAAACGAGACATTTCTTATATTTTTGGGGGCGGAGTTTGTTTTTTTTTTTTAAACAAAAATCATAATCTGGTGAGAATAAAGGAATATGTGATAAACAGATAGATATATTCAAAATGAAATCATATAAAATATAACTGAATTGTGGAAATGTTTGAGTGAAAACTTAGGAATTTTACTGTGAAAACTGCAATTTTGCTAAAATATTTTGATGTTAGCACCATCTACTGGTGAACTAATAGAATGTAACGACCTAAGCTTGAAGTGCGTGCATTTGTGTAGCGCGTGTACTATGGTGCCAGAGAGACCACAAGTTGCAAGCTTACCACCAATTTCTTCAGTGGAGGTACAAGCAAAATATGATCACAAACGACTTGTAGTATCCCTCAAGTGACTAAGTAAGTGCATTACACTTGTTCCACATGATGTAGTCATGATGTGGAGGAACTACGTTCGCTAGGTTTATCTCCTTTTTGGTACCCGTAGCAGAAAGGTGGTGACTCACGGCAGCCTCCTGTAGGGGAGGTGTGGCAATATAATTAGAGATTACTTCACCTACGATTATATAAAAAATGTACAGTGATGTGATAGAACAGATTGTTTTTTTTACATATTACTGAATTGAACAGTGGGTTTTAAAAATGAATGAACTTTGGAAAATCTAAACATTCTACACACTGTCACTTTAAATAGGTCACTTTCCTATTCCAACATAAAAATATTTTCCATGTTCCCAAAATTTTCCACATTTGCGTATTTCCTGACAGGAATTTGGTGACGGTTAGCCGATGCCCAGCTCTAGAACACACTAAATGTTTGGATCGTACCAAAGACGGCGGAGGAGGGGGGACAGGGCCAGTGTTCCGTCTCGATCTTGGAGGGAGCATTCGGATCTGGTGGCTCAGCGGCAGGAAACTTTGATGACTCGATGATGAGATCCTCCAAGTGCTTCCCTGCAGGGAGTGCTGAAGACGACGTGCCTGCACGCACGCACACACGCACACACACACACACACATACACGCAAATACATAACGTGATGTCCAATTAGCTCATGATGCTAATAGCTAATGATTGACAGGTGATCAACGGACCTCTTCTGTAGTTGGGAGGCTTCTTGTAGATGTTACTTCCATTGTCTGTGAAATGAAATTTCACAAGAATAACCATAAAATAGCCACCGTAATGTCTAATTCATTACAGAAAGAGAACCCCCCCCGACTCAATGTCTTTGCAACCTTTTGCAACCATAAACAAACCCTCATGAAAAAACTTTTGCAATGTACGCAAACACTCGCAAGCATTCGCCGCTCAGTAAGATGCAGGCTTTCAAATACACAGTGGGCCAGTAAAAAAAAGTTCATAGGGCTGCAAATGGCTCCCGGGCCGGGCTTTGGACACCACAGATACAATGTGCAGTACAGCATATAAAAAAGAAGCATGAAGTAAGTTTACCAGGCCTGTGGAAGTGTTGCAGGATCTTGGAAGGTTGTGTGTTTTGTGCATGTAGCGTATGTTGCGCCAGAAGTGTGTGTTGCGTGTGTGGCGATGGCGTGGTGTTGCCGCTGTTGAGTTTCCTGCCACTGGAAGCAGGCGAGGAGCCGGCAGGAGAACTTTTATCCAGCCACGCCCTGGACTCCTGGGAAGGTTGAGAGAGATCAAGAGAAAGCAGAAACACACACAATGAAATTTGAACTTTGACTTACCTCGGGAGAGGTCGGAGGGGAGAATGAGCCGGGAGACAGCGACCTCTGCACCACAGGCAACAAACATGTCGTTAAGCATCACAATACAACTAAACATTAATACGCGACTGACAAATAATATCATAAAAAGACAAACAATGATGCCCTGCGACTGGCTGGCGACCAGTTCGGGGTGTAGTCTGCCTTCGCCCATTGACGGCTGGGATAGGCTCCAGCAACTCCCCGCGACCCTGTATAGGATAAGCGGTTTGGAAGATGACATGACATGACATGACAAACAATGGTAATAATGCAACAAACAAACGAATAATGACAAATCCCAAATAATAAAAAATAAGATTAAAAACAAAGAATAAATAATATAGTATGCCCCAAAAGAAATAATAATAAAACAGCAATCTCATGAAGACAACAAGACAACAAGCAAAAAAATAATAAGACAACAGACATAAATAAGACAACAGACATAAATAAGACAACAGATATAATGACGAGATAAATTCTATGCATATATACACATATAATAAATATAAAACATTTAGAATATTATCCATACAAAAAACTAACTATACATAACACATAATAATACATGAGACAACAGACTTGTACTCAATAATAACATAACTCATCTAAATAATTACACAACAGAAAAAAAATAACTAACTATAAAATTTAAAAAAAATAGCAAACATGAAAACATACGCCTACAGCAACAAAAATAAAAAACAAATTATCAATTGTTATTAAAAATAAACAATTTATTATTTGATATTAATAAACCCATCCATCCATCCATCCATTATCGATACCGCTTCTCCTCACAAGGGTCGCGGGGCGTGCTGGAGCCTATCCTAGCTGTCTTCGGGCAGTGGGCGGGGGACACCCTGAATTGGTTGCCAGCCAATCGCAGGGCACACAGAGACAAACATCACTCAAAATCACACCTAGGGGCAATTTAGAGTGTCCAATCAACTTACCATGCATGTTTTTGGAATGTGGGAGGAAACCGGAGTACCCGGAGAAAACCCACGCAGGCAGGGGGAGAACATGCAAACTCCACACAGGGAGGCCGGGGCCGGGATCAAACCCACGACCTCTGAACTGTGAGGCGGACGTGCTAACCAGTCGACCACCGTGCCGCCCTAATAAACCCACCCAATGTAATTGATTTATAATAATAATAATAATAATTAAGAAGAGTAATAATCATAATAACAAAAACAAATGATTATAATTAGGCACAACACATTTGAACTTCTTATTTTGCGAGTTAAGTGACTCACCGACACGTCCAATGGACTGTAGTTGTAGTGCAGCTCGTACGTCATCAGGTCTGGTCTCTCGATGTCCAGAATGGCTTTGTCCTGCGGGAGTGCCGCCAGGTCCTTATAAACCATCACGCCGTCATCCACCCTCGCCTGTGGGGTCAAGGGGGCGGGATTTAAGGAGGAGGGGGCTACGGATGCTGATAACATTGCAAAGTCAAATCTGGCCTCTCACCACGATGGCGGCGGGGGATCCTGGCACGTTGGCGCCACCTCGCAGAGACAGCACACTACCCGGGGATGTTTGAGGCCTCTGCACGTGACACATGTGTCAGACATGGCATGCTAACGCTAGCGGCTAACTCAGATGTTTGTTTACCTTTGGCATCATCATCATGGTGGCGGCTTGGTCACTCCCTTGAACACACACCAAAAAAGTTATTCATTGGAAATTATTACTATAAAATAATTGTGTGTGCGCGTGCGTGTGTGTAAGCCTGGGTGGGTGTGCGTGTGTTTGTGCATTTATAAGTGTGTGTTCTTGACAGTGAGCCTGTGTGAGCGCTAAAGAGCTGAGCTCAAAAACGCTTAGGATCTCTGTGATAAAAGTTGCCCATGCGGACACTCACAAACATAAACATGTGATCAACACACAGACACATACTCGCACACAACAAGTACACAACACCACAATGGGCCTCAGCTCTGGATGGTCCCATGGAACACAAAGAGATCATTCCGGAAGGTTGCCACTACAGAATAGATCAAATGATAGCGTACTAACATGTGTAACACACACACACACGGACACGCAGGCTCGCACACACACGCACGCACACGCACACCCACACGCACACACACACACGCACCCACGCACACACACACTTCAGTGGCAATGTGTGTGGTACATGAGCTTTGATTGACGCCCACCCATCTTTTCATCATCTCTTCGAGTCATGCATTGATCTGTGCTTTCACGTAGTTAATTATGCATGAGCCACTCATTCATTATTAATGAGTCATAGCTATTATTCATGAGTCATCGGTCATCTAGGGGCTGAGGTCACTTTCTCCACCACAACATGTTGCTTCTCTTTAGATGGTAAAGTCGACTCGAGAAGTGTAGTTCAAGCGTGCTAACATGCTGAGCTAACAATGGCGTGTATGCGTTTAATCTGATGAGTCATTGCCTCCAATGACACATCGTTCAACAAAACAGAGCTATGCAGCAAAGTGGAGACTGTGAAGTGTAATATTAACAACATCTAGGGTTGCCAACTCTCTGAAAAAAAAAATAAGGGTCACCTCATCGGCAGAGACGGCCGACATGACAGCCTTCAACCTTCCGTGCGTGACTTGTATTTTTTGTTTGTTTACTTATTTATTTATTTTTGTGGGTGAAACCTTTTTAAACTATTTAAACCCAAGTTGGAGGCACGTCCTCCTCACAGTGCAAAGGTCGTGGATTCCAATCTAGCCCTGGCCTTCCTGTGTGGAGTTTGCATGTTCTCCTCATGCCTGCGTGAGTTTTCCCCAGGTACTCCGATTTCCTCCCACATTTCAAAAACATGCATGGTAGGTTGATTGAATGCGCTAAATTGTCCCTAGGTGTGATTGTGAGCACGAACGGTTGTTTGTTCGTGTGTGCCCTGCGATTGGCTGGCAACCAGTTCAGGGTGTACCCCGCCTGCTGCCCGTAGACAGCTGGGATGGGCTCCAGCACGGTTTGGATAATGGATGGATGGATAAACACATGAAAAAGTTATTTTCCAGAAATATACTTTAATACAAGCTAACAAAATTTACTTATCAAAATAAATATCTCTCGAACTTCTAGAAACATTTCCTGCTCAACTCAAAACTGTATAAATTGATATAAAACAATAAATAATAAGCAGAACATTCATAACTTATGAACAGCTCAATGCCACATTATGTGGAGACAGCCTATTTTTTCCATTTATACTTCTTCTGAGATCTTGTTGCAGCGAGGAGCGGTTTGTCTTTGACTACTGCAGAGTAAAATTCTGAGCTAAACATGTCATGTCAAGCTCACAATGAGCTCACCTTTAATCAGTTCAGCAGAACATTTGTTTCACACATTTATCCACTTATTCTTCATAGGAGAGAAAAATAATGTATAATAATACGTTTTTACTGTATATTTATAGTTAAAGTAGTATATCAACTGCCGTATGCAAAAAGTATGCATAACTGTTCGACCTTGTAATTAATGTAAGAAGGACTTGTAATTAGTGTGTGTGTGAATTCTTCATTATTCATCAAAGCATTACATATCTATTTAACATACTTGTCAATCTTATTCATCTATTTATTTATTCCACCCAAGAATTGTATGTTTGGCCATACAATGCTGACATTCATTGCACATTCCCATTTTAACCTTAATTAGAGGTTTTAAAAGAACATCTTTCTTTACACACCATATCGAGCTCTGGCATAAACCTTGTGGACAACAAAATTTGTCTAGGGTCAAATTCTCACACTTTTTCGACCTATGTGTTGTTTTCTGCTTTCCAGTCCTCTCTTTATTTTGCTACCAAGAGCTTGAGCCGCCATAGCAGAATCGGAGGGCGGCTGCAGAGCTTGCAACAGTACCTCGACCAATAAGATAAGCGGATTCTGTATCGTCATTTACATCTTCCAACTCTCACACCTATTTTAGACCCCTCCTCCTTGCCATCTTGACGAGGGTTCGTAACAGCGACCACCAATAGATTACAGGCAGTCCTCATATAACAACGTACGCGACCTACGACGTTTCGACTTTACGACGCCCGTGCCTTCTCCTCCATTTCGTCCCCAGCACCATATTAACTACGTTTACATGCAGTCAATATTCAGGTTAAAGTCAAAATTCTGATTATGGAAACATTATGAATATCCCGTTTACATGATTGAGCGGACAGAGTTGCTCCGGCTTTTGAATAACCCACTGTGTATGCCGACACACGGTGTCATGACTCAAATGGACATCATTTCCACTTGTTACTTTAAACTGTCAATAAAACACTTAATATTCATGTCACTCACCACATGAATGAAGCAGCCGGTTTCCTCCTCACTCCAAAAGTGTGCTTTTGGACACTTTACCTCTGCCTGGGTATTTGCAGTGGTTGCGCGCCAAAGAACGCATCCCCGCATTCAAGCGCTTCCTGTACTACAAAGACCAGCATTCCTTGCGGTTGAGCAATGAGCATGCGTAGAGTGTCTCGATCGTGTCTGTTTGCGCACCGGCAGTATCTTTGCCTTTTTCGCCCTCCTTCTCCATCCACTTCTCAGCAGTAATGCTAAGTACAGCATATCATGCTTTTTGTTTTAATGTATTTTCGTTTTTTTATACAAAGTATTTTGACATAAATTTCAACTTTAACGGTGAAATCCGACATACGCGGTAATTCATGTTACATCGCCAGTGTAGGAACGGAACTCGTTCATAAAATGAGGACTCCCCGTATATCAAACATCTTCTACGGACACTTGGGATATGGACTGACCAGGTACAAAATGCAAAAGTTCAGCAGCATGCTAAACTAACGTTTTACTAGTTCAAGGTCACAGAAGACACTGGTACTTCCTGTTTGTCTCAAGAGAGAGCTCATTAACAATCAATACGAGGATCAATAAGTCAGAACAGAGTATCACCTTGAGTGGTTTCACCAACATCCCATAATATCACTAACGCAGTCTATGGTCATATTTGACTTACAGAAATCTTTGCCAAGTGACCACAGGGTTCATGATGAATTCTTCTTTTGTCTTACATCCCCTGAATGCACCATCATGAAAGAAAAGTGAGCAAAGGTCAAGTTTTGACTTTAAATTAGACCTCCCTCTGTGTGTGTGTGCCTATGCGTGCATGTGTGAAGTGTAAATCAGTAAAGGTCTGCATGCTCTCAGGATCTGAGCATGAAGACAATCAGTGACCGCTACTAACAAGCTAACGAGCTAATTTACATCCAAACAAAGAGGGAAGGGTATAAAGGGACAAAAGCAGAGAGAGGAAAAGTCACACAGCATGTTTCTAATGTTTCACTTTGTTCCCAAATGTAAAAAAAAAAGGACTAGAATAGAAAAATAAAACTACAAGAATTATTTTATGTACTGATTCTCACAGGCCTACACAGAGTCATCGAGAAAGGTATTCTGGGAAATGTAGGAATTCATTTGTATGTGTTTGCGTGTGTTTGTGTGTGTGAATGTGAATGCAGGGGGGTCTATTTTAGGCCAGCAGCACCTCCAGCACGTCACCGTCGGCTGATTGGTGGAGTGCTGCCGGCCGTCTCCTAGCAACCGGCTGCTATCGGCCAGCATTCCACTGATGTTTGCCGGATGAGCGGGAAGCGTACGCGAAAGCAACGCCAAAAACAAAATATCATCTTATACTACAAAATGACCTTTCGAGATGCTTCTGAAAGATTTTACAGCGACTGTAAAAAGATGAGTCATGAAAGTGAAAGCTTGAGACAGTAGATTTTGCTGACCCACTTTGGAGCCAAACACCAAAATACAATTTTCCACATGCTCACACATACATATTTACACACACAGACATATGCAGTACATACAGACACGCATATACATACAGTAGATGCATACAGTACATACAAGCGATTACACGCACACACACACGTTAATATCAGAGCTGGGCATTTTGCCTGTGTGACGGATCGGTCCGCATATCCGCCTATGACGTACACCCATTTTGTAAAGGAGGAATTTAAAAAAATTGTCTGACAAAGTATAGTCGAGAGCAATCATCATCAATAATCATCTATTGTCGCCTCCACCTCCAGCTAGGCAATATTTTAAACAAAAGAATCATCGTGGCATGGAAGCCTCACCGCGGCCGGACTAAATGCGTCTCCTTTAAATGCGGCGAGGCTTGGTGGTAGTTTGTCGAAGTTGGTAGTCGGAAACGCTAACGGAAGCCTGTTTAAAATGACAGCCGGACCGGCCTATAGAAGATTACTATTTGGTCCGGCCGGACAAAATGGCAGATAAACGGATGTACCTTGCGCAGACACACACTGCGCACCCACTTGACAAAAACAACCCCAAAGACACACACACACACACACACACACACCAACACGCGCACACACACCCACACACACACACACATTCACCAGGGTTATATTAGTTTTTGATTTATCATTGTATTTTGTTTTAAAACATTATTGCCTTAATTTTATTTCATTAACGAAAATGTTTTTTCAATTTGAGTTTGTTATTTCGATAGTTTCCGTTAACTATAATCACCTTGATACACAGACACACACGCACACGTGTGCGTGCGGTTATTATAAAGAGCTGCCAGGGCCAGAATTCAGGATTCCCTCTCACACATCACTAATGTAACGCTCTTGTACACACTATTGAAACACGTATTTTACTATATTATATCAGCGCAGTATGATGGATGAAATGACTTAATTTGGCCCTGTGAGAGGATTTCAGCTCTGTATGTCAGACCAATTAAGCAGTGGGCGTGAGAGCCTTTCAGTAGTCTGTGTGGAAGAGTCCGTGGGAGTCACAGTGTTTCAGGAGTGTGCGAGAGCATTTTAAAAGTGCATTTCAGTTGTGAGTGTGAGAGGTAATTTTGAATTTTGTCCCCGACGTCCCTTAATAGCTTATCTCGGCCGTACACACATGTGACCACACCCACATGCCATCGGCGTGTAACGACCGCCGTCATCAGTCACGTTGTGATTGACAGGTTGTGAACTTTCCGGAATCGTCACGACTGTTGTTTTCACCTTCATCTTTTAGCTTTGTTCCGAAAGTAAACACATTAAAAAAATAAAATAAAATAAACACAAGATTACTCGTGGGTCGTGGCACTGTCGTCATGACAACACAGTGTGTATTGCTGTACGTGTTTGTGTGTGTTGTCCATCTGTCAATTTAGTCAGCGACTTAACATTCCAGCACTTGAATCATTTTGTGTGTCTCCTATCAGTCAAATGAAACACACAGACATGCGCACGCACAAGCTGCACTTGTGGCCTCATTCCTATATCAAGCCCCCTGCTGCGCTCATAGATAACCAGCGAGGCATTCGTTAGCCGGTGCGACTTTCGGCCTTCACCAGCTAAGCTACCACATGCTGTTGTGTTGTTGTGATGACAACAAGACACGCAACTACACGCACACAATCTGTATGTTGTTGGTGTCACGTGTGTTTTTTCAGTCATAACAAGGTAATGTTGTTCCTAATATTCTGACTGCTTCCATCCACACACAATGGCAAAAGTGACATGACCTTCTCACTCATCTAAAGTGCATTTTTACATGAGCTGGTTTGGAAATCGTAATTTCCTCTTAAAAGCTGTTCTGCTCACATTTTTTTAAAGGAAATTTCATGCCCCTCAAACCAAATCAAAAGCAGTAGTTTTTTCTCAATGGCATTTTCACTACAAACCAAACGTTTTTGTGATGCATGACAATGTTATTTCAAAATACTACACCTCTGATATTTTTGGGGCCTAAAACAACAGTTTCAGGTGGAAAATCATTACAATGTAATGATTTAAATGCACACATGAAGAATGAGGGTCACGAGGGCTAAAGTGGTTATAATAACATCTGCCTCACAGTTCTAGGTTCTGGGTTCGAATCCTGGTTGGGGAAACAAGATGGCAATGAGAAGGGCAAAGAAGGGAGTCAAGGGAAAATTACATTTCTGAATAAGAAAAACATAATACTTTTGATCGGAATCACATCATTATTTTAGAGTTGAACTAAAACAAACACAATGCAAGAGTAGCTAAGACATTTAGCTGTACTAATTTAGAGTGATATTATTAAATTGGTCCAAATTTGAATTCGGAATGTTCCCACCCATTTCCATGACAATGCAGCTTCCTCTCACCTGTCAACACCATTTTTATACTTGATAATCATGTCATCAGCATGACTTCACCACGCGAAGGCTACCTAACATGGGGGCCCGACGTGTTAGCTAAACACCCCATCAAAGGCACTGCATGAAATGGTGTGACACAAGCGGGCTAAAGTCATGAGAGGCGATCGATCACCATGAGGATGTTACACTGTCATTACAGTCAGTCAGATGGAGTCTTGATGCTAAGCTAGTGCTATTAGCATTCCTGCCCGTGAAATATCACAGGCGTTGGGTTTCATGTTTTATAGATTTTTACAGGCACTCCCCTGCTTACAAACACCCCCCTGCTTACAAACATCCATCCATCCATTATCTATCCCGCTTATCCTCACAAGTGTTGCGGGGCGTGCTGGAGCCTATCCCAGCTGTCTTTGGGCAGTAGGCGGGGAACACCCTGAATTGGTTGCCAGCCAATCGCAGGGCACACAGAGACAAAGAAACATTCACACTCACAATCACACCTAGAGGCAATTTAGAGTGTCCAATTAACCTACCAAGCATGTTTTTGAAATGTGGGAGGAAACCGGAGTACCCGAAGAAAACCCACGCAGGCACGGGGAGAACATGCAAACTCCACACAGGGAGGCCGTGGCCGGGATCGAACCCACAACCTCTGAACTGTGAGGCGGACGAGCTAACCAGTCGACCACTGTGCCGCCGCTTACAAACATTCACCTTACAAATAAACAGCTTGAAGCAAGCACACTAGGCCTCTAATTTGGGGAACTGTGTGAGCGAGTCTTTTCATTTCGTCAAAATGATGTTACATGATATTGTCCCATTTCTTGACAGCAAGAGTGAGAACAGGCGGTAAAAAAAAGTGGGCTCTCTATATTGTGAATTTTCAACTACTGTGGGTCTGAAACATTCCTCTGATAAACGGGGAATAGTTACCTGTATGTGTGAGTGAATGTGCCTGAGTGTGAGTGTGTTACATAAAATCATTCTCTCCTCCTTAATCCCTCCTCCTCTCCTCTCCCCCCTACGCAAGCTCTTACGTCACTGCATTATCATACATACAGTACATCAATCATCGCGACGACGACGATGAAGAGTGACGTGCGCGTTCACAGCGGGACAAACTCGCCACCACAAGCGCGCCTTTTGATGTTGATGCTCACGACTTAATTTGGGTGGGCGCGACATACGTACACGCGCATCTTATCAAGTTCACTTCGCGCGACATCACGCAGCAACACACAAGCACAAGTCCACCATACGTAGCGCGTAATATCCAACACATACATATGACTTGTGTCCCTCCCCCACACACGTTGACTATATTGCATCTATGCTCGTCACGTGACGTATTCAAAGAAAGGTGGTTCTCCTTACCTGCGTGCGCCTGTCTGTGCGTGCGCGTTTCGCGCGTCCTGCGCGTGTGAGCAGCATTCAGCGAGCGAGCGAGCGAGTGATCCTCCGCACTCACTCCCGCCTCTTCATGTACCGCGTGTGCGCGCGTGTACATGGAGCAGTCCATTAGCCGCAGCCTCGGGGGTGTCCAGGCGTGTGTGTGTGTTGGGGAGCGCGTATAATGCATACACACACCTTAAATTATTACGTAAAACATTGCTATGAATAATAACATACACATTTTATTTCAAATAGACTTTTATCAACATTTTGATGCTTAAGTTTTATTTATTTTATTAAGTTTTCTTTACTTATTTTGGTCTTCCTGGTAGGAATAAGGCACTACAGATATAATTGAACGAGTGCGCTGACCTTAATGTGCGTCCATTGAGCACAGCAGGTCAGTCATTCAAAGTCCATTCAGAGGGGAATGGTCCTCGAAGGTATATCACGACTGCCAATCAGAAGACTCCTTTTAGTCACGTAACCTCATGGCAACATGTTGTGTGCGTATGTGTGTGTGTGTGTGTGGGGGGGGGGTGTATACAGTACACATATACACACAAACACACGCGCGCACAAATATACATCCATATCCATCCATCCATTATCCGCTCTGGGGGTTGCGGGCGTGCTGGAGTCTATCCCAGCTGTTTGCGGGCAGTAGGCGGGGGACACCCTGAATTGGTTGCCAACCAATCCCAGGGCAGGGCACTCAGAGACAAATAAACATTCGCACTCAATATCACACCTACAGGGACAATTTAGAGTGTCCAATTAACCTGCATGTTTTTGGGATATGGGAGGACACCAAAGTACCCGGAGAAAACCCACGCCGGCACGGGCAGAACATGCACTCTACACACAGGAAGGCCGGGGCCACACTCGAACCCACAACCTCTGCACTGTGAGGCAGTCGTGCTAACCAGTTGACGACCGTGCCACCCCATATATACCACAAGTGGGAGTGGGCAACAAAGCACTACTTTTGTCGAAGTATTGTACTTCTTCCTACTCCCTTTGAACATGTAAACCGAGTTGATCAATGACATCTAGTGAGGATTTTCTTTCCTTTCATTCGTTCTTCCAATATTTGTTCATATCTCATATGTGTTTTATGTTCAATCAATCAATCAACCAATCAATCAATCAATCAATCAATCAAGCTCCAAATCAAACAGTTCCTTGGTACCAACATGCCACAAAATGGCGCCAAAGCAATACTTTTGATGCACAAAAAGAAATGTCTTGACCAGAAAATAACTGAAGATGGATTCCAAACACAATTCGCGAACTCTCAGTATGCGGTGGTCCAATTACAGTATGTACGTGTGCTTGTTAGCACTAGCTTAGTAACTTCAGCTATGTTAGCATGTTTACCTCGGGTGACCTCAGAGATAAATATTGTTTCCACGGCAACATGAAATCACTAAAAACTGTATATAATCTAACACTATGTTGGTGATGTACACATGTTAGCATCAGCAGTCAACATAGTACGTGATCATCACCACTGTGGTATCGTGACGAATTGTTACCTTGCCAAAATGAAGGACACTAAACAGCCGCTAAAATGTAGCTTAGTGACAGAAGCCACGTTAGCATGTTAGCATTATTGATTATCAAACGTGGTTCGTGTGTCGTTTATTGAAGAAGTAGAAAGAGGTTAACCCGAATTTATCACGGCGTCCAGGTGACTACATTGACCGCAGTCCGAGCGGCGCGCCGAATGTCGGCATCCTCCTCAGGGGGCTCGCTTCTCCCCACCAGCAGGGGGAGCTGCAGCAGCAGGCGGCGACGCCCCTCTGGAGCCTCGGCCAATGAGGTGAGAGCTCTTAGCGAGTACAGGACCAGTGCCTTCCTCCCCTGCTCCTCTTCTACATCCTGTTTGCGTTCTGAGAGAAGCTGCAGCAGGACCGGGAGAACGTCCAGCTCCAAACACTGATGCTTACCTACAGGACAAACAAGATGCTGCTGATTGGTTGGGTGGGGGGCACATGGTTGTGCATGATGTCACCTGTAGTGATGACCACCGTGTTCATGATGGCGCCTGCAGCGTTAGCCTGCACATCCACGTCCTGGTCCCGTAGCAGGTCTGCTAGGACTGGAAGTACTGCCGCCTCACACACCTGACGCTTCCCCTCCACCGGAACACTAAATCAGCACATATGAGGTCATCACTACAATTCCCATGATGCATATCACCTCCATAGCAACACAACCTGAGCGCCATCATGGCTCCCGCCGCCTCCCTGCGGATGTTGGAACAGGCATGCGACAGCTTGCGTCCGATGAGCGTGACGCCGCGGTGGGACAGGGCCGGGCCGGCGTCCAGTCGCGAGCAGCAACTGAGCGTGGACAGCAAAAGGGCCTGCACCTCCTCCTCCTTCTCCTCCTGCTCCTCTTGCAGCTTCAGCATCAGTTTGGGAACCAGAGCCTGCAAGGCTTTGGCGCCTGCCAGACAAGCGTCTGCATTGAAAAATACTCCTTGCGACTCTGTGATGTCATCAAGGTGTGCCTGCCTACCTGCGGGCAGCAATGCCAGGCTGTTCATCACACGGTGGGCGCGCGTTCTGCAGATGGGGCACGGGTCATCCAGCAGCTGAGAGAGACGGGCCAGGAGGGGCGAGGACAGAAGTGCTTGTCTGGGAAGGCACAAGTATTAGCTTAGCTTGTTAGGTTGCTAACATTAGCATATCTATCGAGAAAAACAGCAAAGTCAGTATTAAACATTGTAAGACAGACTATACTGGTTTTCCAAAGTGTAATTACTGGGGCTGGTAAAATATATCCCATCGCGATGTATCATACTTTTTATGCTGATACCAAGTATCGATATGTTGATGAAGCATCGACACTTTCGATAACAGGAAATTTAACTCGTAACACAAAGCAAAAACTTGACTAAGCGATGGCTCGTAACTCAAGTACAGCACTGCATTTGATTGTAGGAGCCCCTGTTGAATGGAAGGTGTTTGCATGCAAAGCCTTTCTGGTTCCTATTAGAAGTTGATAAAATCTGACTGTTAATCATTCAAGTATTTGCAATGTCAATAGAATCTGTCAAACCATTTAGCCTTTTACACACACAAAAAAATAGCTAAATACTTTTAAAAAATCCATTCTTGTCAAGGGTTGACATCTGCTGGTGACCTCACAGAATATATGTTCTTCCTATTTTTTTTCATATATTTAACTTGATTGTTTACCTTGCAATATTGTGGCTGGTGACAAGATGCAGCAGCTCGCAGGTTCTGGTCCTCACTGCCGCATCTCCATCCTTCAACAGAACTTCCAACTGGTCCAGAAAACCTGCAAAACCAATTAAATGTCAACGTTAGTGCTCTTTATTCACAAAACCTATGTCCATGTATATAGAATATGAACGATACGCTGGCTCACCATAGCAAAATTTAGGTAATAACTTATATGAATATTTATGGGTAGAATGAAAGCAAATTATTTTTCACAGTTAAAGTGAAGTTGGGTCAACTTAAATGAGGTTGTAGGCCACAAAGCAAGAACATCCACATGCCTAAACTAGACTTTTCTATGTTTGAGAGAAGGGGATGTCGTTAATATTTGTCAACTGTGGTAATGTGAAGCCCTTTGAGACGTTCTTGTGATTAAGGGATATATAAATACATTTAAGTTTTTCATTTCAGTTTTTATCACTTTTTATAGCGTACATTTCAGGGACTCGTTTCAAATTCATATTTTCATAATTATCGTCACAGTAGTAGTTCACACCTTGGTGGTTGTAAACACCAACGTAAACTTAAAAAAGAAAATCACTAGATTAAAGTTCTTTTGGGTCGTTTTGTTTCCCAAATATGTAAATCGATGTATGACTGGGTGAATGGGAACCCTTAACTTTCTGTAGGGTACGTTGTATGTTTATATAGTTCAGACCATTTAAGTTTATGGGCAGATCTGACACATCCAATATGGCGGACGTGCTGACTTCTCGTATCAACTTTCCAACACCGCTCGAGACAGCACCAATGTACAGTTACCTTCACTGACCACCTGGTAAAGTCGCTCCGGGTCGTGTGTGAGGTCGCAGAGCGACGCGAGGGCCTGCAGCCTCCTGGTGGCGTCGGGCTCCTCCAGCTGGGCGAACAGCTCTGGGATGGCCAGCCGCCCGAAGGCAACCGGAGCCCGACTCGGGTCGATGTGAACGCCGGTCATTCCAGAGATTTAAGAGTCCTGCGATCCAGCGATGCGATCGTTCAGTGGCTTCGCTGGCATTGGATTGGTGATGTCACTCTGTTGGCTTTGGTGTGAATTGTTTTCAACTGCTCACTAGGCAACCGTGGCGTAGGAACGAGTGGAAACATCCCACGGGGCAGAGAGACGTTCAGAACCGACACAATCCACAACCCATTCTTAAATAAAAATGAATATGAAACATTTTTGCAATTCTTGGGCTAGTATTACTACATCCACAGCACTGTATATATTCTTACATAGTTACAGAAATGTTTTGATGGTTGTGTCACTATCTTGGGGAGATTTTTGATAAATAATTGATAAGTATTTCCCCATTTGCATTATGAAACTGTAGATATAAAAATATGTATGAAAAAAAATAAATATGAATTTATATACCTCTGGTTCAAGCTCAGAGGTAAAACTTTTGTCTGCTCCATTTCATTCTAGATCGGAGAACATTTGTATTCATGTTATATTATTGTTTCTTCTTTTATAAATGAAATATCCGACAAGTTTTGGTTCCGGTTTTGATTGTGCTTGTGGTTCCGATTCCATCCCACTCCACGTTTTTTATCTAGGTTTTAGTTCTGGTTATGGTTCCATTTATGGTTTAGATTCTGCTTCTGGTTGTAGTCTTCTTCTGGTTTAGGATTTAGTTTTGGACTTGTTCTAATTTTTAATCTGGTTCTGGTTGTACCTCTGGTCTTGATTCTGGTTCAGGTTTTATTTGTGGTTCAAGGTCATCTTCTGGTTTTGAAGCTGGTGCTGGTTTTACTTCTGGTTTTGATTTGGGGTCAGGTTTTATATCTGGTTTTGATACTGCTGCAGATTTTAGTTGTGGTAGGTCTGTTTCTGGTTTTGAAGGGCCTTCATCTAGCCCCATTAAATTACCCCAGAGTTAAATTAAGAAAAATGGTCCAAGTTCTAAAGCGGAAACAGCACATAAAGTTGGGATGTTTTCCTTTGTTTTGTACAAGTGATCTACACATTTGTAAGGAGACCAGCAATTCATTATGCAGTTCACAAAGACTTTATGTCATCCTTTTAAATTGACCCAAATATACATTCATTCAATACATCTTTGCCACTCATCAAAAACATGAAGACACTCTTGCTTCTTGTTTTAAAGCAAACCAAAGTTCTAAGGTGGGAAGGGATGCGCCGCTTCGCAGGCCTTGCAAAAGTTTGCTAAATAAAACAAAGTGTGAGGAGTTCCAGTCTGTTTGAGGCTGGATGCAAACTATCTGCGCTTGACACAAAAAATAGATGTAAAGAATAAAAAGGTGACAAGACTTCACTTCTTCTTCTTCTTGGTCTTTTTTCCACCATCGCTCTGCTGTGAGCTGCTCTCACCTCCGCCACTCTTCTGCGTGCGACTCTTCAGCTTTGGGATCATCTCGGACACATACATCATCACATCCTTGCCTGGAACATCCACATACATGGAATCATACTACGTATATTTGTTGTTCCCATTAAGAAGTGTCAAAGTAGCAGTTACTTGAAGATTCATGATGGCCGTAACATCCATGCTAACTTCTGTTAGCCCGTCAATGACAATTAATTCTATCTTAACATTAAGTTGATAATCATTTGTCATGGCTGCCACCTGAAGGCCATGTCCGGGTTCTGATTATAGCCCTGGTTATGTTTTTACATCTGATTATAGTCCTAGTACTTTATTTGATTCAGCTTCTGGTTTTACATCTGGTCTTGATTCTAGTCCTTCCTCCGGTTTACAGTCTGGTTCTAATTCCGTCCTGGATCCAAATCGAGATTATGTTTGTGCTTTAGGTAATACTTCAAGTTTTGGTCGTAGTCCTAACTTTGGCCCTTCGAGTTTAACATTTTGTCCAGGTTGTGTTTCTGCTTCTGGTATTCAGTGTGTATTTTCTTCTGGTTGCCATGGAACTGGTTTTGATTGATTCTGGTTCTCGGCCTGCTTCTGGTTTAGATACGGTCTTTGTCACACATGATTTTAATTGTGGTTCTAATACTGGTTTTCATTTTACTTCTGGTTCTAGCGCACGGGGTCAAACTAATTTTTGTCACAAGCCACATCATAGTTATGGTGTCCCTTGGAGGGTCGTTATGACTGTGAACCCATATGCTGTAAATTGATGGATAACTAATTTTGAAATGAGAATTCAGTAAATAATTGTTAAACTATTTTTCAATTTATTTTAAAGGAGGGATTGGTATCAAAAAAATGCTGGCAGGACAGCATCTCAACTCAGTGTTGTTAAAAGTGAAGACAATTTGTAGGAAACATGACAGTGACGCACATGATTTGCGTTCGCCACATACAATGGTGTCGCGGGCCACATCTGTCTACCGGGCCTTGAGTTTGACACCTGTGTTTTAGCCCTACTTCTTGTTTTGATTCTGGTTCTAAACTGTCTTCTGTTTGCAGTTCTGCTTTTTATTGTAGTTCAGGTTTTACATCTAGTTTTGATTCTAGTTATGGTTCACACTACCCGTACACTCCCCATGTGGCCCACTTACGCGAGGAGAACTTATTGTGACACATGGTGCCGTCTGCTTGCTTCAGCTGAACTCTGACTCGACCTTTAAATTGTACATCGCGGTTCCACTCCCTGGGATGCATTTTGTTCTGTACACAAAGCAACAAAAGAATTAACACTCAAGAGGTGACTTGCTGGCCAAAGAACATCACCAGAAGGAGGTACAGCTAAATTGTCACCTCCACCAGGACATTCATGCCGGCAGCTGTCAGGACGTCGCGGATCTCCGTACACGAAGGATTCTCCACTGCCTGCATGCAGATGTCCATTTTACATCATACAGTGAAAAAAATACAATTTTGATATTTGATCTTATTCTAAATTGTGTCTGTTTGTCACCCTGTTAGCGGGGATTCTTCGTCCTTCAGCCAGAGTCTTCTTACTGTTGATGTAGACGGGATAAACGCAGATGAACCTGGGCAAAACACACACAAAAGTACTTTCTAACATGTTAAACACAAAATTTGACAAAATATGACAGATATACGGCGGCACGGTGGGCGAATGGTTAGCACGTCCGCCTCACAGTTCAGAGGTTGTGGGTTCGATCCCGGCTCCGGCCTCCCTGTGTGGAGTTTGCATGTTCTCCCCGTGCCTGCATGGGTTTTCTCCAGGTACTCCATTTTCCTCCCACATTCCAAAAACATGCATGGTAAGTTGATTGGACACTCTAAATTGCCCCTAGATATGGTTGTGAATGCGGATGTTTGTCTCTGGGTGCCCTACGATTGTCTGGCAACCAATTCGGGGTGTCCCCCGCCTACTGCCCGAAGACAGCTGGGATAGGCTCCAGCACTCCCCGCGACCCTTGTGAGGATAAGCGGTATGGATAATGGATGGATGGATGACAGCTATACAGTAAATGTCAGTGGTGGGAAGCAATTTAGTCCAAATGTCGTGACTGTATTTAATCAGAGCCGGGTAGTCCGTCTATGTGACGGCCCAGTCCGTCTATCCGCCTGTGACGGACACCCGTTTTGCTGACAGTTGACGGATATGATTTTAAAATAGACTAAGCATAGCTTAGCTCTGAGCTTTTAGCTCCAGTGTTTCCTCATGGGGGGGGCCCTCCGCGTTGGGGGGGTGGCTGTCCTTCCCGCAAGGGCCGTCATCGCAGGGGCTCCTTGGGTCCGGGTAGCCGGGGGCCTCTACACTTTGGGTGGGGTCCACCCGGCTGATGCGGGTCTCTGAGATGGCGGCAAGCCCCGTGGCCCGTGGGCTGTCATTCCCCTCAGCGTGAATGAGCCCCCCTTGGGTACCCTCTCCTCATATGGTTCCTCTGTGCCTTGTCATGTCTTTTTTAACAAAGTTTATCAGGTTGTGTGCTTTGTGTGTATATGTGGTGTGTGTGTGTGAGGGGGGGGTGCGTGTGTGTGTGTGTAGGTGCGAGTGCTGATATACTGGCGTATATATATCTTTGGGTTTGTTGGGAGGGAGGGCGGGAGCGAGTCTACCTTTTTATGTTGTGTTTTGGACATTTTTACTGGAAAGCACTTTGTGTTGCATTCTTTTTGTATGAAAAGTGCTATATAAATACATTTGATTTGATTTGACATAGTCGGAAGCCCATGTATTTATTAATCCGTCTTTCGTCTGTAGTCCGTCTTTAGTCTATTTTTCGTGGCGAGGCTTTGGTGGCTATTGAAGTTTGCAAGTTTGTGCGATTCCATGTGGGTTATTGAGTTCGCACAGAACAGTCACACATTCCTGCCTTTACATCAAAACATCCAGCACAAATCAACCAGCTAAGATAGTCTATGCAACTCAGCAAACACCAAGAATTAACATACCACTAGCTCTAAATTTTTGGCAGCAATGCAATAAAACTGTGGGTGAGTGTGTGCTAGAGTAATTTGGACTGGAAAAGCATGGAAAAATTAGAAGACAGAAAAAACCGAAAATGTTAACGTTACGTTACTCGTCGAATTTTTATTTGAGCAGCTTATTTTCTCTACAGAACACATTTTTTGTGTTCAATTAAAACTGCAATACATTGTGTGAACAACACTGACACAGGTAGCTTCAGTGTAGTTCGATTATATGTAGTGGAGAATTAAGTGAATACGATTTTTTTCCGACATTTCTAATGATGCGAAAAGTTGCTCCTTTATCAGCAATAAGTAGCTCCTTGACCACGTCATACTAGACAACGGCGCTGTACGGGAATTACGGAGGTACAAACTTCACTAAAACGCCACTTCCAGTCAAAAATTTTAAAGAGTCTCACATAAATTTGATTGACTCAAAAAACTACATTAGTGCAATAATTCAGCGATAACCGTGCTATTCTGATACAATCGTTTTCAAGACTTAAACGCAGGTCGGGGTTGATGACAGTTAGCTTTAGCTTCGCTAGCTAGAGCAACAACTCACCGTTCCTTGTCGGCGGGGTTCTCTGTTAAATGGGCCATGTTTGGCAATCGTGTTGCCGCCTTCGCAGTCCTGGTTGTCCACTAAAAGCAAAAGAGCATCAGTACGATTTTTTCACACTGGTATGTGTCGCTTCTTAACGGGCGATCGTTCACCGATTGTGGATTGTGGACTGTGGCGCGTGTGGCGTGTGCTGCTGTGTTTCGCTTTAAGCACCACCCATCCAGTTCCGGGGGAAAGTTATTGATCCATTAATCGTAACCTTTTCTTTTCTTTTTCTTCAGTAGTAGTCAATAGTAAAAAGGTAATCTTGGCATGTAACGGGCTCAATACTTTACTTCAGCAGAATTTTCAGGTATCTGCACTTTACTTTGTTAAATTTGCAGTAACGTTCACTTTTACTTTACTTTTACTTCACTATTTGGGTTATAATGCTAATGATGTATATATATATATATATATATATATATATATATATATATATATATATATATATATATATATATATATATATATATATATATATATATATATATATATATATATACTATTATGGTGGGGTGTAATCGAAAGGAGACACAATCAGGAAATACAACCAATAAACCAATAAATAAAAAGTAAATTATATCATCAGAAAATAACTTTGAGATGACTTTAACCAAACCTTAACTTTCAATCATTGCAATCACTGAAGTATTGTGACGTCATCACAAAACGCTCTTTTTTTTTTCATCACAAAACGCTCTCTTGACGCAAGGGCCAATCACAAACATTGCAGTTCACTGTCCCTCCACGCAGCGTCGCTTGTGCGCCACCCGCGGCTGCTGGTGAAATGCCCGGATGTTATTGTAGCTAGCCCTTTTAGCACATCGGCTAGCCGCTTCCTTCTGCTGCTACGGTCTGCCGCAACGGGGACTTTCTGACCTCCTCACTCCCCCTGGGCGATATAATCCGTCTCGTTTCGACTTTAATTCATCCTCAGTAGTTTATAATGATCAATTTCGATCGAACGACTCGCTAGGTGTCGTTGGAATAGTTAATTTTGTGACCGGTTTGGCGGCACTGGGTCGGGTTAACAATACGGCGAGCTAAAGGCTCACTCAGCTAGCGTCGAAACAGGCCTCTTTTTTCAAGGTAGCTAAACGCAGCTAGTTTAGCGGAGCTACTGCGGCTGTCATGGAAGACAAATCTTTTACGAAAGAGTTAGACCAATGGATCGAACAGCTAAATGAGTGCAAACAGCTTTCGGAAAACCAAGTGAGGACGCTCTGCGAGAAGGTAAGTTTGGCCGTGAAACTGTAAATTTCAGTTAACATTTCACCGGCCTCGCGTTTGGCCTACATTGTGAAATCGGTTCTGACTAATTTCTGGAGCGCAGAGGTTGCTAGCGGCTAATTCCCGCAAGGCTCCGGTCAGTTCCCGACGTCTGATCGCAGTCGAACATGTTAACGACATTTCGGTTTGAGAATGATTGTTAACCGTTGGTTTTACGGGTATTCGTGGTCTTGGTATGTCAGAGGTTCTCAAATTGACGTAATTTGACCGTGATCCACCCAATAGACGGAGCCGCTTTTACAGCTCGTCGCATTACGCTTTCATGTCCTGACTCGACAAATGTTTCGTGTGTTTTAAATCTCTTGGGTATGTTCTAGTACATATCCGTGAAATATACACGGCGTGTTCGTGTCCTGTATGCGTTCATTTATGGTGTTATGCACCGCGCCCTGCCTTGATCGATTATCTGTTTTATTGTATAAAGCTGACATGGCTCATTAAGAAACGTCACTGCAGCTTCTATGGATTTATAAAATGAACGATGAGACACAAACATCAAGTCTCACTTATTTAAATTAAAGTGTCGTGTATAATGTCAACGGGGTGGCAAGTGAAGCAGAATTTTAAAATGCACATTACTGACGAGCCTCATTCATTTCCAGGTGTCAGCAGACATTCACGTTACTTGCATTGACGTGTGTTGAACCACAGAAACCTTGCCTCGGTTTAATTTTTTACTGTACTCTCAACCAAAACGAAGGTTGTCCACAGTACCCGGCAATCACGTTATATATCTATCTATCTATCTATCTATCTATCTATCTATCTATCTATCTATCTATCTATCTATATATATATATCTCAAACCATTCATTATGGATCGATAAATTAACAACGGAGGAAAAATAGAAAAAGTTCAGACAGAAAACTTAATCTGGGTGTGTGTGATGCATGGAGATCACATGACCGCTCACAAGGCAGCCTGGCTATTTATTACTTTATAGCATGCACTTCTGTTTTTGTTTTCTCTTTTGTTTTTTTTGTTTTTTTGGTGCAATATGCTTCATGACTTTTTTTCCCCAGGCCAAGGAGATTCTAACCAAGGAGTCCAACGTCCAAGAGGTGAGCCTTCTAATCATGCGTTAGGTTTTCCTTAATAGATGAGCAGTAAACATACTGACATGAAACGTTGAACACAACCGGGGTGTGTGTTGCCTTAAGGTGCGATGCCCGGTGACGGTGTGCGGCGACGTGCACGGCCAGTTCCACGACCTGATGGAGCTCTTTAAGATCGGCGGCAAGTCCCCCGACACCAATTACCTGTTCATGGGCGACTACGTGGACAGAGGCTACTACTCGGTGGAGACGGTCACGTTGCTCGTCACGCTAAAGGTCCGCCAACATACTTTTCCTCATAGATAGTGTGTGTGTGTGTGTGTGTGTGTGTGTGTGTATATATATATATATATATATATATATATACACTTTCAAAACATTTGCCACAATTAACCCTTGTATGGTGCTCGTATTTTTGTTACTCGGCCAGTGTTGATGGGTCTTGGTGGACCCACTAGAGTTCTGGGTTTTCAAAACAACACAATCAGATAATTTTCTGTTAAAATACTCAACAGATGTTTACTACATCCCAATTGCAATTCATATAAACAGCAAACATTGTTAATATTTGCACTTTGGTAGCTGTGACTTGTGCTGTAGTGTTAAACATGCGTGGCGAAGTCTACTAGAAAAGCTTAACTTAATTTGGGGTTAATCGGGAACAGTTTGAATGCAGTTTGAGTGTGTGCCGACGCACACTTAACCCATTAAGGCCTAAAGCGCCTGGCTCAACATCTCCCCTAAACCTATGGGTAACTATAGAATCACCCTCATAAACCTAGGGTTCTCCCAGAAATTCAACACCTACAAAATAAATCTCAACCCCTGTTGCAGAAACATAATTCCAAAAGAATTTGAGTTTAGACGTAGCTTTCACACAGGCCCAAGTGTATTATTATTTACTGTTTCAATCAAATATGTAAAAATAAACTCTCAGTGCAAGAGAAGCACTATTTTTAATTAAAAAAAAATTGAGTGGTGATTACCATCCTCTATTCTGATACAAAGACGTTGATATGGTCACTGTCTAGAAACATATCTTAACCATATATCACGTTCGACTGGTTCCACTCGTTCAAAGTCCACAAGCGTGTCGTCTAGATCACTGCCATGACTTACTTCAGAGTTCCCGCGATCGTCTGCCGTCCGCCATTACGGCTGCCGTCCGCCATTACGGCTCAAAAAAATTCCGCGGCATACTCCGAGGGGTCACAACACTGTCACGTGTACAGTCTGATGCATTTAATAGGCTAAGAGACAGATAATTGGATTTAAAAAAAAAATGACGTAAACGCTCTCCCGGCTCTAAGTGTAGAAAGACGCAACAGCGCTCCTGACTTCAGTGGTACTTCAGTGGTAGGAAAGCGGTTATGTGCTCCTGGCCTTAATGGATTAACTTGAGTTTGAATGTGATTGCTTGGTTTTGAACAACACCACATCCTCAATTGTAAGAGGGTGTACACACTTGTGCGACCATGACAAAAATGACTTTGGCCATTGTTTTAGGGAGGGGACAATTTGTGAAAAGTAGGAAATACATTATTAGTGGTAGTTGTATATAATGATGAATTAGATTTACTACTGCACATTATGTTTGTACAAATACAGAGAGGTGTAAATACAGGTAATTTAAAAAGTGTATATTACACATTTAAAGCGTAAGTCAATGCAAACATTTTTTTTTCAAGAATATGTTCTATGCAAGCCCACTAGTTTAAAGAGGGCATTCTGATAAATATAATGTTTGTCGAATAAGTGTTAATCCACCCGTTTTTAGCCAACTCTGGGACAGGGCATTGTGTCTTCTGTTGACTGAAAATGACATCACAACTGCTTACAACGACCAATCACGGCTCAGATTCAGAAAACAGGTCAGCCGTGATTGGTCGTTGTGAGAAGTTGCGATGTCATTTTCAGTCGACAGAAGACACAATGGCCGCCCCCAGAGATGGCTAAAAACAAGTGCATTTTGCTGATTAACTTATATTCCACAAACGCAAAATTAATCAGAATGCCATGTTTCAACTAGTGGGCCAGCTGGGAACATATTCTTGAAAAAATATGCTTGGGTTGACTTCCGCTTTAAGCATGTGTTATCGACCATTTGGAAGTTTTAACAGTCTAAATGGAGCGTGTGTGGTGTATGGTGCGTTCAGGTGCGTTTCCAGGAGCGGATCACCATCCTGCGAGGGAACCACGAGTCCCGGCAGATTACGCAAGTGTACGGCTTCTATGACGAGTGCCTGAGGAAGTATGGCAACGCCAACGTGTGGAAGTACTTCACGGACCTGTTCGACTACCTGCCGCTCACTGCCCTGGTTGATGGACAGGTGGGCGTGGCTGCCGGCGTCCCGCCTCTCAGAAGTTCACGTTTGTCATAGTCTTGTTGATTATCTTGTAGATTTTCTGTCTCCACGGAGGCTTGTCGCCCTCCATAGACACCCTGGACCACATACGAGCTCTGGACCGCCTGCAGGAGGTCCCACATGAGGTGGGCTTCCTGGCCTAACTGGGGTGAATGTTGGAAATAAATTGGTGTGCTGAAAGGATTTCCCATCCTTCCCTCGCAGGGCCCCATGTGTGACCTGCTGTGGTCTGACCCCGACGACCGCGGCGGCTGGGGCATCTCCCCCCGAGGTGCGGGCTACACCTTCGGTCAGGACATCTCCGAAACCTTCAACCACGCAAACGGCCTGACGCTGGTGTCACGCGCCCATCAGCTGGTCATGGAGGTAATCTACCCGGCTCCCTTTGAAACCTCTATTTTTGTGTGTGTTCACGTTTTAAGTCCAGTTTCCATGACGACGGAGCGCCATGAGCTCTCAAGCACCCCTGTTGCTAGGCGACAGAGTGTGGCGTGTTAAGTTTGCGTTGTGCGTGCAGGGCTACAATTGGGGCCACGACAAGAACGTGGTGACCATCTTCAGCGCGCCCAACTACTGCTACCGCTGCGGGAACCAGGCGGCCATCATGGAACTGGACGACACCCTCAAGTACTCTTTGTAAGTCCGTGACGCAGCGCCACTACTCAGTCAATCAACTGTTCAATCAGTCAGTAACACGCACCGTCTCTTCCTCCTCAGCCTTCAGTTTGACCCGGCCCCTCGCCGTGGTGAGCCCCATGTGACCAGACGCACTCCTGACTACTTCCTGTGAATGTTCGTCGCCCAGTTCCTCCCCGAGCCCTCATTACTGTACCGAGGAGAAAAGAAGCAATTGGCTGAATCATGTTCCCGAGTTAAAGTTAGCGCGCCCCCCCCCGCCCCCTGCCCTGATCTCAACTCGACCTCCCCAACACTCGTGTTTCCACTCTGCTGTCATTAACGATGTGCTACACGTGCAACTAAGATGTTACTTCTTTTTTTTCTGTTTATGAAATGTTTTTAAGACATAATAAAACTTCCAAGGTGGACCAAATGTGCCATATTCTGATCCTTTCCCCTTCAATGCTTTTTTTTTTTTTTTTAAATCCCCGCCCATCTGATCACATCTCACCACATGTTGCCACATTTGTGCTTTTTTTCTGTTTGGAACAAGAAGAGGACGACTAAAAAAAGTACCATTTGCTTCAAGTAGTCCCGCTGTGAGTTTTAGCTGCAGCACTGCTCATCAAGTCAGCAACTATATTACTGTCATTTGAGACCACACAACTATCAAATAATAAAATGTCCTGTTGACAAACTCATCAGTCTCAACGTCTGTTTACTGCAATAACATTTATTAGCTCGTTATCAAAGCATGAAAATGACATTTCCAAGATTTTTACCACGGTAGTCTTAGTCAAATATGTCCAACAATCATTTGAAAAGTACATACAATTTATACATTAAAGTTAAATTATCATTTAAACGCCAAGTTTATGTTAACATGTAATCACGGATTAGAACCAGTCGTTAGGACGGCAAATGTCATTAAAATACTGCACTGTACGTGAGAAGACACTATCCCTGTATCGTTTGATTCCAGTATCGCGAGAAACTCGTCGACGAGAACGTTGTTACTTTTTCGTGTTTTATAATTCATTATTTTGATGGATTGCAGCGTATGGACAATTCCGGATATCCGGGCATTTCTGGTAATACGGGCGCTTTAGCCGGTGCAAAAAAATATTGCTTTTGCCTGTGACGAGCATAAAACTCACAGGAAATCATGCCTGGAAGTTGTTGTGCAGTTGGATCGTCCCACCATAACATGGAAACTATATTATCATTCCACATTACTGTCGCAGTGTTGGGCGTAGGGATTCAAGCGACGTGTTTTATAAAGCAACTCGAACGTCTTTATTTGCTTCTCTTCATTTCTCAAAAGTTTCCACATAACCACCTAGGCACAGGATGTTAGGCCTTACAGCGTAAAATATGTTGTACTTAAAAACAGGTTACACCACAATTACTGTGTGGGCCGTGAACGTCGGGGAAAGTGGGTAAAAGGAGTGAAGAGAGTGGGACTGGACGATTCGGAATGGAAGCTAACCAAGACTAAGACTCAAGTGTGATAAAAACGTTTGCCTCTGCAGGCAGATGGCTATAGTAGTCAAACGTCATATCATCACATTCAATCAATCCTCACAATTTAGACAATGACCCAAAGTTCAATGCTTTTCAATGAGGGGAGAAGTTTGTTTTCACCGACTTGACTGACATCTTGACGTAAGCTCGGAATTGTCCATTGTCATCTGTAAGCTTCTGGCTTGTGATTAGTGAGAAGCAACCCCCGTTTGACGTTTATTTCCAAGCCTTGCTCTGCTACCTTTCACGAACAGCGGAGCAAGCCAAAGGCACGATCTAGCTCCGGCTTTGATTCAAGTATCGCGAGAGACTTCGAGATATCCGTATTTGCTAGCGACAGTCAACTTCACGATGGTCAACGTGAACGTATGTACTTGAATTTTGTGTGTTTCTGCTTCATTAAGTTAATCAAGTTGAATGTACGCCCATATTCAACTGTTAGCTTCTGGTGTCTTAGCAGTGGCTGAATCTTTTATGTTTCTGCTAAATTAGGTTAATCAAATTAAATACACGCCCATATTTAATTGTTAGCTTTTGCTGTCTAAACCCTGGTTCACACGGCAAGATTTTAAAATTGGTGGCATCCGAACTCTGAGAGACCCCACCCGTGACGAGAAAATAATCACGCGAGTGGTGTGCAGTCACACAGAAAGATCAACATATCACGCACGAACCGATTCATTCACTGACATTCTCGTGTCAGTTTGTCAGAATGAAAATCTCGCAAAACCCTACGAGATTTAACAAGATTTCTGAGTTCTGACAAATTGTTCTAACCCGATCGAAACTTCCTACCGGAGGCTGATTTGACAACGTGTCATGCCAAACGGTTCTACCCGTTGCTAATTTGACAGCCAAAATACTACCCTGCGCTTTCAGCTTGTTTTATTTAGATACAGACTGGTAGGTAGAATTTTGAAAAAAAATCTCTTAAGAAAATACTTCCTGAGTGTGGTAAACATACACTACGTGATGAATATGCTCAACGGATCAACACTATGCTCAAAAGCTACTACAGTACTAGGAAACACACAATGCTTAAAAGTTATGACGAAAAACACACGCTGAAAGTATTTTTGAGGGAATGAAAAGGTCAAATAAGACCCAACAATTACGAAAATAGTAAGTCACCAATTTTAACAGAACGTACGACAGGTAGGACGAAAAATGACATGATTCCCCCAAAAATACTTATCGGCTCTGTGCGCATGCGTGCGCAAGTGCACAGGGCATTGGTAGGTCGTTTCGACGGGTAGGAAGGAATTTCAGAACACCTGGCTTAAGTAGTGACAGGCCCGATTTGAAGTTTAGATTGTAAGATTTGCTCGGCTACCTAGCGCTAATAATGTACAAAACAGCAGTTTAGCTAATTAGCGTCACCTCATCATTGGTGAATATAATGTATTTTATTCATTTTTTTCCATATACACTGATTCTTAGCTGCTCCATACGTGGTACATCATTTATTACATGTCTATAATTGCTGTGTGATAGTGGTGGTATTAAAGATGAAGTGTGAAGTAATTTCAGACAATGACAAATGAAATCTTTTTATGTCACAAGTAAAGTATTTTATTTTGTATGTTTGACAAAATAATCATTTTCCGCAAGTTGGACCCCCCCCCAAACTTTATTGAATCAAAACAGCAAACAATATAACAATATCACATATTCAATTCCAAAATGTAAACAGAAATCAAAATGATATGATATTAAGAAATCCAGTTAGTAGTTACATTGTGATATCACTATTAAACAAAATAGTCTCAACAAAAAGACGTAAATGGACCAGTTTCCTTCTTGCAAAGCAAATTAATTTCACGCCAGTGTCGACGAGTGTTCTTCGTTAGAATCTCTGTTTTAAAGTCTCTGTTTTAAAGTCTCTGTTTTCTCAACCATTTTGTTTATGATAAAGGGTTTGCAAAAAAAGTAGGTGTGATTACAATAAATCACAGCTTTTGGTCACTCAATCGAACTATACATTGGCACAAAGCGACGAGGCATTTCGCCAAACAACGCAATAACTATGGCAACGAGCAGTTAATGGGACCGGCGACTCGCCTTCTTTAAATGACGTCAGTCACCCAAGATTACCCCAGATTTCCAAACATATGCATTTTCGTTGTTAAGTGCATTGCTATGGATCTAATTATGAATCTGGGTGGGTTGTGTTTGGGAAAAAAAAAACTCACGAAAGTATGCTTCATATAGTTTTAGCCATTAGTATTACACTAAAGATGGTTGGCCAAGTTTACTTCACACATGATCTTTAAAAGGTGAATTAACTCCTTAGTAAAGCCACCTTTTCCAAATGAATGGCCTGTCGGTGCAAGCTTTACAATGTTTAAACATTTTGTTGTTTTAGCATGTACGTGATGAAGATGAGGCGTGATGATGGAGGATGTGGTTCTTCACCATTGTCTCGAAGGCTCTGATGGACTGAATGATTTAATTGCAACCACAGAAAAGCTCCTGGAGCCTTTCCCCTGCCGGCCTCCCCCCGTCTTCACACCGTGGTTCTCGCACTCGTCAGCAAAACACCCTCCGCCCATCAGACCAGCTAAATGCGCTCCTGTCATAAACGCAGCAGATGTTAAGTGTCGACAAGAAGCTTTAAAAGAAGGCGTTCTTGGAACCGCAAACTCGCCCTCCGCTGAGAAGAAGAGCATGTCTGTCGCAGCGGCGGCGCTCAAACGGTCCTGGAGTGTGTTGGCGTCCAAAGGTGTGCGTCAGCGCTCACCATCGCTCTCTAAACGCTTCCGACGCACCGTGTCCGTGCACGCGCTGCACTCACACCAGAGGTCCAAGTGGATCATCAGTCAGCACAACTGTGGAGCCGCACGGGACATAGAACAGGTACAAACATGGCGGCCATTGACGTCAATGTCTTCGAGGGCTTCTAGAAAAAGCAAACAACAATGACATTATTTAAAGTGGAAGTCAATATTTTTTTTTTCAAGAATATGTTCTATGCTGGCCCACTAGTTGAAACAAGGCATTGTGATTAATATTGCATTTGTGGAATATGAGCTCAGCAGTTAAATCCACCTGTTTTTAGCCATAACAGTGGGCGGCCATTTTGTCACTTCTGTTGACTGAAAATTATATCACAGTTGCTCAGGGCTTAGGAAACGACCAATTATGGCTCACCTGTTTTCTAAAGCTGAGCCATGATTGGTCGTTCTCTGACCCCTCTCAGTAACTGTGGTGTCATTTTCAGTTGGCAGAAGTGACAAAATGGCCGCCCCTGAGATGGCTAAATTGGGGTGGATTTTACTACTTGACGCATTCCACAAACACAATATTAATCAGAGTGCCATGTTTAGACTAATGGGCCTGCATAGAACATATTATTGTAAAGAAACGTTTTGGGTTGACTTCCCATTTAAGACAAGTAGAGTACTTTTTTTTCCCCATGTATATCCCGGAATGATGTCACGTTGTTTGCTGATCCGGTGTCTTGCTCTCTCATTCCCCGCCGCAGGTTTGGCAGGCTTTGAGCAGAGCCGCCCCGTGCGCCGGCTTGCCCACGTGCAACGCCAACATCCAGCGCGAGCAGGCTGAGATCTGGGTGTTCTGCGACGTTGCGTACTCGGAGCAGGTGGGCCACTTCTTGAAGGAGCATCTGCAGCTGTCGGGCAGCATCAGGCTGCGTGTGCACAAGCTCGGAGATGTGTTTAGCTTGTAGCATTGACTTCTCGCAGCCTTCTCATCGCCATGGTGTGACCCAAAATCACACTCAGGATGTGCAACATACAGCTTGAGCTCACATCTTGTTATAACGTTAGACTGGAATCTCTAAAGTTAAACATCCATTTCGGAACGCTGGTCGACTTCCGAATTTTAGTGAAAACAATGAAGTAATGTGTTGAGGGTCAAACTGTGGACCTTCATGAACTTTTCAGGCAATTTTAAATTGTTGAAACAAGTCAACTGTTACGCAAGTAATGTTTGGAGCATGTGGTGACACTGGAGTCATTGTGTTAAATGTGATGTCCTGTGTGTATTTGCTTGGCAGCCCTTTTGGAGGCTGTTCCTTCTTTTAGAATACGTCTTATAAAAATGCCAAAGAAGAAGCAAAACCCACAGAGTTAATACTTTGATGTTCACTGAACTTGGAACTTGGATGCTCAAAGTTTTGCTTTTAAAAGTACATTTTTTTCTTGTAAATGTTGATCAAATTGTCAAAGTTGTGGTTACAGTGCATTTTTAACACAGGCATAGGCACATGACCCCATATTCCTTATGAAATTGAATTAAAATGACATTTTAATGTGTAAGTAAAGCATATCAGCTTCATTGTATTTTAATTTTATATGAATCTGCATGTTTTTTTTTCATTTTAACAATAAAGAAGACATGTTAAAAAAAAAAAAATTAGAACTGTTTTCACATTTCACGTGTCTTAATGAACCTGGCATGCTTTCATCAAAATACCCCAAGGATGAAGAATTACTGACATGTTTTAATTTAGTGTGGAAAACAAATAAGCACTCAAGACATTGATAATGGAAGCATTTTAGTGGCGAACGGAAACATCGTCAAAGGCAAACACCCTCCGGCCCCAGCAACAACTTCACGGAGCGATCAAGTAAGTAATTCAAAGTAAGCTAACACTGTTATTTTAATTGAAGCAAATTGTCACCGAAAGTCAATTGCACTTCGGGCAAATCCTGAAATTTCACCTCAAAGCTGAATATTCATAACTGTGAGTATTGTAATCGGAAGCGAATCCTAGTAGTTACTCTGTTTGTTAGCTCACATCTCAGCTCTGCTTACCTTTTGAGGTTGATACAAGAATGGTTCTTTTAGCTCTGGAAATTTGGCCAGCCTAGCTGCCATGTCATAGGTGGAGAAACTATGGACGAGTATAACTTTAATGTACATTATTCTCACTATTATGTAATAGTGTCAGTACAAAAGGGCTCCCTCAGACATATTTTAAAAAGTCTTCATATAAGTTCCTTATACCGTGATAATGTTAACTTGTGTATGTGTAAAGAAGTTGATTGAAATGAACACTTTACTGTGGAAAATCAGCCCGGCGGCAAAATCTCGTGACCGTGGAGAGTCTTCGTTTTCGTGACACCCCCACGCGCGCTCATTTGTTGCTACGCAGTCTCAAATTTGACAGGAGAAATCTGGGTTAGCGGACGTGACGTCAGAGCTCAGCCTCCCACGCCCGACAGCGACATCTCTCCAAGTCAGATTTGACGTTAAACATGGAGCGAATACGCATCAAATGGACAAATTGTTGGTATAGGACAGACGTTGGCGTAATTGAAAACGACTACTGTTGAAAATCAGCTGTTTGGTTGCCAGATCAGACCCCCCCGCCCCCCGTACATGTTTTATTTTGAAAGTCACTACAAAATGACAGGCCGTGTGTTGTGTAACACACCGTTTTTGCACACACATCTCTATATCCATGTATTCATGGGTAATACATTTATTCAATACATGTATACATATAAAGTTGTGTAACATTTAAACATGTTCCTTTAATTTAAATGTAGTTGTACTGTGATGGTCTCAGCCGGATGTGCTTCGTATCTGCCCTGTCTTGACTTGTCTAGCTGTCTACCAAATCCAGCTGGGAGGACCACGAGCGAGTAATTTTCAAGTGAAAATAAACCAAATTGCCGGACATTTCCTCCCCTTAGGATCACTTTCTGTCGTGTCCCGCGCTCGCCACCGCGTCATGAAGTCGACTTTGTGTGCTGCTCGACGCTCGCTGGCGAACTAAAAAGGTGAGGAGAACAGTGGCAGCAGCTAACAGGCTAAGCTAACAGAGGCACGCATTGTGGTTTCCTGTTTCTTTTTTTCGTTTTCGTTCTCGCTCCTTGCTGCGCTTTTCCGACGTTTTCTTTAAAAATGTTGCTTTAAACGTTCTAATGATCACACTCACTATAGTGTTTGACGTATAGTAGTCAGAAAGACAGTTAATCATTGTTCCATTTAGTGCACGTCAAAGTAGGTCAGCTGACGCATGACGTCACAATCTACGACCAGAACACTAATACACACACACACACACACACACACACCCACACCCACACCCACACCCACACCCACACCCACACACACACACAAACTCCTGTATTGTACATTGCGCGTTTTTAGCTAAAAATCGGAAAACTGTACAATATATTAGGGGTGTAACGGTACGCTAAATCACATTTCGGCTCGGTATATTTTCGGTACAAAAAAATGATGTTTTTTTTGTTTTTTTGTGTGTGTTTATTTTGAAAAGATAACAAGAAAATTGTACATTTTTTAGAAAAAATAAATAAAAGTGAACCATTCGGGTGATATTCTAAGAAATTACACCAGAATAAAAAATACACTAACAATAAAGAGCTCTTAATTTAGTAAATTATTAAGACACTGAAATCTTTAAACACTGAGCAGGAACAGACTATGACACATAGTTAAAGACAAGTTGTCATTACAGTACATATATACACTTTTTGTGATGAAAAAAATACATACAATAACAGTCACAATTATTGCTAACTATATTAAAACTATTTTTATAATGAAAAAATACAGTAACTTTAAAAAGTCTTTATGAAATTGTATACACTTTTTTGGCATTGAAATCTTTGAATGTTCAACAGCATATTGTAACGAATTGGGTTATCTGTGTTGTGGTCGGATTTGTCTGTTGCTGAGTTGTGATGTTTCTGAGGTTCATGAATGCATCGTACGGCAAGCGAGAGGAGCAGCGGAGAACGAAGAAGAGCGTTAGCAGTTGTACTTGGATTAATAAAAATGTGATAATTAACCTATTAAGGACTAAAGCATCTGTCTCAACAGCTCCCCAAAACCTAAGGTCGCCTCTGGAATTACCCTTGAAAACCTGAAGATTTCCTAGAAATTCAATACTTACAAAATGATTAATATATCAGCCCCTGTAACAGACAGAAACATCATTCCAAAAGAATTAAGGAGCTTAGACATGTGACTTTCACACAGGCAGAATTTATTATTTACTGTTTCAATCAATGATGTAAAAATAACGTGTCAGTGCAAGAGAAGCACTATATTAATTAAAAAAAAAAAATCGAGTGGTAATTACCATCCTCTATTCTTACAAAGACAACTTACAAAGACGTCTATGTCGTCATTGTCTACAAACCATATCATATCACGTTCGACTGTTTCCACTGGTCGTGCGCGTCGTCTATATATCACTGCCGTTATTTACCAGAGCTCCGAGCGATCGACGGCGTCCGCCATTAGCCTACCTATGGCACGAAAAAATTCGACATCCTCCGCGGTCTCGCGCCACCCTCACGTGTATATTTTGATGCATTAAATTGGCTAAGGCTAATTGGATTTAAAAAAAGACACCGACGTATCCGCTCTCCCGGCTTTAAAGGTAGAATGACGCAACAGCGCTCCCGGCTCTAGTGGTAGAAACGTGGTTATGCGTTCCCGTCCTTAATGGGTTAAACTACGTCTGACGCCGTGTTCCTGGAAGACGCTACAATATGATAAATCTATATATCATATTTAAGTTTGACGTTTTTGGCTAAAAATGCTGCTTGCTTCCTTGTCTAAGAAACATTCACAGTCGGATGATGCTATGCATGTTAGACGTACTACCTGCAACATACGATCTCATGTAGCAATGTCAGCACACAACTTTGGGACTTATCCACGTACCTTTCCCCATTCGCGATGTTAACAGGGCAGCCAGAATGTTCCCAAACAGGAGACCGCAGTGTACACGGGGACCTTCGAGCTCTGGCTCTTTCCAGCCGTTGCAACAGTCCAAATCAGAGTTTTCTGCATTGACTCCCATTCAAAGGTGGTAGCCGAAGGAATTCCCTTACCCATAATGCACCGAGATCTGCAAGTGGACTATAGCCTTTCGATTTTTAACATTTGTATCTTTTTCTTCTTCTTTTCTGTCTGGCAATCTGGGCACGTTAAGTGCATTGCTGCCCTCCACTGGTCAGATGACTAGCACACATAGCAAACCAAAGCTAACACCTTTGAGATTTTTGATTATAACCCAGTGTTTCTTAAAAACTGCAAAACCACCCTTCCTCTCTCCCCTTGTAAAGCACCCGTTCTCGACTCCCAACATCATCCTCAATGACATACCTTTAAACCCACCCCACTGAACGCACCAGCCAACATTTGGATCTAGATAATGTGCTGGACTTTAAACGGAGGAGAATATAAAGCTGGTGCAAGTAAAAAAAATTAGATAATAATAATTGCTAGAAAATGGCGCAATGTATCACCAGCTACAATTTGCACAGGAAATGAATGTGAGACTTGAAGTTTGAATTGGTCAAAAAAATTTGGAAAGACGATTTAAACTGTCTGTTTGATTTGGGATTTTTAGTCTGAAAATGTTGAATTATTGGAAAACAGGAATTTTTGGAAGGTGAAGAATAGTTGCCTGAATGTCCCAAAATTTGTGAATATTTGTAAGTTTGAATGGTTTGAATACGTGGAAGTATGATGGAGTCAAATGGCTTGAAACAAAGAATTTTATTAACTTTAATGTTTTTATTTTTTCTTGTGGGACTGTGGAAATGTTGGGAATTTTCGTGACAAATACAAGCCCGAATGTGCTTAATTTGCAAATATATGGGATTTTGAATGGTTTGAATTAGTTGAGAACTGTGGAAGCAGCAGAACGACAAAAATATAGGTGAATAATAGAAGTAAAGAATTTTCATGCCGAATAACATCCGTTATGTATTCACTTTAAAAACAAAGTCGTGATTAATATATATATATATATATATATATATATATTACAGTACAATGGTCAAATGTTCTGCTTGCAATTCATGTCATTATCGTCGTAAGCTTTAAGGGACAAAAAAAAAAGTATTTTGTTTCACTATGTATTTTTTTAAAATCAATCAGGCGCTTAATCGGTTATCTGAATTTTATTTTGCCCAGTATTGAAAATTGATCGGGCCCTAATTATTACAGCACTGTCATTACTTGACTTCCTGCCTTTTTGCAGGTGTAGCAGTCGTCGCCTGATGTCGCCTCCACCCCAGCTGAGACTCCTGTTCATGAACGGAGGCATAGCTCGCCATCTGGCGCTCAACGGATGACACGACACTAGCAGACATGGAGATGGGGGAGACGCCATATTTTCTCCCACGCCGTTCTCCGCGCTAAACTCTTCCTCTCAGGCAAAAGCTATTTTTATAATTGCATTCAGGGACTTCCTTATACCCCCCCCACCCCCTTTCCTCGCTTTGCCAAGCCATAACTGCCCGCTGCCATCATGGCGTCGGAGGGCTTTCAGTACCGCGCGCTGTACGACTACAAGAAAGAGCGCGAGGAGGACATCGACCTGCACGTGGGCGACATGCTGCTGGTCAGCAAGGGAGCGCTATTGGTGCTCGGCTGTGGCGCCGGCGCTGAGGAGCGACCCTCTGAGATCGGATGGCTGCCCGGCTTCAACGAAACCACACAGGTAGGAGGCCGCCGCCTTATTAACCACAACGCAGACATAGAGGATGTATGAACTGGCAAAATTTGTGAAACGGGAGAGTTGTCATTTTTTTCACCACTCCCTCCCCACTCGGATCTCGGCGAATCAGGACACAACATGACTGCTGTGGCTTTGCGTATTCAGATAATTAGATGACACATTAGCCACCACATAGGCACGGCTGTTAGCCGGGCTGCTACAGCACACAGTCGTATCTGTGAGTATTACGCTACTTTAACAAACGGCAATAGAGGCCAGTGTTATCAGAGGCCAGTGTTTTATAACAGCCAAACCTGAGATCAATGCAGCAAACTTTACACTATCATTCGTTGATTCCCATGTCACCCACCAGGCTCTAGATTTTAAAGCCACACACACTCAAAACCACAAATCGGTGACCAACAATAATACTTCCACCTCGAATGCTCATTTTGTTGTTTAATAATGTCAAATCAATTTTAATCCGATTAATCGATCAGAATGATGGGTAGAATCATCCCGTGTTAAAATATTAATATTAATAAATGACTTTAAGCGCTCTCCTCTGACAGGAAAAGGGCGACTTCCCGGGCACCTACGTGGAATTCGTGGGCCGGAAGAGGATGTCGCCACCCACGCCCAAGCCCCGACCACCAAGGCCGCCGTCGGCCGCGTCAATGAGAACCGACTCAGAGTCTGAAGGTACTTGCATGTGCGCCGGAGTCGCTGCCGCACGTCCACACCGACACTGACTTGTGTTTGGTTCGGTCGCTTGCAGGTGTCACGCTGCCAGATCTTCCGGAACAGTTTGGACCGCCCGACATGGCCCCGCCCCTTCTCAGCAGACTGATGGAGGCAGTCGAGAGCAAAGGTACGCACGCCGCCATCCACGATGGTGGTGGACTTTCTTCACCTGTAGCTCACTGATTGAGCGTACCCAGTCCTGGAACATTGGTAATGTCAATTTTGCTAATTTCAACTAAAATTGGTACTCAAACTATATTTTGTAGGGCTGTCAAACAGCTGGAAAAATGGCTGGTCTAAGCATGGCCGGAAGTGGATTTTAGTCCGGCCCGCTAATCGGCCCTCATGCGTTTGACGTGGTCGCGGCCAAATTTCACCTCAGCCTGCTCAGTGAAAGGCTTCTTTTTAGGCTTCTTTCTACTCCCGCGTCGGCACGAGCGACAACTGCCGCATTGATTCACATGACTGACGCATTGTGCTGTTGGCGACAGGTCTGCGACACATGCCACGCACACATCAGGCGGTGATAATTTTTATGAATAAGGGTGGAGGGTCGCGGCCGGACCAGCAAAAAAGGGTCAAGTGCCCAGCTCTGTTTAAATGCGTCAAATATTTTGACGCGATCAATTACAAAATTTAATTACCGCCCGATAACGCAGTAAATTTGACAGCACCTAGCATTTAGTGATTTTTTTTTTTTTTCAAAATGTATTCATCACATTATTTAATTGCTTAGTTGATGTATTGTATATTAAAAAAATAGTAAAATAATGTAAACATTTTAATTAAAATACATATTTTACTTATTTTAACAAGTAATTGGTCCATTAATTATAATTGAATTATAAATCGTGAAATAAGAAAATGAGAATGAATTATTTTGCTATTAAACGACTTAATTAAAAACAATATATGATTCAATTTATGAATAGTATAATTAAAATGATTGATCTTATTTGCAAGTAAACTATTTGACCTACTCTTTTAATATTTTTAAATAAATATTGGTCAATCGCTTACTGTATAACTAAATGTATTATAACTAACATAATAAATGATTTTTTTGTAAAAAAAACTGCTTAACACATTTCAAATGTATTAACTTTTGAAAATCTGTAATTAACTGTAGTTAAATTATCACATACAGTAATGGTAATTAAATGAAAATGATTTTTAGCATTAACATATTACACATACTGTAGATTTAACATTTTTTAATTAATATGTAATTGTTTCATTAATTAGAATTAAATTCATTACAAATAATCAAATACGAATGAGTTATTCTAGGGTTACAATAAACAATTTTACAGAGACATTTAACATTTATTTTTATAGATGATTGGTTGATTATTAAATAATTGTACATGGGAAAAAAAGGGATTCTTATTGTAATCTTTTAAAAAATGAGAGTGTGTTCTCGTGCGCAGGCTTGGACAATCCCGGCGTGTACCGAGGCGTCAGCGCAGGAAGTTTGGACACGAGGCAACTGGCCGAAGCCGGTGAGGAAGTCGCGCCAGCGCCGGCCGTAAGGTTTGACGCCGAGCTCCCTTTCCTAACTTTGCGACGTGTTTGTTTTCAGACCTGGAGCAGATGGAGGTGTCGGCCCTGTGCGACAGCGTGGTTCGCTTCCTGCAAGAGCTTCCCGGGCCCGTCCTGCCGTCTTCGCTGCAGGCCGGCATGATCCACGCCGTGCAAGGTGCGTTGTCACCACTTGACCTGTATACCGACATCGTGTCACGCTCAACTGTCGCCCTCTCCTGTTTTTCTTTTTTCACTTTGTTTTTGGGATGCTGAATTGGTTTTAATGTGTTTTTTTTTGTTGATCTGTTTTTTTTGCTCCTTTACTTGTTTTTTGAGCGTCGTTTTGGCTTTTGACGTGTTTCTAGACTTTGTTTTAGCCTGTTCATGACACGGTACTTGACTTGGTTCTTGACTTAATTTTTTTGCTTATTGACTTTTGTCAGTTTTTGATGTGGTGATTTTGACTTAACATGGATTCTTACTTTGTTTTTGACTGTTTTCTTTGTTCTTGACTAGGCTCCTGATTTTTATTTTTTGGGACCTATTTCTTGACTTCGATGTTAACTTTTTTTCCACTTATGTAGTTTTTGACTCGATTTTCGAATGTTTATATGATATGTGACTATTGAGTTGTTTGTTTTGGTTTTTGACTGTTTTTGTCTTGTTTTTTGACTTGGTTCTTGGCTTGATTTGTAATTTTTTTTACATATTTCTTGGTTTTGTTTTGTGTTTCTTAACTTGGATCTTGTCCTGTTTTATGAGGAGGGTTCTTGATATGAATCTTGATTTGAGTTGGACTGTTTTTTTTTGTTTTTTTTGCCGTAGTCTTTGACATTGCTCCTGGTTGGGTCATGACTTGGAATTTAACCCATTAAGCCCGGGAGCGCATAACCGCGTTTCTACCACTAGAGCCGGGAGCGCTGTTGCGTCTTTCTACCTTTCAAACTGGGAGAGCGGATACGTCACTGTCCTTTTTTAATCCAATTCTCCGTCTCTTAGCTAACTTAATGCATCAGGATATACATGTGACGGTGTTGCGAGACTGCGGAGGATGTTGTGGAATTTTTTCGAGCCGTAGGTAGGCTAATGGCGGACACCGTCGATTGCCGGGGGCACTGATTAAAGTAAGTAACGGCAGTGATATATTGACGACGTGCACGACCAGTGGAACCAGTCAAACGTGATTTGATATGGTTTGTAGACAATTACGACATTGACGTCTTTGTAACAGAATAGAGGATGGTAATTAACACTCGATTTTTTATTTTTTATTAAAATAGTGCTTCTCTTGCACTGACACGTTATTTTTACGATTGAAACAGTAAATAATAAGAAATTCTGCCCGTGTGAAAGCCACATTAATTTAATTATCTTGGAATTATGTTTCTGTCTGCTACAGGGGCTGATATATTAATCAGTTTGTAAGTGTTGAATTTCTGGGAAATCTTCAGGTTTTCAAGGGTAATTCCAAAGGCGACCTTAGGTTTTGGGGAGCTGTTGAGACAGGCGCTTTAGTCCTTAATGGGTTAATGCGGTTCTTGACTTGGATCATGACAACTTTTGGATTTGATTCTTAAGTCGGTATTTGATATTTGTCTTGTTTTTTTTACATGGTTGTTGACTTTGTTGTTGACTTTTTTGGTGGGAGGAGTTTGTTCGTTTGACTTGGTTCTTGGTGTGGTTCTCGACTTGTTTTTTGTTGTTTTTTTGACATGGTTCCTGATTCTGACACTGACCTATGTTTTTTTTGTTTGTTTGTTGGATTTTGCTATTTTTGTCTTGAAATTAGATATGGTTCTTTGATTTTGTTTTTGCCTTTTTTTCCTGACATAGGTCTTGAATTTTTTGTTTGTTTTTGTTTTGGTTCTTGTCGTGTGTTAGCCTGTGCGCTTACCCCACTGTTGTTGTGCACCCTCAGAGGTCCGAGACCCTGAGGAGTGCGCCCGGGTTCTGCTGGGCTTGGCCAGCTCTCCAACATGTGCCGCCCAGTACGGCCTGACCCTGATAAGCGTGGTGCGACACCTGGCTCGACTCTGCATGCATGCCACCCGTAACCAGCTCAGCGTCCGAGGCCTCGCTGAGACCTTTAGCCCATTGCTTTTCAGGCAGACCACCGTAGGGTTAGTCTATGCACACCCCGACACACACACACATCATTTTAAACTCTAGCTCTGAACCAGTACTGTCATCAGTTCGGTGTGAAAGGCTTAAACTTTAACCCCGTATGAAGTGTTTTTGCATGCAACACCGAACATTCTCTAAAAGGAATGCGTAATATTTGTATAAATGGCAGTTGTTCTGCCAATTTTGTTTCAACAATGTAATGGAATGTGCCTTTTCCTATTGTTCTTGCAGGTGTGAGTCAGGTCCAGACCCCCTGATTCAGGTTCTGGAGGTTCTGATCAGCAGCGAGCTTAACGTGAACCAAGCTGCTCCAGGTAAATTACTAACATGCTAACTTGCTAACATGCTAACATACGAGCTAGCTCAGCTCTCAGCTGGAAGCATCAGTCCGAACTCTCCGTGTCGTAGACGCGTTGCCTTGTCCGTCATGTACTTGACAGGTAGTCAGTCAATCAGTTGATGATGTCACTTGTCAATCAATCAATCAATAGGAAGCCAGAGTAGCGCCATGTTAGTCAGAAACAGTGAGCTGAGTCAATAATTGGCCGCTCCTGAAACGATTACATCATCGCTTCACCAGGATGCAGCAGAGGTAGGGGGGGGTTAGGGAAGGGGGGGCGATGTTGCCGTGGCGATATCACTGCTGCCTGAGGATTGGTGGAGGGTGAGCAGTGATGTCACACATCTCCAAGCCGCTCTCCTTTCGGCTGCCTCATACGCGCCGACAGGAAGTGGCAAACGGGAACTCATGACAAAAGCGTGCTGACGCTCACCACCAAAAACGGCAGCGGCGGCGGCAGGTGTGCGCTGATTGCGAACACGCATGGCGCACCAGGAGGCTCACAGGGGCCGGGACTCGATCCTCTGTTACATCAACATGAAGAGTCCAGGTAGGACGCCACCTGGTCCAGCAGGAGCAAAGTTGGGAGGTGATGATTGTACCTGGTTCTCCACTGTTTTTTCCCTTTTATTTTAAATCTTGGTTCTTCACCTATTCTTTACTTATACCCGTGGTAATTGACTTGGATCTAGGACTGTTTTTCAACTTACGTCTTGATAAACTGTATTGCTCGAGTTTTTTGTTGTTGTTTTTTTGCCTCTTGACTATTTAGTTTTTGTCCATTCTTATCTTAGTTCTCGACTGTGATTCTTGATTTGGTTCTGTCCTGAGATGTTGACTTTCTCCTTCAAGCGACGATCTCACCACTTTGTGTTTAAACAACAGACTTGATTGGCGTCTCCATCTTTGTTTCAGCTTTACCCCCCAAACCCGCCAAACCGTCCACACCAGCCTCTGCATCCACCTCCACCACCGCGTGCACGTTCAACAACAGCATGGCGCTGCACGACGCCGAGTGGTACTGGGGCGACATCTCCAGGTAACCAGGCCCTGCCATCCACATACACACAAACGCACGCGCGCACACACACACACACGCACACGCACTCACGCTCAAAGATGCTACCCGCCATTCCGCCGCTTCTCATTTCAGGGAGGAAGTGAACGAGAAGCTGCGTGACACAGCCGATGGCACATTCTTGGTGCGCGACGCCTCCACCAAGATGCACGGAGATTACACGCTCACGCTCAGGTGAACAACAACACCACCACCACCACCACCACCACCACCATTATCATCATCATCATCATCATCACCACCACGGTCACCGTCATTGCAATTGAGGCAACAGGGTAGTCTGAATGAATGCGTGTGTGTGTATGCGCAGGAAGGGGGGCAACAACAAGCTAATCAAGATCTTCCACCGCGAGGGCAAGTACGGCTTCTCTGACCCGCTGACGTTCAGCTCGGTGGTGGAGCTGATCAACCATTACCGGCACGAGTCCCTGGCGCAGTACAACCCCAAGCTGGATGTGAAGCTGCTCTACCCGGTGTCCAAGCACCAGCAGGTACTGTTGTCACCAGAGCTGGGCATTTTACTACAAATTGAGCGTCCGTCATTTGTCATCCATCAGTAGAGTGGGTACCCTTCCGTCGTCCGTCATTGGCCTGTTTTTCTGGGGGGGGGAAGTAATACCTGTCTATAGGTCGGTCCTCCTCTAATTTTAAACGGGCTTCCGCTGTTAACTTCGATTTACGTGTGTTCAAAATTTCCGCGCACACACGCACACACACACATGATCGTGTGCGTTTCTTGAGCCAGGACAAATAAAATGCATCCTTGCAAAGTTGTCAAGTGGTTGAATATTAAGAGGATGAATTCGATCAAATGTTTCGAACAAAAGACAGACGAAGAGATGTTTAATGATGAGCTGCCAACGATTGTTGGTAATGCTCGCTGGCGCTTGAAATGACGTCATAAGTTGGCTTTTTTTACTTACGGGGTGGCGCGTGTGATGTTACTAACTGGAGATCAGGTAAGTTTTGAATTTATGCATGTATGTTTTATTTATTTATCCCTCTATATGTTAAGTTGGGTGAGTGATTTAAGAAGTGCAGTCCACGTTTATATCATGTTTTATGTAATGTCCTAATGTCCTAATTCTAAACAACGACAAAAAAAGTCCTAAAATTGACGTCTCAAATCTGACTCTAGTCAAGTCATCACCTCTTCTTGTGTCCTCGTTCAGGACCAGGTAGTGAAGGAGGACAGCATTGAGGCGGTGGGTAAGAAGCTCCACGAATACCACCTGCAGTACCAAGAGAAAAACCGCGAGTACGACAGGCTCTATGAGGAGTACACCAGAACCTCTCAGGTACACACATGCGACTTCCTGTTTTGTGGAGGTCTTGATCGTGACGCCGCGATGCCGTCCACAGGAGATCCAGATGAAGCGCACAGCCATCGAGGCCTTCAACGAGACCATCAAGATCTTCGAGGAGCAGTGTCAGACTCAGGATCGTTTCAGCAAGGAGTACATCGACAAGTTCCGCCGCGAGGGCAACGACAAGGAAATCCAGAGGTAGGCTTTTGCCAGCGTAGGCCTAAAGGCCTTGATGGACCAATCCGACGTTGGCCAACTGTGACCGACGCTTACCCCCTGTGGCGTCCGGCCGGCTGTCGGCATGTCACGCTGGAAAAATACACCCCAACGACAGACAGCGACGCTGACCATTAAAGTAGCTTCTGCACATGCGTGAGATGTAATACCCCTCCATACCATCGGCTGCGGTAGTCTCTATTCCTCATGGTTAGAAAAAGCCAACCGGCAAGCTATTGGCCAGGGGCGGATTATAAAAACGTAAGCAATGCATTCAGATATATTTTTCGCTCATGATGAACTCCCACGCAAAGTAAACCATCACGTTCTTGACACGGTATTGTGAAATACTTACATTGTCAACCCTTGTTCTTGTACTTGGAAAAAGATTAAGGCAGAAAAGGCGTGATCACTGTTTATCCGCATTTGTCACTTCCCGTTTGTGCTCCGTGCGCTGATTCGCTAGCTAACAGCCAATCAGAGTGACCAAATGTCACAACTGGCGATGCCGATTCAACATGCTGAAACGCACACCAGACGCTTCCTGATGAGGTCCGATGTTACGATGGTGTTCGCTACATCAATCAGGCGGCGCAATCAGACGCTACGCCGCTTCACGACCTCCGACGTCGGATTGGTCTATCCAGGCCTTAAGGGATGTTGCCATGGAAACCTGGGCCGTAGGAAGCAAAACCCACCCCCGCTGGTGGAGATCAAAGCAAGCACCTGCCAGTGTGTCTGCTGCTTTATCTGCTACCTTGTGTTTGCTAGCATATCTACTACAATGTAGGCTAGCGTACGTATCCTAGCGAGTTTCACTCATTTATTGACGACGTAAACTGAAGTGTGAAATTGTTCCCTGGTGTCGGCCTACTCTTCATCACCTGTTGCTGCTGTCCCGTCAGGATCATGGAGAACTACGACAAGTTACGTTCGCGCATCAGCGAGATTGTGGACAGCAAGCGCCACCTGGAGGTGGACCTGAAAAAGCAGGCCTCCGACTACCGCGAGATCGACAAGAAGATGAACAGCATCAAGCCGGACCTCATCCAGCTGCGCAAGACCAGAGACCTGTACCTTATGTACGCCACCGCCGTCGAAACCAACAACGACACTGCTATGTGATGCTCAAGCTAACCTGCATCTATGTGTGTATATGGATACATGTGTGTATGCAGGTGGTTGACCCAGAAGGGGGTTCGGCAAAGGAAACTGAACGAATGGCTTGGACTGAAGAATGAGACCACAGAGGAGTAAGCTCGCTCACACACAACGGGAACACAGATGACTGATGACGACAAAACAGAAATCACATGACACAACAGACACTTACATGACACCAGGACGTTACATGACGTTACATGACGTTGATGACCCAACAGGAAGTCATATGACTCGCAACAGGAAATCACTTGACACAGCAAGAAGTTACATGACTGTGGACACGTATGACGAAGTCACATGACACACATACAACAGGATGTGACATGACAATGACACACACATACACCAGGTAGTTACATGGCTGCTGATGAAACAGGAAGTCATGAATTTGATGACAGTAGAAAGTGACAACACACGGCGGGAAATTACACACGCACAACAATAATCAGATAGTAACATGACAATAGAAAATCACAACAAGAGGTCACTGCACATGCATAAACACACAAAGTCACGTGACACACACACAGTCACTGCAGGAAGTGACACGTCTCACGCTGCAAGACGTCACACAACGCTTTCTGGAAGTCACGTGACTTGTCCCGTCACATTCACGGTAGTGAGTCAATCCGCATTTGACGGGACGCACTTGAACGCACCGCTCGGACTTGAATTGTTTGCAACTGTCTCTGTGGTGGTGGTTCCTAGTGAGTACAGCATGGTGGAGGACGAGGAGGACCTCCCTCACCACGACGAGCGTCTGTGGCGTTTGGGCAACATCAACCGCGGTCAAGCAGAGTCGCTGCTGAGGGGGAAGAAGGACGGAACCTTCCTGGTCCGAGACAGCAGCAAGCCAGGATGCTACGCCTGCTCTGTCATGTACGCGTCACTGACTTCCTTGCGAGTTTTTCACCTGTACAGTTACCCTTTGGGCCGCAGCACCCCACCCCCCCAAAAATTTACTCAGTAGCACACACTGGGGAGTAAAAAAAAAAAAAAAAAGTGTCTATGCATTACTGTTTTTGTGTGTGCACAAGTGTAGATTTGTGCGCTTCTTTGTGTGTGTGCGTGTTGTACATCCATGTGTTTAGCCGTGTGTGTCATTTTGTGCTTGTGTGTTTTGTGCATGTTTTTATGCGTATTTATATGTTCATTTGTGTGTGCGTCTGTGAGGTTTTTTTTATTTTTTACGTGCATGCGTGTTCTTAAAATCATTCACTGCCATTGATGAATTTACAAGTGTTTTCACAGTCCAGCCATTCAATCCCAGGAATTTATTGATATGTTTTTCAAACATTAGGGTAAAAGAGGGTCTGAAAATATCTGGCAGTGAATGAGTTAAGTGCATGTGTGTCCATGAGGTTTTTTTTTTTTTGCTCCTGTGTGCATTAGTGAATGTGTCTCCATGAGTTTGCATGTTTTTGTGTGCCTATTTTTGTGTGGTTTTCTGCATCCGTGTTCATTATCGAGTGTATATGTGCAAGGTTTGCGTGTGTGTGCATGCTTGTTTATGTGCATGCGTGCTTGTGTGCTTTGGATTGTGTACTCGTGCATGGATGTGTGTTTGCGCGCATTTTTGTTTTCGTTCGTGCATTTGTGTGTCTGACTTGTTTTTTCGCATGCGTATGTAGTTTTGTGCTGATCCGTTTGTGTGCTTTTTTTGTGGTTGTATTTGTGTTTTAAAAAAAATGGAGGAAATGAAATACAAGGAGAGCACAATCATAGAAACTTAAACGCAAGCTAGGAGCTCGGAAAGCACCTTTCTGTCTTGATCATTTTCACAGCACAGTAGACTCTTTTATTGCTCCACCCACTCCAAGACAAGCGATCGGTTGCTCTTATTTGTTTAGGTTTCATTCACGATTGTTTAGTCACAAAAGGACCTGATTCTCCTTTACGTGTGTGTTTGTGTATGTACATGTTTTAACTTTACACAAACTTAATGTGATTGATTGTGTGCGTCCAGGGTGGAGGGCGAAGTCAAGCACTGCGTGATCAACAAGACGAGTACGGGCTTCGGCTTCGCCGAGCCGTACAACCTGTACGCGTCGCTGAAGGAGCTGGTGTTGCACTACCAGCACACGTCGCTGGTGCAACACAACGACTCGCTCAACGTCACGCTCGCCTTCCCCGTCTACAGCCAGCAGAGGCGCTGACCCACCCGACCGACTCCCACGACTCCCCCTACTTCATTCCAGCATGGCCGACACGCACTATCACGTCAAATTGCGGCGACTGCGTTTGGAATCAGTCACTTGTCCCCTACTCCCTGGAGTTTTTCGTGACCTGTAATATCCCTTATGTATATATTTTTTAAATCCCTATATGGTGATTAGGGAGTAGTGAATCTCTAATCACTATATAGTGATTTTAGGTGGATTTTTTTAGGAACATTCTTGGTCCACTATATAAGAATTCCTATATGGTGATTCGGCCATGAGTGAATGATTCCCAACACAGCCTCGTCCTTGTGGCGGAAGTTGTGAAATCACCCGGGACGCCTCCTCCTTCCAGTCACGGCTGACTTTCAAAATAAAAGGTACTGAAATGGCAAAGCTGCACTGTGACGTATGGACCGCATCATTCCAAAGACTTTTCTCCAGGACTCAGGTGCTTTTCTCGCTTCCTTTTTCCATTCCCGCAGGGGAGGAAAAAATGAAACATTTCAACGTAACTTCAGTATTTTCCTTCACGCTCTTATTTTGAAATACTGCAATACAAAACACTTTAAAGTTGACAACTGTTCACGCACTTAAATCAATAAAAATAATTTTGTTCCTTTGTCAATATTTTGTTGCCTCGACCATTTTAATTTTGTTGTCCATGGTCCTTTTTTGTTGCCCTTATTGTTTCAATTTTTATTTTATGCCATTCACTACCTGCTTGAAGTTGTTTTATTTTGTACATTTTAATTTGTCATACATTTCCTACCTGTTAAAGTTTATCCTTTCCCCTTTTCATGTTTCTAGTCTCCTGCTTCATTCTGTGACCAACTTCTGTTTGATCTTATTTTTCCTTAATTTTTTTCCACCCACTTCCTGTTTGTTTAATCTTATTTCATGTTTTTTCCTCATCCACTTTGTTTGACCTTATCATTTGTTTTAAAAAAACTGTCAATCAACTCCCTTTTTCAAAATGTTTTTTTTCCCTATTTCATATTTGTTGTCCACTTCCTGTCTGCTTGTTCCTGCGATCACCAGTCGGTGCACATATTGAAGAGAGACTCGTAAGAATTGAAAAACAGAATTGTTTATTTTCTTCAACTTGGTCAGCTTGAAGATGATGTTGGCACACTCTTAAAGAGACGGTACGTCCAAAACCTAAACTCACGACCGCTTTTAGTCCCCAACAAACAGAAGAAACAAGGCACTAAAAACAAAAGATACAAACATGCAACAACTTAATGTACACGAAACACGCATGGCACATGCACCCTCAACTCCAGCTGTTCCATAGTAACGCAAATGAGTCAAAATTCCCTGCAACTAAAGTTAACATCTACTTTGGCTGAGAACGTTAGCTCACTCTTCAAATTTTCCTTGTAATTTCTGGAAGGTCCAAAAGATTTGTTAAAGCACAAGGAAGGAAGCAACAGAAATGTCCGAGAACGACATGAAGCACACCAGACCACATCTTGTCCTTCAGCTGGAGCTGAGAACATTCTATCTATCATGTCCAGCAGCAAAATGATTGCTCTGTGTAAGAAATCAAGCAGCGAGAGGAACGTCTGTTCTAAAATGACATTGCACGTTCTAGAAGACCAATCAACAGATCTACACCAGACCATGTCTTGCTCTTCAGACACCAGAGATTGTTGTTCTAGAAAGTCCAGCAGCAAAAGGAACATTCTACAATGGCATCCAAGAGAAGGGTAAGAACATGAAGCTCACGCACACATTCCAGAAGACCAGTCATCAGACCAACGCAAAATGCCCACTTGTTTGTCAGAGCTTGGAACATGTTCTAGAATGCCCAGTTAAAAAGAACATTCTAGAATGATGCCCAAGAATCAAGCTAAAGCACATCAGACTAACATCAGATGGCGTCTTGTTGTTCAAATTATTCTTCAGTAAGAGCTTGGAATGGGCTTCTTGAATGTCCAACATCAAAAGGAACGTTCTAGAATGACAACCGAAAACATGCTAACATCAAGCACATTCTTGGGGACCAACCAGTCTGAGCTCAGGAAGTCGTTCAGGAACTAAGCTGAGCAATTCCAGTCCTCGAGGGCCGGTATCCTGCATGTTTTCTGTCTCCCTGCCGCAACACACCTGATTCAAATGATCATATAATCAGCATGGGCTGCATTTGAAATAGGTGTGTTGCAGCAGGGTGACATAAAAATGCAGGATACCAGCCCTCAAGGACCGGAATTGCTCACCCCTGTTCTAGAACGTCGAAGTCAAATGATCGCAAAAGCACAACAAAAGGCAAAACAAACATTTGAGAATGACATCCGTGAACATCAAGCTGACTGAAGCACATCAACGTCAGATGATGTCAAGTTCTCCATCGTTCTGCAGTCAGAGCTCAGAAAATTGTTTTAGATTAGAACAGTTAAATGATTGTTAAAGCACAGGGAAAAAAAATTAAAGAATGACGTTCAAGAACATCACACTGACACACACCAATCATCAGATCAAGGCCAGATGACATTGTCATGTTATTCTTTCATCAGAGCTAGGAACATTCTGGAATGCTACAAGGTCAGCAACTCGAGTGCAGAATGTCGTGGCGACCATTTTGAGGTCGCTTGATGTTTGCTTTGTCAGCCGTCTGATTAGCTTGCGAACAACTCCCATGAGTTTCGTCTACAAGTGGCGTGCAAGTTTTGCGAGCCAACTCTAATGGTGCTAGTAGCCGAGAGAGAAATTGTTCAGTCAACAGTCTATGGTTATCTTGCTCTGGATGGGTCACCATGAATTTGGACTACAACTTTCGTGCTAGCTGCGCACGCAAATGATGCTAGCAGTCCGGCAAGATCATTAAATGTTGCGATGTCATCAATGCTGTCCGATTAGCTTGCTAACGATGAGTTATCATGACTTTGGAATACAAATTCAGTGCTAGCTGCTCAAGCTAACAATGTTAGTGGTCCAAAGAAATCAATGGTGTCCAATTTGCTTAATTTCAACTAGAATTTGAGTGCTATTCGTCCAAGTTAATGATGCTAACGGTCAAGACCGATCTTAAATGCGATGTCAACGGAGTCCGATTAGCCTGTCAACAAATTCTCATGAATTTGGACAGCAATTTCACTGCTAGTTAATGATGCTAATTTAGCTAACAGTCCAGAGATCCTTAAATGTTGCGATGTTATTACAGTAAATGGCATGCGGTTAGCTTGCTAACGATGCGTTCCCATGAATATCAACTAAAACATGGGTGCTGTCTGCGTAAGCTGACAATGCTAACGGTCCAGACAATTCTTAATTGTGATGTCAACGGTGTCTGATTAGCTAGCCAACAAATTACCATGAATTTGAACAATTAAATTGCTAGCTAACAAAGCTAGAAGTCCGGAGAGATCTTTAAATGTTGTGATGTCATCAATGGTATCCAGTTAGCTTGCTAACGATGAGTTCCCATGAATTTTAACTCCAACTTGAATCATAGCCATATACGCTAATGATACTAACGATCCAGAGAGCTGGAGTCAAGCACTGCCGACAACTTCCATAGTGTCATCCAAAGGGGCGGGGCTTAGAGTGGCTGGCGTGTTCTCAAAAGAACAAGTGTGTCCATGTGTCTTAAGGGGTGTGTCGACGGCGGTCTTTTGAGGTGGGAGTGGCCTTAGGTGGTCTTGACAAGGTCGTAGACGTAGATGTGGAAGTCGTCGTCGAACTTGATGAAGTAGACGGAGGGCTTGGCCTCCACCTGATGGATGACCATCCCCGAGCGCTTGCCTCCGTCCTCTTTGGCATACTCCACCTGCTTGCCCACCAGGCTGTCCACCACCTCGCCCGGCTCACGCTCTGACGACGCGCTCTCGCCTGTGGGAACAACAGGAAAAATAGATAAAAGCGAATCGCACAAGACCCGTGGTTGGTAATTTTGCGTTCAGGCTTCACTGACTGGCGTCAGGCATGATGCGCAGATCTCCCTCCTTGTAGTCATCCAGCAGCTGGTACATGTAGAGCACCGGGTCCTTCTCGTACGTGATGAAGAACCAGGACGTCATGATGGGCGCGCGGGCCAGCACCATCCCCCGCCACTCCTCCTTGGGCCCATCCTCCGTCTCGAACATGTGCTCCACCGCCTTGCCGATCATGGCGTCTGCCAGCAGCGCGTCCGTCACGCGGGCCGGAACTGAGGTCAAATATTTTTGTCTAGTTTCCGTTAACAAAATTAACACTACTGACAGGCAACAGCAAAATTTGCATTGAGCTGCAGAAAATATTCATTGAGTTTTTGTGTGAAATTCACATTTATTCTTCTTAACTGCGGGGGCAACGTGCGGGCGACTGTATTAAGACAAGGACACTTGCTGGTGAATTTGCTGTCTTTATCAGCCGTGGGACAATTTGCAGTTAAGAGCAGGACGTGGGGGTGAGTTTACAATCTGTTTAAACACAGGGACATTTGATGGCTAGTTCTAGAGCCCGGGGAAAAAAAAAAAGACTTCAAAAATAGTTTGACAGAATCTTTGCTGGCGCCAATTTCTTGGTGATCTATTTTCCCCACAGGCATTTTGTTGGGTTGGTTGGTTGGACGTGACCGGTACTTCCTTACCCACTCGGTCGGACAGCACCTGGAGGCCAAGGACCCGCTGGTCACTGTGTAGTTCCAGCCCGTAGATGCAGTCAAAGCCGTCATACTTGATCAGGTAGAGGGACGGGTTGACAGGGACCTGGTCCAGAACCGTCCCCTTCCACTGTGATGACTTACTGCCTTCCTTCCACACGTGCTGGATCCTGCAGCCCACAATGTTCGTCTTGGCCGGGGACAAAGTTCTACTGGGCCCAACGCCGCTCTTATGCTTCCTGACAGAAAAGATAAGACATTTCAGAACCTCTTGTTCTTCTTAGTGGTCTTCAGTCTTGGTCTTACTTGTGAGGATTCCTCTTCTTCATCATGTTGACTGACACGCCGGAATCTCCTGCCAACAAAAAGTCATCCCTACTGCTCGGTGATGCACTCAGGGACTCGCAGAATTGTTGTGGACACTCACCTCTGTCCGCTGGGGGCCGCGGAGCCTCTGGGCTCTTGAAGGGGGTCTTCATTCATCCACCTGGGTAGGGGGAGGGGGAACTGGAGGGACGGGGAGGGGGAGGGAGGGGAAGGGAACAAAAGGGGAGGAGGTGGACCAGGAATTAAAGCGGCTCCTGAAGCATTCACACTGGGAGGTGCAGACTAACTCCTGGAGGGAAAGACCAGGTTCTGGCTTCTGTACAACCTAAAGACACAAAAAAGAAGAAGTTGCATGCTCCTGTTTTCTCTCTTTTTTTCTCTACACCTTTTTGAAACCACCATAACATGTTCAGTTCCACAGAAGACCAGAACCAAAGCACACTGAGACCAGAACCAAACTCTGACTTAGCTTAGCCGGGAACACTTAGTCTTAGACCAAAGCACACTTAGGCTGGAACAACAACTAGAAGAGGACCAAAGCACATTTCAACCAGAACCAATGCATGCTTTGACCAAAACATGCTTGGACCGCAAAAAAAGAACACTTGGACAAAGACCAAAGCACACTTGGATGAGGACCAAAGCATATATAAACCAGAACCTCAGCATGTTTAGATTTAGATCAAACTTAACCCAAGACCTAAACACACTTAGTCGGACCACTAAGACCAGCTTAGGCCAAAGAATCATTAGACCGGAACTAAAGTACACTGGGCGAGAACCAATGAACACTTAGAGCAGAAAACCAAAGCACACTTTGAGCAAAAAACACTTAGACCAGAAACAAACTCAGAGCAGTACTAAAACAAGCTTTGCCTGGAAATCTTGACCCAAAGAACACTTAGACCGGAGCCAAAGCACACTTTGCCAATACCAAACTCTAACCCGTATTAAAACATGCTTAGTTGGGAACATGTGGATTGGAAGTACAATTGAACCAGGAACATTGTTACAAAGTTCGCTTTAGACCAGAATCAAAAAACAGTTGGACCGGTACCATTATCATTTAAATGACGCAAACATTTGCTGTTAATGAGCAGCAACGTCATTTTCCTGCGCCAAACAACATCTTATAACTTGATAGTGACGTCACCACCTCCCCTCATGTTTGGAACGTACTAATGATAGTACGCACACAAACGAGGGTCAACATGTTTTTGTTCTTCCCTTCATAATAACAGAGAGCTAACGATGCTAACGTGTAGCCTGCGCATGAGTAAGGGGTCTGGCTTGCGTGCACGGCTCGTGCCCCATTGCGGAAACATTTTTGACAAAAATGCGCATCGTGTGTGCTAAACAAAGGAGGCGGCGGGCTGACAACACGCAAACACCTTAGCGCCAACGGAGCTGTTGTGCTTTGGCGCAAAGCGCAGAAACGAGCGCACGGCGAGCTGCCTAACGGGTCCATTTTCTTACCGACTCGTCGTTCGGCGTCGCGACTCAATAGCAGTCGACCTCCACGCTCCTATAGATCCGCTTTTTCTCCGCCAGCGTTCTCAGCCGCCACGCCAAGCTAACCGTGCTAACAACGGAAGCACAGGCGAAAGTGGCGACGCGATTCCTTTCAAAATTAAAAAACCGCCGTGAACTTGGATACAGGAAGTGGACCAAAGGTTGGTACGATAGCCTCGCACGCAGAATGGCCTGGTTTTGAATCTGACTCACGGAGGTCTAAATTATCTTTAATGTGTTTATTGTAAATGTTTGCCGCAACCAATCACTCGCCGTTATAGTTCACTTTTAGTTTAAAGATCTCACCGGAAGTGAGATATCAAAACTAATCATGCAAAACGTCGTCCCGCCTTTTCTCGTCTTGCTAAATAGTGAGCTTTCCTGCAAAATACGGAGCTATTGCGTTGACCGGATGCGCGCGTAATACTAGTAGGTGCGTTTTCTTACTGGTCAAGCGATCATGGAACGATTCCTTTGACTTAACTGCTGATCCAGAGTCTGTTTTGTTTAAAAATAAAACGCATTTGTTCTGAAAATGAACCGAAAACTAAATAGATAAATGTAAACAAATTGTAGGATTTAGGATGGACAGTCACAGATTAGCTCTCATGCACATTTTTGGGTTCACATAATGAAATGCTTAAATACACAGAAGTGACACTCTCACACAATACATCGGTGCATCCGCCATATTGAATGTGGAAGATCTGCCTCCAAATGCATCCATCCATTATCGATACCGCTTATCCTCACAAGGGTCGCGGGGTGTGCTGGAGCCTATCCCAGCTGTCCTCTGGCTTTAGGCGGGGGACACCCCGAATTGGTTGCCAGCCAATCGCAGGGCACACAGAGACAAACATCCGCACTCACAATCACACCTAGGGGCAATTTAGAGAGTCCAATCAACTTACCATGCATGCTTTTGGAATGTGGGAGGAAACCCGGAGAAAACCCACGCAGGCACAGGGAGAACATGCAAACTCCACACATGGAGGCCGGAGCCGGGATCGAACTCACCACCTCTGAACTGTGAGGCGGATGTGCTAACCAGTTGACCACCGTGCCGCCCCCTACAAATGCAATAAACGATGAATGAGTGACTGACTGGACCCCACACTTCCATAACTGTAATTTATTTAGCATCGGGTCAAAAACGGGCAAAGTGATGAAAAAGAAAAAAAAAAAAAATCAAGCATATAATATTAAACCCCCCAAAAATCTACTAGTATGAGGGGATTGGCTGTACTGTCACGAGGACACCGACAGACTCAAACAAGCACAAGCCCTGTGTTGTGTCTCCACATCATGTGTTTAATTAATGTCATCTTTCGAGTGTAGCTTCCATCACAAACTTGAACAACTATGAGCTTTCTCTCCTGTGTGCTACCAGACTTTGCTTCTGGCTGAATATTTGCTTTCAGACAATGAAAGGATTTTTCGCCTGCCTGTGTTTTTGTGTGTTGTGCTTTAGCAGAACGTCTGACGCAAACTGTTTCCACATTGTCTCCTCAGAGCATTTGGACCATTTTCTGTCATTTTCAAAGTCCACGCCGCTCCTCAAAGGTTTTTCCATGAGGTCGTCTGGTGGGGGTCCTCCACTTGAACTGCGATGATGAAGCCGTGACCACTCGTCGACCATTCGTCTTCGTCATCTTCACTCTGTACACACACGGCAGTCAGTGAAAAACTGCTGATGTCAGCCTCTTCCTCTTTTTTAATGTGGTGGTGCTGTGGATCCTCTTGGTCAAAACTGGATCTCCCATCCTGATGTTCAATCAATTGCTGGACGCCTGCATGGAGTACTGAACTTTCAGACATATTGGTGGACAGCCCAAACATAGTCAGGCACATTTTTTTTAGCCACTACTCCCATTAGCCACGTGGAAACAGAAAGTCAATAATTACATGACCAGCTCAGGGAACCAAGACACAAAATTAAAGGAACACTAAAGAGCGGACTGACTTTGGACACACATTGTGATGTAATCCTTGCCAACAGCTTCCACAAGCATCACTGAAGAAGTAAAAGCTAAAATTAGTGTTTTCCTGGCGCGGTAGGATGCAACCATTTTCTTCAATGTGGGAGGGGTCTGAGTGGGAGTGAATTCTAAACTGGCAATTAAAATGTTTATACCCACTATGAAGACAATATCAGGAACATTTATAGTAACATTTTGAACTTAGTATCGATAGTCACTGCCAACAGAAGGTGTTTGCACCCTATAAAACTGATTGTAAGCCTGATTTGATTTGCTTAATCCAAGTGATGATTTGACTCGACTTGTTTTTTTTGCCACATCAACTTGGGACTTGCTCGAGACTTTATATACTTCAGACTGTTGTTGGAAATGTATAATGTCCATGTGAGATGAATAAGTGAGTCATACGTCTTGAGAAAATGTATTATTTTACTAATTCAAAACGAATGCATGCATTGGACTCACATCTTCGGGGGGGACATTAAACCTTGACTTGACAAGGCCTCCATGAACATCTCAAAACACAAAAGATTGAAGATGGTGATAGTTAATCAATAAGATGACCATGACAGCTACTACCTGAATTTGTGCTACACAACACAAGATTATTTACATAAACTCCACGAAGGCCTATATGTGCGCTTCTTGGGGTGCCACACTATTATGGGGGATTACTGCACATTTTTTCTCTCTTTGTTGTGTCTCCGCATCATGTGAGCAGTCAAAGTCTTACTCTGAGCGTAGCTTCCACCACAAACTGAACAACTATAAGGTCTTTCTCCTGTGTGCGTTCTCATGTGCGATACCAGATTTTGCTTCTGGGAGAAGGTTTGCTCACAAACGGAACAACTAAAGGGTTTTTCTCCTGTGTGTATTTTCATGTGTGATTCCACATGTGACTTATGAAGAAATGCTTTATCGCAAAATAGGCAACAAAATGGCCTTTCTCCTGTGTGTATTCTCATGTGCTTTACCATATTTGGCTTTTGCGAGAACATTTTACCACAAACTGAGCAAGGGAAGGGTCTTTCTCCCGTGTGTGTTCTCATGTGTGATTCCACGTGTGTCTTTCGAGAATAGGTTTTACCGCAAATTGAACAATGGAAGGGATTTTCTCCTGTGTGTGATCTCACGTGTGCTACCATGGTTTCCTTATGAGGGAATGCTTTACCACAAGTGGAGCAACTAAAGGGTTTTTCTCCAGTGTGTATTCTCACGTGTGCCTGCACATGTTCCTTTCGAGCGAATGTTTTACCACAGAACGGGCAACTAAAGGGTTTTACTCCTGCCAGTGTTTTTGTGTGTTGTTTTTTAGCAGAACGTTTGACACAAACTGTTTCCACGCTGTTAAGTGTTGTCTCCTTGTCAGAGCATTTGGACTGTTTTTTGTCTTTTTCACAGTCTGCGCCGCTACCCAAAGGTTCTTCCGTGTTGTCGCTGTCTGACAGTGGAGCTAAGAGATCGTCTGGTGGGGGTCCTCCACTTGGACTGTTATGATGATGCTGTGACCACTCGGCTGGCCCCTCTTCGTCGTCTTCACTCTTCACACACACGACAGTTATTGGAAACTTGCTGACGTCAGCCTCCTCCTTTTCCTCTTTAACGTGGGGGCGCTGTGGATCCTCTTCTTCTTCTTTGATCCAGTGGTGCTCTGGATCCTCTAGCTCCAAAGTGGATTTCCCGTCCTGACGTTCAATCAATTGATGGACTCCTGGATGGAGTAGTAAACTTTCAGAAATATTGGTGGCCCAAGCACAGTCAGACACCGTTTGATTGATAGCCGCTAGTCCCATTAGCTATATCGAAATGGAAAGTGAACAGATTTTATGCATTTATTTTTCAATTATGACACAAAAGTTAATGGGCTGTCTGTACGCTTTGCCCTTTTGGAAACTTTCTAGCGTGGCTCTAGGGATGTGTGGTCTTCAAATAGTTTGGACAAATTGTGTTGCTGCAGTCTAAATCTGTTTTGTTGCACACCCGGCACCTTGCTGTAGCTCTATCAAGTAGTGTAAATAACATTCGCAACGTTTTAAAACAGTGCCGTTTCCCCAGCTCCCGCATCGACCCACACGTTTATTTACATAACGACTACAAACGCGTTAACCATATGCCTTGTCTTTTACTCCTAATAACATTTCTGCAATTATAGGGTAGTGTGTTTTTTCTTTATTCATTAATGAAAATGTTAAAAGTAGAAGACTAGTGGACTGACCTTGCACGTACATCGCGATGTGACTCTTGCTAACAGCTTCCAGTTGTAGTTCATTGTCCTCGTACGATGCCATTATTCAGTTAAATAGTCAGAATATGTTATTATTCGGTCCTGTACCAACTATTCAAACTTTACTGATATTTAAATAAAACAACAGCAACTCAATTTCACCTAGCTGCCGTCGCGTCGTTTTTGTGTCGTCTGATTTTGTAGCAACTTCCGGCTTTCTCTTCGACAGGGGCTTTGCGGCAGTTAGCATCCAGGGTAGCGCACGAATGCCATCTTGCGGTGGACACGCTTTCACATTTCTATTAGTTTTTAAATTTCTCCCACCAGATTGAGGACCATAAATTGTGATTGTTCGTGAATGTGTGTGCAGAAATATGTACACGTAGACCTTGAGCGGATTGACTCGCTACAACAATACATCAACGCATCCGCCATATTTCATTTGACACATCTGTCTGTGGCCTAATGCAATGAATTGACTACAAAGTGCTCAGTTAATGCCTCTAATTCACACCACGCACACACTTTGGAAAATGGTAGGCGCATAAACAAGGTGCAAATTCTAAATCTTATTGTTTACTGCCATATACATTTCAATATCTATCATCACAAGTGTTACATTAGTAGTTGTGAACATGGACACGCACCTATTTTTAAAATAAATACAGAATCAGATATAGATACATAATATCAAACTCAGCTGTTCATTTAACTTTTCTAGGAGTACATATACCTTTTTTAATGATCAGTGAAAAAAAATCATATCACTCTAATATTAGTTGTGACTGAGCAAGATTGTATGACTTATTTGCATAGACAAAAAGAGATTACTTCATTTTGGCCACAGTAACTTGCTTGCTTACAACTTAAAAGGTTTGTGTTTGTCCATGTGAATTGAATAAGAAAGAGTCTGACATGAACCTTTGAGAAATGTATTATCTCAGCACGAAGAGAAAAATGTAAAAAATAAAATAAAATTTAAAAAAAAAATTTAAAAAAAAAAGACATTTCAACAAATTAGCTTTACCTGCCTGCTTTCTCTGACTTGTATCTTAGGGGCTGGGTAACTTAACACCTTGACATTAGTGAATTCCTCAAAATAGAAGAGTGAAGACAGTGATAATGAATCAGCTGTGCAGTAAGATGAACATGAGAACAATTACCTGGATTGTACTACATAATAAAAGAGTATTTACATAACCTTCAAGAAAACCAATAGGTGGTTTGCTTGGGATGCCGTGCTATTACAGGGCATTATTGCAAAAATATTTATTCTCTTTTTTTGTTGCATGTTTACATGTGTGCAGTCAGTCTCCTTCTGAGGTTTTTCTGCTGTGTGCGCGCTCATAAGAGGTTGTCAGGCATCTTTGTCCTCTTTATCACAGGGGCGGGGGGGTGATGTGGCTGTTAGCTCTTTGTCTTAAAATTTGGGGGGCTGTACATCCTCTTCGTCTTTAACATGTTGAAGTCGTGGATGCTCCTGTTCGTCTTTAATGTGGGGGGAATGTGCATCCTCTTCCAGTTTTAAAAGGGAGGTCTGTAGAGCATCTTTGTCCTCTTTAACATGGGTGTGTTGTAGATTCTCTTCTTCCTCTTTAACATGATGGGGCTCTGGATCCTTTTCTTCGTCTTTAATGCGAAGAGAATGTGGATCCGTGTCTTCTGCTTTAAAATGGGGGGACTGTGGAGCCTCTGGATCCGTCTCATCCTCTTTAACATGTTGCCGCTGTGGATCCTCATTTTCCTCTTTGATGCCAAGGGGCTGTGGATCTTGCTCTGAAATGGATCTCCCACCCAGCAACTGAGGGGGAAGTTGGCCCTGCTGACTAATCAAGTGCTGGTCACCTGCAGGACACAAGTAATTGGAGTTATTTTACTGTAGTCCCCCTAAATTGTAAATGGAGTGTACTTATTAGTGCTTTATCTACACCATCTCTGAACCTTCACTCATTCATGAAAATGTGAAAAGTAGAAACGACTAGCGGACTGACCTTGGAAGTGGATCATGATTGGATTCTTGTCAACAGCTTCCAGTTGTTTTTTCTGTCTCTTGTTCTCCTCGTACAACGTTGTTGTTCTGTTAAACAGTCACAATATACGTATATTAGTCACTCCCATACCAACCATTTAAATATTTTGTTGTTTTATTTAAATACTCAAATGTCAAATGTTTACCATCACGGCATCATTTTGAAGTCACGCCATCTTCCATTCCTTCTTTGTGTTTATGTGTGAAATAGGCCTGCCACAAACGATTATTTTGCTAGTCGACTAATCACTAACAGTAGTCGCGATTAGTCGACTAATCTGATAATATTTAAATTGCGGAAAATCGCAGCAGCAAGCTACTGCTCCTAAAATAATCATCATTCACTTACAACTTGAATTCTTTATGTCCAAACTAATCATAAAGACAATTAAGATGATAGTACATTCAACTTGTATTAAACTTTGCAACTTAAGACATCATTCCTGACATGTTTATAAATGAGGGAGCAACTTAACTTAATGGCAATACTCTGGCCTTAAAGTTTCTAGCTGTAATTCTTTGGTGAATTTTAAAATGGAACCAAAACTATACACTATGCAGAGTTGCACCAATACAGTGAAATTATCTATGAATACAAAAATAAATACTTACAATATATATTTCACTCTTCTCTGGCACCAAGACATTTCTTTTAACAGAAGGTAGTGAAATCAGAGGAGTAAATTGGACTTTGCTCAAGAAAACTAAAATAAACTATTGTATTGTTTTTTTAAAATTTTGTCTTAATTTAACGTTATTCCAAAAGGTTTTGTTTTTCTTCACTAGTATGCACAATTTAAAAGTAGTAAGTTGATCTACAAAATCAAAATGTGGTATGCACCTGGAACAAAAAAGGAAGAACTTTTTTTTGCACCATAACGTAGTATATTTCAACAAACTTAATTATGTGTTTTATTGTTATGTGATGCAGATGAGTGGCAAATGTCATTTTTGCATTGAGTGCTGATATTTCCCAGTTCATAAACGCATCATTACGTTTGTGAGAGGTAGTGAGAGAGAGCGATCGAGCAAGCATATTTTAACCATGCTATAGCTTTACAAAATTTCCTGACCTTGCTTAGCACTATGCTGATTTCTTTAACTTATTTAGCTGTCTGTTAAATTTCCTCCAACTTTAGCATGTTTTACCGCTATGGCCCCTTTCCTCACCTCACACTTTCCGTCTGTAACACTGAGCCCCGCCACAATTCAAACATTTCTAAAAAACAATGTCTCTTTTACATTTCGCTAATATTACAGATTGGTACCTTAAATGTTAAAAATGTTTGTGGGTCTATTGTGATTAGCAAGTAAACACACTTGGTCTACAGAAGACCATGTAGAAATGTCACGTGAAAATTTTAACACACGAGCAGCAATATGTTGGTCTTGAGCAACCCACGCACACAGGCAGACCTACCCCCCAAAAAATACTGTACCTTTGAGATTCGGTGCCATTGCTGGTGGGTGAACGGGGAAGAAGAGATGGTTGCATACATCGTCTGCCTGGCTTCACGGGGGTAACAGACTTGGTGCACTTTTCGTAACTATGAGAAAAATTATGGATGTTGTCAGTTTGTAAACACACCAAATATAAAAGCCAACCAAGCTAGCCACTCGAAAACACAAGAAGAAGAGTGGATGTTGGGACAGTCTAAAGTTAACTGGGGGGAAGCTTGATATTTCTTATGTCAGAAAACCGTGTTAAATTCTCTTTAAAATTCATGTGCACAGCTCTACATGACTTGCCACTTCAACCTCTGAATATATTAGAGCAATCGCCCCAATATTTTGAATTTTATGCACATTAAGGCTTTTCCTCCCCATAGGCGCTCACTCTCGCGAAAAAGCTTCATGTCACCTAATGTTCGAAAACTACAACCAATGGTCACCAAAAGTTTATGCGCACATCTCTACTCATGCCCACTTCAACATCTTAAAATATTACGATTACCACAATCTTTTGGAATTTATGGATGTTATGCGTTTTCCTCTCCATAAAAATAAAAGCTTAATGTTGCTTGATGACAGAAAACTGACAATCACCAAAATTAATGTGGACAGCAGTACTGAAGCCCACTTCAACTGCTGTACTTTCCTCTCCATAGGCTCTCACTATACAGTACAGAGAAATCCTAATGACCCTTAAAGTCGTAGTCAACCCAAACAATTTTTTTTTCCAGAATATGTTCTATGCAGGTCCACGATTCGAAACACGGCATTCTGATGAATTTGCGGACAGGAAACACAAAATTACTGGATTGATATTGCCCTAACGGCACATCTGGAATCGGGAGCCAGTTAATCTGGAAGACAGTTGAAACGTAAAACGTTACCGTCAGTAATGTGTCGCATTGCTTGAATACCAATACACACGAATACACAGTTCAGTTTCTCGGGGAAAGTACTATTCATTCGTTTCTTCACATTGTATTGTTTTCTCTACCCTATTATACTTATCATATACTTATTATACTATTATTAGGATTGTACATGGAGAATTATACAAATATTACATTTATTCCTACAATTACTCTATGGGAGTCTTGGAATTTGTCTTGACTTTACTTAATTATTGTGTTGGGTTCAAATTGACCCCAGAATTGACTTGAAAAACGGGTCAATTTTGACCCCAACACAATACAAGGGTTAAACTGTATATTTGCGATTTGCAGTCATCGCGTTGTTTTTTTAAATACAGCACTTTTGAGTTTGTTGCGTGGCTAGTCGTGTCAGTGAGTGTGGAACTGCGAACTATCCATCTTATGGCTATTTATTGCTACCACGCAAATCGCAAATGTCCGATAGCTAAGCTAACATTAGCATAATCGTTTTGATTTGAGTATCGAAAGCTACTTACTAGTCCAGCAGGAACAGAGCCAAGGCAGCGTCCGTCGGAAATCCCTCCTCGTCTTTTCGCTCACGCCAGCGAGTGAAAGCCGGGCCAATGTTGATCCTTGAATGTGCTTTTACCCGGTTAGACTCCAATTTTCTTTTTTTCGTCTCCTCAGACAAAACTTTTCGCTTCTTCGGTTGTATTGCAGCTTCTGCCATGACATCAATCGCGCGTAGATCTTTTTTTATTTTTTATTTTCTTCTTCTTCTTCTTCGTCGTCTTCTTCTTCTTCTTCTGTTTATAGCGGCTTGCAAATGGCCCGCTGCAGCTCCACACCGACGAAAATTAAATATCTATTATGACGCCGGTCGGCTTCTCTTCCACCAGGCTAAGCAAGTTTTCTGGGGTAACATTGCAGTATGGCTGATCTTTTCGCAGTAGTTTCCTATTTTTTTTCTCATACTGTGTATTCGCGGTTTGCAGTCATGACGTTGTATTTCTTTATACAGTGCGAATATACAGTATGAAAATACTTTACGATTGTTGAAAAGTTCCTTTGTGTTGCTTTAAGTAAATATTAAGGTATCTCACTCCACTTTTCTTTATTCCACACTCTAATATGCTCTTTACTGTTTTTTCTTTCATTCCTGCTGTTCTCATGCATTTCCTGCCTTCCTTCGTCTTTCTCGGTTTTTTCATCTTGAAGCGTCTTCAATGCCACCGCAAGATGACAGCCGTGTGTTGCCATGTACACGCAGAGGTCGTAAAACCACCGTAGAAGAAGACAAAAAGGCGTACGTGTGTGGGAAGGTCGCCATCTTGTGACAGTAGTGACGACAGCTCAAGATGAGAAGCTAGGAAGAATAATTACTGCAGGGATCATAATCAAAATCGTCTTTATAGCAAAGAATAAAGTATGTTATTATTTACTATTTATTTATACATGATTTATGGTATGTTTAATACAAGTACCCTTTGTCACACACAGCAGCTGTTTGACACACATAATTATAGGCTTTAATTGTTAATTCTTCAATCAATAATTAATGATATTCATCTATGTGAAGACAATGACCACATTCATGAATTCTCTGAATATTTATCAACAATGATTTAACAAGATAGGAAGCAATTATCATGATGAAAACAATTTATTTTCGCAAATCTACGCAAGTGTTTCAAATATTTTCAAAAGCCTACTCCTTCGACATTCATAGGAAATCACAATGTCCCATCACTGGTAAGCTATTTTCAGAACATGTCCACCTTGGGGCTAACTGGTGGTTTCGGGCACAATGTTGGTAAATCTTGTTTCAGGTCAAAGCACAGCAAAAGAGAGCCTCTCAGAAGAAAAAAGTTCAATAAAATCAATCAATCAATCACATTTTATTTATATAGCACTTTTCATACATAAAAATGCAACTCAAAGTGCTTATACATGGTTTCCTTCAGATGCCGCTGCATTATGAGGCACAACTGTAAAACATTTAATCTCCTTTGTTGTGTGTCCGCATGTGTGCAGTCAAAGTGGACCTACGAGAATCTTGCCCCACCAGCTGAGCAACTAAAAGGTTTTTCTCCTATGTGTGTATCATCATGTGTGATACCATGCGTGACTTGACAAAAAATCTTTTATCACACAACAAGTAGCACAAAGATTTTTCTCCTGTGTGTGTTCTCATGTGTTGTATCAAGTTGGACTTTAAAGCTACATTTTTACCAAATTGAGCAGGAAAAGGGCTTTTCTTTCCTGTGTGTTCTCGTGTGTTTTATCATATTTGACTTTAAAATGAATCTTTTACCACAAATTGGGCAAGCAAATGGTTTTTCTCCTGTGTGTGTTCGCATGTGCGATAACATGTGGGGCTTATGAGAGAATGTTTTATCACACATCGAGCAATTGAAAGGTTTTTCTCCTGTGTGCGTTCTCGTGTGCTTTATCAAGTTTGAATTTAGAGCGGGCGGCACGGTGGTTGACTGGTTAGCACGTCCGCCTCACAGTTCAGAGGTCGTGGGTTCGATCCCGGCTCCGGCCTCCCTATGTCGAGTTTGCATGTTCTCCCCGTGCCTGCGTGGGTTTCCTCTGGGTTCTCCGGTTTCCTCCCACATTCCAAAACATGCATGGTAAATTGATTGGACTCTCTAAATTGCCCCTAGGTGTGATTGTGAGTGCGGATGTTTGTCTCTGTGTGCCCTGCGATTGGCTGGCAACCAATTCAGGGTGTCCCCCGCCTACTGCCCAAAGACAGCTGGGATAGGCTCCAGCACGCCCGCGACCCTTGTGAGGATAAGCGGTATGGATAATGAATGAATTTAGAGCGAATCTTTTGTCACAAATCGAACAACAAAAGGGTTTTTCCCTTGTGTGTATTAGCATGTGTGACATTATGTATGGCTTATGAGAGAATGCTTTACCACAAGTTGAGCAACTATAGGGTTTTTCTCCTGTGTGCATTTTCATGTGTTTGACCATGTTGGGCTTTCGAGTGAATCTTTCTCCGCAAACTGAGCAATGAAAGGGTTTTTCACCTGTGTGGGTTCTCATGTGTGTTTCCATGTTTAGCTTTCGAGAGAATGTTTTACCACAAGTTGAGCAACTATGGGGTTTTTCTCCAGTGTGTATTCTCATGTGTGGTGTCATGTTACAAAATACACTCTATATGTATGGCAACCGGGAAAATGGATAGCAGCCAACCAGCACGCACTATTTAAAAACATATCTACAGAGTCAGAAACTGTTTATCAAGAGACTCCATCCGGCCATAATTCCAGCAAACAACGGTTATACAACGTCCCACGGTGCAACACTTCAACACAACGAAAAACAACTAACTTGTGCCGCAACCACAGATATAAAACGACAGCGCGCTGTAGCAGCGCCGCACGGCGGCCATGTTGGTAGCGGTGACACTCTCATCAAAGGTAATTCATGGACGTTGAAATTATGAAGTTGTAACTTGCTCAATCTTAAAACGATTTTCATTAGGGTTATTGTTGTTGTCAAAACACGTGCTGTCAACAAAGAACGTTTGAAACTAAAGCTTTTTTTAAAGCCCGTGAAAGGTTATTTCCAGCACCGTATGCAGCACAGTGTGCATACGTGACACATAACACTTACAGCTCAAGAAAATTTATTCAGATTCAGCAATTTCATGACGCATTACATAAAGTTCTTTCTAAGCTCTTCTCAGAGGTGTCACCAATACCGCCGCTTGATGGCAGCCGTGCGATACCTTGGATGCTAACCTGCCGTTAAGCCACCATCGAAGAAATAAGAAAAAGGCAGAAGTTAGCGTGACTACAAAATTAGACAAAAACGGAGGAAAGGCAACGGCGACCAAGTGAATTCCAGTCGAAAACAACACCAAAGAATTGAAGTAGGAGGAGCGGTACCGACTTAAAACGTATTCAAACTGGTCAACAGAACAATGGCGTCGTGCGAGCGACAAGGAGAACAACTGCATGCTGTTGGCGAGAATCACATCCAAGGTCTGTCCACATGTCCACTGCTTTTCTACTTTCCATTTAATTAATAAATGTACCCATAAGCATAAAAAAATGACAGGAATAAAACGAATGCATGTGGATACTCGTGGTGGCTCGGTAATTAGGTAAAACATTTCCAAGACGTAAAGCTGGGCCCTTTTTGTGGACGGACGTAGGACGACAAGTCTTTTAACTCATTCAATGCCAGACATTTACAGACCCTCTTTTACCCTAACGTTTGAAAAATATTTAAAAATATACACATAAATTCCTGGGATTAAATGGCTGGACTGTGAAAAGACAAATAAATATCTCCTTGGCAGTGAATGAGTTAAATAAATATTGATTGATTTACTCATTCAATCCCAAGATTTATAAATATGTCCTTGGCACTGAATGAGTTAAAAAGGACGGACTAACATGGAGTAAGATAGATGTTAAAAAGACATGCGTGATTAACGATTCGTATCCGTAATAGTAATAATTTGTGTTTTAATTATTTCCATGTGAGTACAAATCAAATCTGAGCGTTTTATTTTTTTTTCTTGTGAGTACGAATCAAAATTGGGAGTGTGAAATATTTCCTTGTGAATACAAATCAAAAATGTGTGAGTGATTTTTTTTTCTTGTGAGTACGAATCAAAATTGGGGGTGTGAAATGTTTCCTTGTGAATACAAATCAAAAATGTGTGAGTGCATTGTTTTGTCAGTATAACTCTCGCTTCCATGACTACAAATGGTCACTACGCACAAATTGCCAGCTGAGCATACGAAAAACATTTGTGAGGCGACGAATCACAACGTGTAAATTAAGATGATGTCATGCAGGCGCCCAAAGGGAGCTAGTCGCGCCGCGAGTCCTCCACCCGCGCATGCGTAGAGAAGAAAACAGAGATGGCCATCATGAGCACCTCGGAGTCGGATAGCTTCCGAGTTCAGGGAACACCCAGGATCGTAAGCATGTCTTGAAATGAAATGAAGTTAAAAAAAAATAGTTCCATATAGATTTCAACAGACACTGAAGTCTTCCAAATTAAAATGTCAAAATGATAGAAAAGTTAAACTTTCACGTGTCTTTGTTTTAATTTCAACAGAGTTTTAAATTAATTTATTATTGTCCATCAGATTTTTTAAAAAAGGCCAAGGCCTATATTTGTCAAGCTGGACCGAATATTGGCGCCGATATTCGGTCTGTCCCTGGAGATTTGAATAATGCCCAACATTTTAAGATACAATCATATCTGCAGGCTCAGCGAGCACTTAATTCGGACACTCGCAAACCCACCCAAAATGCAGACCTCATCATTTCAGCCTCATTGGCAATTAATTAAGTAAGAAAACTGGTGATATGTTAAACACTCATTTCAGCCACTGTAACTGACTTGTTTCTCTCCTGCAGGCGGCCAGCAGCTGATTGGTCATCAGGAAGCGCTTCTCTCTCTGTCGCAGGGAGGGAGCTCCAGTTTGGAGGAGGAGGATCCACAGCCCACCCACCTTAAAGTGGAAGAAGAGGATACAGAGACCCTCCAAATTAAAGGGGAATTGAAGGATCTACAGTTCCCTCGTGTTAAGGAGGAAGGGGAGGAGCCACAGCCCCCCCTTGTTAAGGAGGAAGAGGAGAAGGCTGACGTCAGCATGTTGCCCCTGACTAGTGTCTCTGTAAAAAACAAAGACGACGATAAAGAAACCCCAGAGCGGTCACAGCGTAATCGTTGTGGCAGTCCAAGTGGAGACCAGCGTGGAGGACAACCACCAGATGACTTCTTAGCTCCACGGTCAGACAGCGGCGACACGGACGAATCTTTGAGGAGCGACACAGACTGTGAAGGTGACAACAAAGAGTGGGAATGCTCCGAGGAAGAAACTTCACCCAAAAAGTGTTTAACCAACTCAGTTTGTGTCAACGGCGTTGCTAAAAAACGACATACAATCGGGCACACGAGAACACACGCTGGAGAAAAACCTGTTACTTGTTCAACTTGTGGTAAAACATTCTCGCGGCAGACAAACATGAGAAAGCACATGAGAACACACACAGGAGAAAAACCCTTTTGCTGCTCAGTGTGTAGTAAAACATTCAGTCGAAAGGAGCACGCGTCATCACACATGAAAACACATATGGATGGAAAACATTTTTGTTGCTCTGTTTGTGGTCTAACATTCTCTCGAAAGTCAGACATGGTAAAACACCTGAAAACACATCCTGAAGAGAAAACTGTTAGTTGTTCAACTTGTGGTAAAACATTCTCTCAGCAGACCAACATGGTAAAACACATGAGAACACACACCGGGGAAAAACCCTTCTGTTGCTCGGTTTGTGGTAAAGCATTCTCTCGGAAGGAGCATGTGCCATTGCACATGAGAACACACACAGGAGAAAAACCCTTTTGTTGTTCTGTTTGCGGTAAATTATTCTCTCGAAAGGAGCATATGTCATCACACATGGCAACACACACCGGCGAAAAGCCCTTTAGTTGCTCCGTTTGTGGGAAAACCTTCTCTCAAAAGTCAGACATGGTAAAACACACAATCGTACACTCTGAGGAAAAAAACTTTTGTTGCGCAACATGTGGTAAAACATTCTCTCGCAAACTATCTCTACGAGTACACATGAGGACACACACTGGAGAAAAACCTGTTAGTTGCTCAATTTGTGGTAAAACATTTGCTCAAAAGTCACAGAAGGCAAAACACATGATAACCCACACAGGAGAAAAACCCTTTGGTTGCTCAGTTTGTGGTAAAACATTCTCTCGAAAGGAGCATATGTCATCGCACATGGCAATGCATACAGGCGTAAAACCTTTTGGTTGCTCAGTTTGTGGGAAAACATTCCCTCAAAAGTCAAGCTTGGTGAAACACATGAAAACACACGCAGGTGAAAAACCCTTTTGTTGCTCTACTTGTGGCAAGGAATTCTCTCGTCAATTCTACCTAATAATACACATGCGAGCACACACTGGAGAAAAACCCTTTCATTGCCTAACTTGTGGTAAAGCGTTCACTTGCAAAAAATACCTCGCAGTACACATGGCAACACACACAGAAGACAAAGCCTTCAGTTGCTCAATTTGTGGTAAAACCCTCTTTCATAAATCAAGTCTAGCATTACACATGAAAATACATACAGGAGAAAAACCCTTTTGTTGCACTATTTGTAGTAAAACGTTCAACCAAAAACCAGACATGGTGTCACACATGAGAACACACACTGGAGAAAGACCCTTTTCTTGCTCCTTGTGCTCTAAAACATTTGCTCGAAAGAAAAACATGGTGTCACACATGAGATTACACGCTGGAGAAAAACCCTTCAGTTGCATAACTTGTGGTAAAGCATTCGCTCAAAAGACAAACTTGGTAAGGCACGTGAGAACACACACGGGAGAAAAACCCTTTAGCTGTTCATGGTGTGATAAAAGATTCTCTCGAAAGCCAGACATGGTGTCACACATGAGAAAACACACTGGAGAAAACCACTCTCTTTGACGACACGTGTCGGGTCAACCCCGTTTCTGAAAATGGTCGGCATACTGGGATGGCGTTAAAGTGGAACGGAAGCAACTATAAGAGCAAATGAATAAGTGGTTAGCGAGGAAATATAAAACACAGCCACACACAAGACAGTCCCAAAACTGGACACGTTTTCGCATACGTCAGCCAGGATGAGGGGCCTGGAAGGTTCAAAGTATATTCATGTACGAAATATTTCAAATATCAGCAGTGTTTGCTTGCACAGTAGGGTGCTGAGTTTGAATTCGACTGCACAGTTATGCACATATGTTCCCAAAATTACATCTTACTTCTTGTAATGTGTCATTCTATAAATAAACAGTTACCACATTAACGCACTATATATTACAACAGCATCATCGTTCCAGGACGTGGTGAGTAAACCAAAACAAAAACGTAAAATGGCTGTAAATGTTTTGTCTCTTGGAACTAGTCACATAGAGAAAATATCAAGACAATATTAGTGTTGGTTTGTGTTTGGTTTGTCTGAATGTTCCCGAGAGGAGATGGCAGTGGTTGGCAACTTCATCCGTCATCATCAAGTGGAGAAAAGAAGGCAAAAGGTTTCCAAGAAGTGGAAGTCACTCCTATATTGCTGGGCAGCATGATTTTTTCACTTAGGGGTGTTCTCACTTTTGTTGCCAGCAGCTTAGATTTGAGTGGCTGCGTGGTGGTGAGTTACTTTAAGGATGCCATAAATTTACCACCGTTATACAAAAAAGCTTCATTTGACAGACTGGATTGGAGTGAAGTCTGCCCGCTGGACTGTTAATGGAGATTCTCTTACCAAGTTAAATTGTTTATCCTTAAGTTTTTGTAATTTCTTGATTGTTGTACTTTAAATATGCACATTTTGCTCTGGTTTATTTGGCCATTATTTCATTCCGAAAGGACTTTTAAATACATGAGTTTATGGTCATGAGTAATGAAAACCTTCAAGAAGTAAAAGAAAAATAATCTTTGTCATACCATGCATGCATACATGCCTGTTCATGAAATTTGACCTCCCCCTTTAACTCATCGCAATAGTGAAGAGAGCAAACAACTAAAAATATGTGAATTATGATCAGAACTTAATACAATACATTCATCCCAACGTTTCAACTTCTTTCCCGGTTCCTCACTCGAAGCGTCTTCAATTACCGCCGCAGGATGGCAGCCGTGTGTTACCGTGGGTGCTCACCTGCTGTAAAAATGCCACCGAAGGAGAAAAAGCTGCGAGGTGGCGTGGCTGTAAAGCGACGCAAAAACGGACTGAAAAGACGACAGAAGCAGGTGAAATCCAGTGGAATAAGTTGAACTAGTTGGTTCGGTCACGACCTACAACATATTTGAACTCTTCAACAAAACAATGGCGTCGTGCGAGCGACGAGGACAACAACTGGAAGCTGTTGGTGAGAATCCTATCGTGTTGTACAGCCAATGTCTACCTGGCCACGTCCCCTGCTCTTCTGCGTTTCACATGTTCAATACAGAATCAAATAAACGGAGTAATATGCATAGAAAAAATAACTAATACAACGGGGAATAAAAGACAACGCAAGTGGATAGTCGTGTATGCAACCATTAGGTCAAAACTTTCCACGTTTCACATGTGTCTTACGTTCCTGTTACACTAAAAGTTAACTAATCTATCACACAATGACAACATTGTTTTGTTCGAGAAATTGTCATCTGCATGGCAGTATAGTAACATTGTTCAATCAATATCCGTCCTCGTGTCTGCCCGCGCGCTGGTCTTCTGTGTGCCACATTTTCAATAATGACTTAAATAAGGGCAGTAATGCGCACAGTACAATAACAGTAAGACAATTACGAATAAAATACAATGCAAATGGATATTTGTGTTTGATCAGCCATTAGATAAAAAGTAACCAAGACGTTCTAGCACTAACACAAAACTTTTAAAATTGTCCTGTTGCTGTCGTAAAAGAGTTATATACATATCCTTTTGCTTCTGAAGCAGTTCGTTCACCTGTGTCAGCGACACAAGCTCCTCATCAGCTTTGCCCTCCGCTTTTCTCGGTGGCATTTTGTGTCTCTCGGTTTTGTTGCTAGCTTCACCGTTGGAGGCTCGGTCCTGGGCGTCGCTGGTAGCAGTGGTGGTTTGGCTAGCAACTAGTTTCGGTGCTGGCAGCTGGTGGTGGGGCTAGCAGCTAGTGCCAGACCCAAGGGTCGACCGGGGTCACATTGTCTAGAGTTGGCCATGACCTGTCCCAAGTACACTGGAAATCCTACTTTTTATGAGAAATGATCCAATTTCGTGTTTGTTTTTAATGAAGACCCACAATTGAGGTAAAGAAGCTTCATTTACAGTGCTCTAGCAATTACAAGAGAAAACTACAATGCATAACGATAAGCGAATATCAATAAGCAACGGCGAAATCAACACCTGAACCTTCCTCTGACAGCCTGCAAGGGGGGGGGGGTTCTGTGCACATCACTTGCAGACGATATTTTACATCATCATCTAAGTTTCATCACTTAATCCGGGAGTCAAACTCATGGCCGGAGGATACAGACGCAAACCCCAATATAGTGAATAAAAAAATGCCGGGAGCGATTTCAAAACCACAGACCTCCTGTCTTCCGCACACATTTTCCGCCAATTTAATTGAAATGATAACTTGCCTGAAAGCCACTGGTGGCGAACTCTGTGTGCATAGGCATACCCGGAAGTGTCTGCGCGTCTTCCCGTTTGCGAGAGCACAAAATACAAAGTTCAAAGCTAAAGCTGTCACTGCCCGGTTCAACAATGCTGATATTTGGGAATTGATGATTTTCATAAAAGCAAAAGAAATTAGGGGTCGCTGATGATGGTGTAGCGGTACACCGGCCTGAGTTGTGTGCTGGCACCGTGGAATCGGTTCCCACTCAGTGGCTGTGTCTGTGTGTGTGTGTGCCCTGCGACTGGCTGGCGACTGGCCAGTTCAGGGTGTGGTCCGCCTTTCGCCCACAGTCAGCTGGGATAAGCTCCAGCACCTCCCCGCGACTCTGTACAGGATAAGCGGTGTGTAAGATGACACGAGACGCAAAAGAAATTCGACTATATCTGACTGAGGCTGTCCACCATTATGTCATTAGGTTTCCTAATCTACCACACAATGGCAATTATGTTTTGTTAGCAAAATCGGCACCTGGATGGCAGTAGTTATAGTAACATAACTGACTTTTTTGTGTCGTGCAGGCGCCCAGCGCCTGAGTGGCCATCAGGAAGAGCTTCCCACTCCGCCACATGGGTTGAGCTCCACTTTGGAGCAAGAGGATCCACATCCCGCCCACCTTAAAGACGAAGAAGAGGATTCACAGCCCATCCATGTTAAAGAAGAAGACCATCGACAGTCCTTTCATGTCAAAGAGGAAGAGGAGGATTCACAGCCCTTCCACATGAAAGAGGAAGAGGAGGAGGGTAACATCAGCATGTTGCCACTAATTGTTGTCTCTGTGAAAAGCGAAGATGACGAACACAAGCCACCCGAGTGGTCACAGCTTCATCATGACAGCCCAAGGGGAGACCAAAGTGGAGAACCACCACCAGACGACCTCTTAGCTCCACGGTCACACAGCGACCGCACGGAAGAACCTGGGAGGAGCGACACAGACTGTGAAGGTGATGAGAAACATTTGAAATGCTCCAAGGAGGAGACAATTCTTGGCAATACTAACACTTCACAAATGTTTAAAAAATGTTTTTCCAGCTCAGTTTGTGACAAAAGCGTTGCTAAAAAACAACATCCAGCTGTGCACACAAAAACACACACTGAAGAAAAACCCTTTTGTTGCTCATTTTGTGGTAAAACATTCTCTCGGAAGCCACGCATGCTAAAACACATGACAACACACACCGGAGAAAAAAATGTTAGTTGTTCAACTTGTGGTAAAACATTCTCTCAGCAGACCAACATGGTAAAGCACATGAGAATACACACCGGGGAAAAACCCTTCAGTTGCTCAGTTTGTGGTAAAACCTTTTCTCGGAAGGAGAGTGTGTCAATGCACATGAGAACACATACTGGAGAAAAACCCTTTTCTTGCACAGTTTGTGGCAAAACATTCTCTCAAAAGGGGCATATGTCATCCCACATGACAATACATACAGGTGAAAAACCTTTTTGTTGCTCAGTTTGTGGGAAAACGTTCTCTCAAAAGTCAGACATGGGAAAACACATGACAACACATACTAAAGAAAAAAACTTTTGTTGCACAACTTGTGGTAAATCATTTGCTCGCAAACTATCCCTACAAGTACACATGAGAACACACACCGGAGAAAAACCTATAAGTTGCTCAACTTGTGGAAAAACATTCTCTCAAAAGGCAGATGTAGTGAAACACATGAGAACACACACAGGAGAAAAACCCTTTGGTTGCTTAGTTTGTGGTAAAACCTTCTCTCAAAAGGAGCACATGTCAACACACATGACAATGCATACAGGTGTAAAACCCTTTGGTTGCTCCGTTTGTGGGAAAACGTTCCCTCAAAAGTCACACTTGGTAAAACACATGAGAACGCACAGTGGAGAAAAACCCTTCAGTTGCTTAACTTGTGGTAAAGCTTTCTCTCTTGAAATATACCTAGTAATACATATGAGAACACACACAGGAGAAAGACCCTTTCTTTGCTTAACGTGTGGTAAAACATTCTCCCGGAAGCAACATCTGGAAGCGCACATGAGAATACACACTGGAGAAAAACCCTTCAGTTGCTCAACTTGCAGGAAAACCTTCTCTCATGATTCAAGCCTCCTATTACACATGAAAATACACACAGGAGAAAAAGCCTATCGTTGCACAATTTGTGCTAAAACATTCTCTCAAAAGCCAACCATGGAAAGACACATGAAGACACACACTGGAGAAAGACCGTTTTGTTGCTCATTGTGCGATAAAACATTCTCTAGAAGGCCAAGTATGGCAAGGCACATGAGAACACACACAGGAGAAAAACCCTTCAGTTGCTCAGTTTGCGGCACGGCATTCTCTCGAAAGACAAACATGGTGTCACACATGAGAACTCACACAGGAGAAAACCTCTCCCTTTGACCACACGTGTCGGGTCAACCCCGTTTCTGAAAATGGTCGGCATACTGGGATGGCCTTAAAGCGGAAAGGAAGCAACTATACACGGGACAGTCCCAAAACTGGACACAAATTCATGTTTTCGCATACTTCAGCCAGGATGAGGGCCTCGAAGGTTCAAAGTATAATTTCATGCTCAGCGTATGAACTATTTCAAATATTTGCAGTGTTTGCTTGCACAGTAGAGTGCTGAGTTTTGAAAGTGTACAGTTATGCACATATGTTCTCAAAATGACATGATCTGCCTTTGTCTTTCTGTACGTAAATTGTCACTGCTTTAATGTGCAATACAGTATCAGTCAAAGGTTTGCAAACATGCAAGTAAGTGGTTTTTTTTCCATTATATAAAATTTCCCTTCTTTGTAGATTAATACTTTAGTCATCGACATTATGAAGAAATATTGATGTAAAATTACGATGCTTTAAAGTAGCCACTGTTTGCCCAGATGACAGCTTTGCACATCTTGGTATTTTCTCAGTCAGCTTTGTGATGTGGATGATGCTTTATGACCTGGAACGACTCTCAGTTCACGGCTGTGCATTATCAGGAGTTAATTGCTTGAGGTTCTTGACCTCTTCATTTGTTTGAGACCATCTGAATTGGAAAGTGTCTCCAAACTTTTGACTTGTACTGCATATTAGAAAAACAATATAGTTCTAAGGCATGTTGAATAAATGAAAACTAAAATTAAAAAATTATAAAAGCAAGCTGTAAATGTTTTGTCACTTGAAACTTGTAATAGCACATTTAGTAAAAATATAAAAACAAATATTAATGTTGTCTTTCTGATGATTTGTGTTTGTTTTGTCTGAGTGGCAAATGTTCCTGACAAAATATCCAGAATGTTCCTGAGAGGAGACGTCATGCAAACGTCATCATCAAGTGGAGAAAACAAGGCAAAAGGTTTACGCGAAGTGGACGTCCCTCCAATATTGCTCGGCAGCATGACTTTTTCACTTAGGGGTGTACTCACTTTTGTTGCCAGAATCTTACACTTTATGATGATGTGTATGCCAGTTTAGACTTTATGATGATGTGTATGCCAGGTTGGGCAGTACAGAACATGAGAAAGATCGTGGGGACTGCATATAACATATTCTTGCAAAGAAAATTTGGGGGTTGGCTTCCCCTTGAACAAATGTATAATTAAATTAACATAAGTATATGATTTCCTTATTATACTTTTAACATTGAAGGTCCGCTGATAGTGTAGTGGTACACACGCCTGAGTTGTGTGCGGGCAGCGTGGGATTGATTCCCGCTCAGTGACAGTGTCTATGTGTGCCCTGCGACTGGCTGGCGACCAGTTCGGGGTGTAGTCTGCCTTCGCCCATTGACGGCTGGGATAGGCTCCAGCAACTCCCCGCGACCCTATATAGGATAAGCGGTTTGGAAGATGACATGACTTTTAACATTGCCCAAATCCAAATAGTCTTTTTAACTAATGAATATTCCTAGGGGAAAAGGCACAAACAACCTTGAAGCCCAGGAAAAATTCATTCAGATGTATCAATTTCATGACATATCAAGTTTTTTGTTGTTGTTTTTTTTTGTCCTTGTTTTGACTTAAATTTTCTCCAATACCGCCGCAAGATGGCAGCCGTGAGATAGCGTGGTGCCGCAAAGCCACCATCGAAGAAGAAAGAAGCGGAAGTTGGCGTGGCAAAATCAAGGGAAAAAGACGACAGCGACAAGTTGAAATCCCGTGGAAAATCAAAAAGTTGAACTAGTTGTAGCGATAGCAACTCAACATATTTGTACTGTTCAGAAGAACAATGGCGTCGTGCAAGCGACAAGGAGAACAACTGGAAGCTGCTGGCCAGAATCACATCATGTTGTACATCCAAGGTCTGTCAAACATGCCCACTGCTATTCTGTTTTTTTTGTTTACATTTTCATTAATGAATCAATCAAGTAAAGGGAATAACATGCATAGTAAAATATCAGGAATAAAATGAATGCATTTGTTTAGGTCAGGTTTGCTCAGCGATTAGGGCAAACGTTTCCAAGACTTTTTCCACAATATATATTTTTAATTATTTCCTTTCCTTCCACTTAAATGCCATTAAATATTGACTACTTTAACCTTATGTAGCATGTATTAAAAATATATTCGGAGAACGTTATTATAGTTTTAAAAATTGACAGTTACTTAAAACAACGTAAGTACCACCCGAAATGCGCATGGCTTTCCTAATGTGACCATTATTCATTCATTCACGTCGGACCTTTTCGATTGAAGCCTGCTGTTTGACTCATGATTCAACGGACCGCTTACAGTGCGGCTTTTTTGTCTACGATTTTGGCACAGAGTAATCTCGTGGCCAGAACACCATACTTACTGGAGGTGGAACACATGCAAATTGCAACACACGCACGTCCGAGTCCCTCGGATCGCATTCTGCTGCATTCCCTCCGATTATTGGCCTTAGGGCTACATTCACTTGCCGCAGGTGCATAGGAAATCCTTCTATTGTCGCCCCACAGAACACATCAACACATGTCGCTTCAGTCACAATGTTGCTTTGTAGTTGGAGTAACAAAATTGCCATGTGACTTGTGTGTCCTGCAGATGGCGAGCAGGCGATTGATTGTCAGGAAGCGTTTCCCCCTCAGCTGCAGGGGTTGAGCTCCACTTCGAAGCGAGAGGATCCACAGCACCCCCACGTCAAAGAGGATGAAGATGATCTACAGTCGCCCTACGTTAAAGTGCAAGCAGAGGATCTGCAGCACCTTCAAATTAAAGAGGAAGAGGAAGATCCACCGTTCCCCCTCATTAAAGAGGAAGAGGAGGAGGCTGACATTGCCAAACTGCCACTGACTGTTGTTCTAGTGAAGAGTGAAGATGACGAAGATGAACCATTCGAGTGGTCACAGCTTCATCATGACAGCCCAAGTGGGGACCACTGTGGAGGACCACCAGCACACGACCTCTTGGCTCCACTGACAGACAGCGACGACATGGAACAAGCTTTGAGAAGCGACGCAGATTGTGAAGGTGACGGCAAACAGCTGAATTGCTTTGAAAAAGAAACAATTGGCAACATGGAAACTTCACAAATGCTTACAAAATGCTTTAGCCACGCAGTTTGTGCTAAAAAACAACAGACTGGAGAAAACCCCTTTCGTTGCTCAGTTTGCGGTACAACATTGTCTCGAAAAAGAAGTCTGGAAAAGCACATGCGAAAACACACAGGGGAAAAACCCTTTAGTTGCTCAACATGTGGTAAAACATTCTCTCACAAGGAAACTATGGTGACACACATGAGATCACACACTGGAGGAAACCCGTTTCGTTGCTCAGTTTGTGCTAAAGCATTCTCTCGAAAGGAACATGTGGAATTACACATGAGAACACACACCGGAGAAAAACCCTTTTGTTGTTCAATTTGTCGTAAAAGATTCACGCTGAAGCCAAACATGGAAAAACACATGAGGACACACACAGGAGAAAAACCATTTTGTTGCCCGTTGTGTGATAAAACATTTTCTCATAAATCACATGTGGTATTACACATGAGAATACACACAGGAGAAAAACCCTTTAGTTGCTCAATTTGTAGTAAAACATTCACACAAAAGCCAAGTATGGTAAGACACATGAGAACCCACACAGGAGAAAGACCCTTTCATTGCTCATTGTGCGCTAAAACGTTCTCTCACAAGTCACACATGGTGTTACACATGAGAATGCACACGGGAGAAAAACCTTTTAGTTGCTCAACGTGTGGTCAAACATTCTCTCGAAAGCCTAACATGGTGACACACATGAGGTTACACACTGGAGAAAAACCCTTCAGTTGCTCAACTTGTGGTAAAACATTCTCTCGAAAGCTAAACATGGTATCGCACATGAGAACGCACACGTGAGAAAAAACACTTTTAGTTGCTCAGTTAGTGGCGGAGAGCTATGCTCATGTGACCCTCTTCAACAACACACATGGACACACAAAAAATGTCATCTTGTGGCTTCTTAGAGCGTTATAGGAAGAACCCAGAAATATGGGAATAGGTTCGTTTTTTTGGCAAATAGCCGAGGACAGATTTCACAGCAAGAAATGTGACACTAACAGTGAATAAGATGGGCTGTTGTGGTTTTGGGGTTACCAACATGGTGCCCGCCGGCCCCCAAGAAACACGAGTAGCCTGAGGCCCGGTTTTGAAAAGAGCTTACCACCAACGACGGGACATTGTGATTTCTTCGGAACATCGTAGAAGTGGCCATGCAGAGATTGATAGAAATACATTGTTGCAAATTGATGTTTGTCTGCTTACTACCTTGTGACTTATTGTGAGAAACAATTATCATGTTCATTGTCATTTAGTAACATGATTAAAAGCCATTTGGGCAAATTTGGGATTTCAGAAGCGTGTCCCAATCTTGTAGGTTTTTGCATTAATATTTGCCCAAGAAAAATACTAGATTTTACCCAATCAGGTTTTTTGTGGCTGATCAACATCCATTAAGTTTAAATTAAACCGATCATTGATCCGATTCCGATCACAAAATGTGTGTTGAAATAACATGTCAGTTAATGCACATACTTGCAATAAAAGCATTCTCAAGCATTTTTTCTCAGGTAGAAATCCACACATTATTGACATCAGTTGGCTCCATGAGTGACTTGGGGAAGACAATTGTATGTTTTCTGGTCTCACCTGCACACTTTCTTCCAATGTTACTGGTTATTTTAAAGGGTGTTCCAAAAGTCTTGGGCACATTTTTACATTGAATATCTCGGAAACTATTAAGAATATAAAAACGCATCCGGTAAATTCAGAAATCTTGTTATCTCAATTTTTACATGGAATGTTCAAAGATGTTCAATGTCAGCACCATTGGTCACACGACACACATCGAGCCGATAGTCAAATTCTTGCCAAACGCCTCCCAGCATTGCATTGTCAATGGTTGCAACAGCTTCTGTTATTCATGCCTTCAGCTCATCCACGTCTCTTGTAATAGGGGGCACATACACCAATCCTTTCACAAATTCCCACAAAAAGAAATCGCATGGTGTGAGATCTGGGTGGCCAGGACATGAGATCGTGATCATTCTGCCCAAACCGTCCAATCCATCTGTCTGGCAGTGTTATGTTCAGAAACGGTCTAACCCTGAGGCTCCTGGGCACAAGAACCCATCCGTTATGAATTTACCATGCCATCTCACTATGGACTTTCTCTCTGGTGGCTCCTTTCCGAATTTTCCGCGAAATGCACGTTGAACAACAGTCCATGATTCAGTTTTTGCAAATTCAAGCACACAAAACGCCTTTTCTGGTTGAGTGAACGCCATTAATGGGTCTGAAAAGAAATTTAAAAAATCAATAGCCTTACAAAAAACTTAATGTAATTAGCTTAAAAATGGCACAACTTTTATCTTACTTTATCCATTCATTGTTAAGGAGATATGGGGACTTCAAATGTGCCCAAGACTTTTGGAACACCCTGTACAGTATATTGCGTTGTTGTCTATCTGCAAATAAATATTTTAATGATAATTTTAACATGATATTTTTTGTCTTACATGATTTTCACGTTTTTCATGCTTTAATGCCAATATACTGATGTTAAAACGTGGCAACTTTCATGTAATAACGTGATATGAAATTTTCTGGTGTGGCAGCAATTTGTTTTCGTACAAAAAATTTTTTTCTCCCTATTCGTTTTATTTTGTTGCTCATGTTCTGTGCATCATGAAATAATTGTATCTGTGATTGCACTTTAATTGTACATTTGATTATTTATTTAACAATATTACACTTATACTACTACACTATAATACTACACACTTTTGGTAGTGGAGGTTGCAAATACGGTACTGTAATAAGCCTTCATTTGTCTTTCTTTCTCGGCGCTCTTCTTGCAGTGTCCGCAAAACCACCGCCAGAGGGCAACCTTGTGTTACCGTGAACGTCCACCAGCTCGAAAGTCACTATCGAAGGAAACAAAATGGCGGCGTATTCTCATGATGACACAAAAACGCAGTAAGACGATGTGACGGCGAGCAGGGGAACTCTAGTTGAATTTATTAAAAAATAAACAGAAGCCGTTATCTTAGGTAATACCGCGATTTAAATTGTCGAATTGAACAATGGCGTCGTACGAGCGACTAAGCAATCAACTGGAAGCTGTTGGCAAGAACCATATCGTGTTGCACATCCAAGGTCGGGTCACATGTCTATTTTTAACGGTTTCATTCATTAATTCAGCAAATGGACTCTCAGTGAAGAGACTACCATTGCTAGTAAAATAACATTCGGAATCGGGTTACCGACTCATATTTGCAATAATTACGTGTCAGCCGTATTTTTTAAAGACGTTGTCTGTGTTCCTCATAACTGGTTGTACGTTGCATGAAACAACGAATGCATGGCAAGAATCACTGAATTAAAGTTAAATGTGTATAAACTATCGATGTGTGGTGCTGAAGGTAAGGAGACGCGGGAGGTGTATCACAAAAGACTTTACTGAACATGTCTCCCAAGGGAAAACAGGAAACCAAACCAATAACAAAACGGACGTTGTAACTACAAAAACACCTCGTAAAACAAGTTATCATCAATCTGATGGTTTTGCAGCCAAATTACTCATAGGGTGGAGCTGTTCTCTTGTCCATGGATCACTGAGGTTATGAAGGTTATAAAACGATGCAAAATGTTGACTGTGCAAGGAAAGTTTCCCACTGCAACACACAATGACAATGTTGTTTTGATAGAAAAACGGTCGAATGTTTGGCAGTAGTTATTGAAACGTAACCGACTGTTTGTGTCCTATAGACATCCAGCAGCTGATTGGTTGTCAGGAAGAGCTTCCCCCTGAGTCACAGGGGGTGAGCTCCAGTTTGGAGCCAGAGGATCCACAGCCACCTCACGTCAAAGAAGAACAAGAGGGTCAGCGGACTTTCCAAATGAAAGAGGAAGAGAAAGAGCCACAGTCCTCTCACGTGAAGGATGAAGAGGAGGAGGCTGACATCAGCATGTTGCCGCTGCTTGTTGTCTCCGTGAAAAGTGAAGATGACCAAGCTGAACTCTTCGATCAGTCACAGCTTCATCATGGCAGTCCAAGTGGAGACCACTGTGGAGGACCACCGCCAGACAGCCTCTTTGCACCACTGGTACGCAGTGATGGTGATGAAAATCCACATACTATTGGACGCACGAGAACGCACTCAGGAGAGAAACCCTTTAGTTGCCCAGTTTGCAGTGCAACATGGTCTCGAAAAGGAAGTCTGGAAAACCACATAAGAACACACACTGGAGAAAACCCCTTTTTATGCTCAACTTGTGGTCAAACATTCTCTCAAAAGTCAAACTTGGAGAGACACATGAGGTCACACACAGGAGAAAAACCCTTTAGTTGCTCAACCTGTGGTCAAACATTCTCTAAAATGGTAAGCTTAGTGACATACATGAAGTCACACACAGGAGAAAAACCTTTTAATTGCTCAACGTGTTGCTCAGAGCTTCAGTTTCTCCCTCAGTCGCAGAGGCTGAGCTCCTGCTTGGAGCAAGGGGATCCACAGCCCACCCACGTGAAGGAGGAAGAAGAGGATACAGAGCTTCCCAATGTGAAGGAGGAAGGGGAGGAGGCTGACATGAGCATGTTGTCACTGACAGTTGTCTCTGTGAAGACCGAAGACGAAGCACGCGAGTGCTCACAGTTTCATCATGGCAGCCCAAGTGGAGACCACTGTGGAGGACAACTACTTGACAACCCTTTAGCTTCGTTGTCAGACAGTGACGATTTGGAACAACGTTTGCGGAGTGACACAGACGGTGAACGTGACGACAAACAATCAAAATTTTCTGAGAAGGCCGCAATCCTTGGGAATGTTAAAAATGAAGACGAAGGTCCACAGCCCCCCCATGTGAAAGAAGAAGAGGAGGAGGCTGATATCATCATGTTACCACAGACTGTTGTGTCTGTGAAAAGTGACAATGACAAAGCAGAACCACCCGGAGGGCCACAGCTTCTTCATGACAGTCCAAGTGGAGACCAAAGTGGAGGACCACCACTAGCTGACCTCTCTGCCCCACTGTCAGATAGCGATGACATGGAAGAACCTTTGAGGAGTGACGCAGACTGTGAAGGTGATGATAAACAGTCGAAATGCTCAGATGGGGAGACAACTCTTGGCAATGAGGAAACTTCACAAATGTTGCAAGAATGTTTAACCGGCTCAGTTTGTGTCAAAAACATTGCTAAAAATCAACATACTACTGGGCACACAAGAACACACTCAGGAGAGAAACCCTTTAGTTGCTCAGTTTGCAGTGCAACGTGGTCTCGAAAAGGAAGTCTGGAAAACCACATGAGAACACACACTGGAGAAAAACCCTTTTTATGCTCAACTTGTGGTCAGACTTTCTCTCGAAAGGAAAACATGGTGTCGCACATGAGGTTACACACCGGGGAAAAACCCTTTAGTTGCTCAATTTGTGATCAAACATTCTCTCGAAAGTCAAACTTGGAGAGACACCTGATATCACACAAAAGAGAAATGACAGGAGAAAAACCCTTTAGTTGCGCAACTTGCGGTAAGTTATTCTCTCAAAAACGTCAACTGGTAGCACACCAGACGGCACATACAGGCGAAAAACCCTTTAATTGCTCAACGTGTGGTCAAACATTCTCTCGAAGGACAAACCTGGAGAGACACATGAAATCACACACAGGAGAAAAACCTTTTAATTGTGCAATATGTTGCAAAACATTCCCTCGAAAGCGAAACTTGGAGAGACACATGAGATCACATACGGGAGAGAAACCTTTTAGTTGCTCAACTTGTGGTAAAAAATTATCTGGAAAGCCAAGCTTGCTGACACACATGAGGTCGCACACAGGAGAAAAACCCTTTAGTTGCTCAACTTGTGGCCAAACATTCTCTCGCAAAGGCAACATGGAAGCACACATGAAATTACACGCTGGAGAAAAACCCTTTAGTTGTTCAATTTGTTGTAAAACCGTATCTCGAAAGTCAAACTTGGAGAGACACATAAGATCACATATCGGAGAAAAGGACTCAAGTTGCTCAACTTGTGGTCAAACGTTCTCCCGAAAGTCAGACATGGTGACACACATGAGAACACACACGAGTTGAGCAAGCGGTAAGTAAGCCGGGGTTCACTGCACTCATTTGATTATGTTATGGCTTAACCTAGAAAATTATTACCAACATGGTTGCCCGCAAGGACTACAAGTAGCTTGAGGGCCTGTTCTAAAAAGAGCTTACCAATAGTGAGAGAGACATTATGACTTCCTGGGAATGTTGTACAAGTTCATTTGAAAATGTAAAAATCACGTGAAATTCAAGCCTCTTGCATTATCATTCTGCTGCAGCCACACCTTTGATGCCCTGTGTCTTTGTACATATTCAAATCGTTACGTCGTTGTTGGGTGTATTTGATCTTATTTTACTGTTCTATCTCTATTTTCACAAGTCTTGGTTCGGGCTAACCAGGGACCTCGGATATCGTATTTCATGCCATATCATGTTGGAATTTCTGTTGGGATGACCAAAAAAAAAAATCCTTGGATCTTTGTAATCTTGAATTTTGAGGGAAGTAAAATTCCTTGAAAAATTCATTTTAACAATAACTCGAAAAGACAAAGCGTACACTCAATGAAACAAGAAGAGTAGAAGAAAAACAGTGTGATTGACCTCTATTAATAGAAGTCGTTTTTCACAGTAAGGAAAGAATGTGCTTGTGAGTGTTGTTATGTAATCTGTGCGTATGTGTTTCCACAGCGTATGTGTGTGAATACTCATTATTTGAACGAATATCACACCCGAAGTCGATACTAATTTTCTATTAGCATGTCAATTGGATTTTACATTGACTTTAGCATTATCACTAGTGATGTTTTAAAAACAAAACATGTCTTGTATTTAAATACAGGATGTGTGTAATCATTTTTGTTGTGTGTTAAGTTTTTGAGTAAACTCCAACTGGAGTGTTAAAACAGCTTAAAGCACGCTTAAGGACAGCAGAATCACATAACGTCACACGCTTGCTAGCAAGTAACGTTGCATTCACGGTGCTTTCATAATGTCAGGAACCTGCACACTCCCCGCACTTTTCAGCACTTTAATTGTCCTCCTTCGATTGTAATGTTTTGGAGATCAAGGGAAGCCAAAATTAACATCACAATTGAATTGCCCAGCCCTAGTCAGAAGTGTGCATCAAACTGGGAGGCTTTTGCATTCATTAGAACCCAAGAAAAACAGTTTATAGGGATAGCTACCATCACCGGGATAGAAAATTTGATCCATATTGCCAGAGCTGGGCACTTGACCCTTTTTTGCCTTTCCGGCCGCGACCATCCATCCATATTCATAAACGTTGTCAGCCCCCCCCCCAAAAAAAGCGTCCGTGACTGACGTCGCAGCGGGAGAGATGCTAACGGCAGATGCTTTTTTAAAGATCATTAACTGGCTAATTTACAATTCAAACCCTCTGTGGACATGCTTCAAATGCGCCAGTAGGAGTGTGCTTATTTGCATTGCGAGCCCCAGGGTTGGATTTGTAGTATTGTATGTATAATTATTTGGGTCCAACAGACGGCCAGAAGTCGCAGTCAACAACTTCCTTATTTTCCACACTTCCCCTCCTTCACACTTCCCCGCCTTCAAAATAAAAGCATCCCAGCAAACCACTACACAGCAGGTTTGCTACGGCGTATTTCCGGAAGTAGGGAAGACGAGACAGAAGAAGTGCATGAACTTCACCCTGATGTGCCAACGTCATCCTTGAGTGCTGCGCGCAGCTTCACTATACTCGTGGACACAAGTTGCAATTAATGTATCCATTGTCATGGAAAAAAGGTTGATGATAAGTCCAAACACTTACTGCATTGATTACATAAAATAATGAGGTTGGAACAATAAGGAGGTATGAATAACTTATTCCTACTGCTTTTTGGATAATTAAACGGTTTTAACCCTTTCATGCAAAGCGGTCACTACAGTGGACAGCTATTTCGCCTATATTAATTCATCTAAAAAATATATTTATATTTTAAATAATAACATTAAATCATAATTAATGCAAGTAAGGGTTAAAAATATTAAAAATGTATATTTTTAATTATTTAAATAGCTGTGAAAAAATGCTATTGTCATATCATGACTAAGGGGGAAAATTGGCCAATTTTATCGTCCAAATGGCCGACGTTTGCCAGTTGTTTTTGCCTTTATGTACTGTAGGTGTACAGCAGTTTTACACAAGTAACACTGTTTTCATTATTACACAAAAATCTATATCTATCTAGAGGAGGAGCCTGCGCGTTTCTCTCTCGGCTCTCTTCTTGAAGCGTCCTCAAAATCGCCACAAGAGGGCAGCCTTGCGTCACCGTGGTCGGCTAGCTAAAAAAACAAAAAATAAAAGATGTGGTGGCTAGCGGGTGAACCCGACGCCAATCTCATCAAAAAGTTCAAGTAGTTGGTACAGGAGCGACTGATGACATATTTTAAAATGTTCAACTGAACAAAGGCGTCGTACGAGCGAAAAGGAAAACAACTGGAACTGTTAGAATCATATCATGTTGCACATCCAAGCTCTGGCAACACGTTTTGTTGTAAAAACATTTTTATTGATTAATAAAGTAAACGGACTCACAGTTTTCGAACTACAAAAAAGAACCGTTAAGAATTAGTAAGCGATCAAATTATATTTAACAACAAAGATACGACGGGCTCAAACATGGAAGTCATGTCGAGGACAGCTAATCAGGTCTCTGTGTTTAGAATGCAATTTACATATATTTCCCATCAGGCCCCTCGCCTTTGGCAAATAGCATTCGGTCCGCTAATGCGTGACCACGCTAAAGTCAATGTAGCTTCAGAGTCTCTTTACAGATGTTAGGTCTTTTAATGGATCGTGTTGACGTAATTGTCTTCAATGGAAGTGTAAGTTTGGTGCCTGTCTTAGTCGTAAATTGGCCCCGTGAATCCATGTAGCGTGCAGATGGTAAGCTATATACTGCTGTAAGACCTGCCAGTCTTTAGTGACACTTCGGTGTTACACACACTAAAATTGGAACAGTACAGAGAAGATTAGCATGGTTCCCTGCGCAAGGATGACACGCACAATCGTGAAGCGTTACTGATTTTTCATGAATAATTTACATTTTACATTACATTACATTTTTTGGGTGGGTTACTCACATGAGTACCAGGAGATTGTCTTTGGTAGTCACTAGTGGTTCAACGGAGCACATAAGTCACAATTCGGATCGTCATGGATTTTGTTTTCTTAAAATAATTTAATGAGCAAAAGTGTTCGTATAAAATAAAGGCAAAGTTGTATTTTTATTTATTTTTTGTTAATAATGAAAAATACCTTGAAGTGCAATTTAAGGCCCTTTAAACCTGGACTAATTTGAAACCTTACTTTGAAACACTAAACCCTAGTTTAAATTCCTACTTTTCAAGCCCTACTTTTAAAACCCTAACCCTAGTTTAAAACCCTACTTTGAAACACCAACCCGAGTTTGAAACCCATAACCCAAGTTTAAAACCTAATTTGAAACCCTAATTCAGGTGCGAAAGCCTTCCTTAAAACCCTTACTTGAGTTTAAAAACCCTCATTTTAAACCCTAACCCTACCTTAAAAGCCTAATTTGAAACCCTAAACCTAGTTTGAAACCCTGTGCGGGCGTGGCAGACGGGCTATGCTTCTCGATCCCGGAAGGACAGCCCTTCAACATGATGTTGCAACCACCCAAAGCTGGATGCCCGGGGCCCCCGCCCGTTTGGACCCATCCCATTTGCAAGCCCCTGTTGTGCAGTCAAATGATGACAACAATAAGTTGTAAAATACAGCAAAACTCTTCAGAAGAAACAAAACAAACAGACGAATCTGTGGACATTTTTTCCTCAAATGCTGCAATACAGCAGAAAACACTGTTAAACACTAATTGTCTTTTATTGCATGTCCATGTGTGCAGTCAACTTCTACTTTCCCCGCAAATCAAACAACTAAAGCATTTATCACCCATTATATGATATGTAATATAACATAACTTTTTTTTAAATCACAAAATGAGCAAGAAAGGGTTTCTTTCTTCCAAGCGTGTTCTTGTTTTTCCATGAGTGCCTCACGAGAGAATAATTTGCCAAACTATGAGCAGTGAAAAGGTTTTCCTCTTGTGTGTATTCTAATGTGTTTCACCATGTTTGGCTTGCGTGTGAATTTTTTTCCACAATATGAGCAACTAAAAGGTTTTTCTCCTGTGTGTAGTCTAACGTGTGATACCATGTTTGGCTTTCGAGAGAAAGTTTTGCCACAAGTTGAGCAACAAAAAGGTTTTTCTCCAGTATGTGTTCTCATGTGCGATACCATGTTTGGCTTGAGGGCAAATTTTTTACCACAAATTGAGCAAGTAAAGGGTTTTTCTCCTGTATGTGATTTCATGTGTGATGCCACATGTTCTTTTCGAGAGAATGTTTTAGCACAAACCGTGCAACTGAAGTGGGTTTCTCCTGTGTGAGTTCTCATGTGGGTTACCAAGTTTGGCTTTCGAGAGAATGTTTTACCACAAGTTGAGCAACAAAAGGGCTTTTCTCCTGTGTGCGTTCTCATGTGCGAGTACACGTGTGACTTATGTGAGAATGTTTTATCACACATTGAGCAACAAAAGGGTTTTTCTCCTGTGTGTGTTCTCAAGTGCGATACCATGTTTAGCTTTCGAGAGAATGTTTTACCACAAATTGAACAAGTAAAGTGTTTTTCTCCAGTGTGTGTTGTCATGTGTAATTCCACATGTTCCCTTCTTGAAAATGTTTTACCACAAGTTGAACAATGAAAGGGTTTTTTTCCTGTGTGTTCTCTCGTGTGGATCCTAGAACATTTTCTACGTGTTTCCCTGTTGCCAAGCGTTGTCTCCTTTTCAGGGCATTTTGGCTGTTTGTCGTCACCTTCACAGTCTGTGTTGCTTCTCAAAGGTTCTTCCATATCGTCAGTGTCCGACAGTGGAGCTATGAGGTCGTCTGGTGGTGGATCTCCACAGTGGCCTCCACTTGGACTGTTTTGACGAAGCTGTGACCACTTGGGTAGTTCATCTTGGTCATCTTGACTTTTCACTAAAACAACAGTCAGTGGCAGTTCACTGATGTCAGCCTCCTCCTCTTCTTCTTTCATGTTTGGCAACTGCGGATCTTCATCTTCCTTTTTCACATGCTGGGTCGGTGGAGCCTCTTGCTTTAAACTTGAGCTCAACCAATGCGACTGAAGGGGAAGTTCTTCATCACAACTGATCAGCTGCTGGACGTCTGCAAGACACAAGTAAATCAGTTAAGAACGGCCAAAGTGTTGACAATTTTACAATCAAAACTGACAGTAAATCTAGTCAATTGTGTCATTCTTATAACAGTAACACTCGATCCCAGTATAACACATTTTTTTATTGAAAAACACAACATTTTGTACTTTGCTGTGATATTTTCTTCTTTACCCGTCATTTCATTTCAATCCATTTCCCAAGCTCCAGCAAACTGCAAAAGTTGCAAATGCAAACCGCTGTCCTGAACGCTGTGTTTCGAGTGACTGATTCTGAAAAAACACATGGCTGATTTTGGTTTGTTTTGCCTGTTGTTTGGACCGAGAAGAAAATAATGAAATCCATGCCACAAAAACTTCAAAAACTCAATATTTGAAAGCAGGTGGATGGAAGGGAAGCACGTGTTATAAACAAGTAGAAGAAGATCTTTGAAACTTTTTACTTTCGTGGCAGGGATATCAGCATGGAATGAGAGGAGGTGATAAAAATGAGACTTGGGTAAATATGTTGCCTTTATATGGGCGAACCAAAAGTGTCTCCCTCTCTCTCTAGGTTGAAGCCAGCAGACGCCAGCGTTGCATTTAAAACTCCAAATGCTAAGCCCAAACTGTTTGACAAAGTCTCTATTGAATAACTCAGACTTAATGAATGATGTTCTATAGACGCCAATATGCAGTAAGTGTTGCTTCCATTTACACGTTTCATAGATTGTATTTGTGTATGTGTGTAAGTGTATATGTAAAGTGTATTATTGAAGCTGTGATTTATTGATTTATTCTCTCTGTCTCTCTCTCTCTACATATATATATATATATATATATATATATATATATATATATATATATATATATATATATATATATATACATATATACATATATATATATATATATATATTATTTTTATTTTTTTATGTGAAAGCCATTTCTTTAAATGATGACTCATTATACATTGGAGACCTCACAGTTCCTCTCGTCTGTTATTTTACATTTTACATTACGACTGAGGAAACCATCTTATCCACAAGTATTGTCTTGTATTCCTAATTGCATTACTATTATTTTATTATAAATATTAGTCCCTTTACTAAACTGTTTTTGACGATTCATTAATGAAAACACGTTAGAAGTAGATTAGACCTTGGAAGGGCAAAACGATGTAATTCTTGCCATCAGCTTCCAGTTGTTTTCGTTGTCGCTCGTTCTCCTTGTTCGATGCCATTGTTCTGTTAAACAGTTAAATTGTGTTATTCGTCAACCAAATATTTCTCATGTTTTAACGTTGTGTTTTCAATCGATTTCACCTGGTCTTCGTCGGGTCGTTTTTGTGTCGTCTTGAAGCCACAACAACGTACCCTTTTTCTTCTTCGATGGTGTTTTTACGGCGGGTGAGCATCCACGGTAAGACACTGCTGCTGTGCTGCGGTGGTATTGCGGACGCTTTAAGATGAAAGCCGAAAAAGAAGTACGAAATGTATTACAGTATTTGCAACCTCCACTCCCCGATATTGCTCATCCCTCTAGAAATGCAAAACAATGAGTCGAGCACAACAACGAAGGAACAAATATTTGGCGGAATGACATGTTCGCTTCTTGAATTCACATTAAAAATTCTCTCTATGTATATGTTTATATATAAAAGTTTCAATAAAGCTGTGCAACCCCCCCCCAAACTTCTCCATGTCTGAATGATTACCAGCACGATACGTCCAATTCATGCTTTATGTTTCAAGTGGAAATTAAACTCAAACGTCAAGTTAAACAGTTTAAACTTTGACAATTAATCAATCAATCAATCAATCAATCACATTTTATTTATATAGCACTTTTCATACATAAAAATGCAACTCAAAGTGCTTTAAAACATTCAAAGCAAAACATAGAATTATCTTCAATCAAAAGAAAAGATAAATTATTTAAAAGTTGTTAAAAGCCAAACTAAAAAGGTGTGTCTTGAGCTTCCTCTTAAAAATATCAACAGTCTCTGCAGACCTGACATCCTCTTAAGTGCAAATGACAGCTTTGTTCTACAATTGTGGCATCAGTAATACAAACGAATTAAACAATTGTTTGTTTTCAAAGCCGTATGTGATGCAGTGCAAAAACGGTGTACAATCATCAAAATGTAAAGAGGATATTACATCCTTGGTTAAAACGGTAAGGTCGCCACCTGCAACCACAAGATCTAACTGTGTGTTGTTGTTCATGTTTTTAAAATTTTCGTATCCCAAATCATCTTTCCCCACTGAAATGAAATGAAATGTATCTGTTCCAGCAACCTAAAAATAAATATCAAATATCATGTGCAATTCAAGCCTCTTGCATGTTAGTTCGACTTCATCTACAGTTCTACACCCTGCTACATTGCACCTTTGCACACATTTAAACCGTGGATAACCACCTCCCTTATACCTTTAGCATATTTATTATCTTATTTTGTAAGATATCATGTCCTTGGAAGATACAGTCCCAGTAAGAGTGTGTATCAAATATCTGGTGAGCTTCGCTTCGGCCAACACTCGCTAAAATAAGAAGACATTAAATATGTGGACAGACCTAGATACACAAGACGATGTGATTCTTGCCATCAGCTTTTAGTTACTTTCGTTGTCGCTTGTTCTCTTCGTAGGAGGCCATTGTTTTGGTAAATAGTCTGACTGTGTTATCACCTTCCCCCGCGTCAACTATTTCATCTTTTTGACGTTTTTTATTGTCTTTCTTTCACTTAAATTACCTCCGAGTCGCGTCGTTCTGAAGCCACGCCTTTTCCGCTTTTTTCTTCTTCGGTGGTGACGGCAAGGCACGGCTCCCATCTTGCGGCAATATTTAAGGCATTTCAAAATAACAGCATTGAAAGAAAGACGCATTGAAAGAGTTATAAATATGCTTAGAGACGCAGCACAAAAGCACCCTTTCAGAGCGAGAACGAAACCGGCTGCTTCATTCCTGTGTCGGGAATACAATTGCCTTCTGAGAGAATCCTTTAGCACAAGTTGAGCAAGTGAAGGGTTTCTCTCCTGTGTGCGTTCCCATGTGTTCCCACATGCGGCTTTCGTGAGAATATCTTACCGCAAGATAAGCAATTACTTTTTTTTTCCCAGTGTGTGCTTTCATAATTACCAAAGCTATAACTTTCGAGAGAATCTTTCACCACAAAATTAGCAATTGTTTTGCAATTTGTTTATTAGATGTTTTCTTGTTTGGACGACTTGTCCCCCTTTTAGACCTTCATTGTCTGCATTGCTTCCATGTCATCACTGTCTGACAGTGGAGCTATGAGGTTGTCTGGTGGCGGTGGCTCACGCGGTGTTTCTTTCTGAGGAACAATCAGGTGCTCAACGCCTACAGAACACAAGCAACAGAAACACACAACACAAACAAAATATATGACGCGTGTTGAATGAAGTCACACTGGTCAAAGGGGTGTTGTGCTGAAGATTTGAGGATCTTTAACAACTAGTACTAATAACTCCTGATTTCTGGTGTCAAAACCACTGACCGCTCCCCTTTGATTGAGGTCCAAAGCTGAGGAAGTAACATTTACCTTTTTTTTTTTGGTCTCACGCTTTTGAGGAACACAGGTACAGTCAACCACAATTACTAGATAAATACAACGTTAAATTGTAGTTTCGTGAACACACCTTCGCCGCGTATATTTGAGTCTTGCAAACATCTTCCAGTTGACGTCAGTGTCGCTCGGTTTCCTTCTCGCTCGACAAGGTTGCTGCTCGTACGACGCGCTCGTGCTTTCAGAGTCCGAAGAGCTCGTTAGTGTCCACGATCAGTCGCTGCCGTGCCAACTCTTTCTACAATTTGTTGTTGTGCACAAGAACAATTGCACGTCGCCCTTTGGCCGTCGTCGTCGAAGCGTGAGTTGCTTTGTTAAAATTTCGCCTTATCTTCTTTGTTGGTGTCACGTGGTGAGCAGATCAGGCATGGACCATCGAAGAAAAAAATTGGAAGTTGAGTACACCTCTGCATAACACTGTACGTTATTAGCATCACAGCAAACAAAGAATGAATTACAATTCAAAATCTGCTTAACAAATTCATTAGCATTGTTCATACTCCCTAGGCACACTTTGGCAACGAGAGCGCCACTGCCACCTACTGTAATGGATGTACAATTGCACTCGATTTTAGTACGACCCCAAAAAACAAAAGGCAGGTTCCCTAGGGGTCTCACGAGCCCCCAGGGGAGCCTCCCCCACCTTGATTACAGTCAAGATAGGGCTTTCAGTATGCTAAGATACCGCTTGAAAACATGAACGGTACAAACACTATTTCCAAATGAAAAAACAAGATTTTTTTTTTCCAGCATGCATTCTCATGATAAATGGGCTGTTACTTGTATAGCGCTTTTCTACCGTTGGTACTCAAAGCACTTCACACTGTACCTCATCTATCTACTGATGACGCAGCATCAGGAGCAACTTGGGGTTCAGTATCTTGCTCAAGGATACTTTGACATGGTCACAACGGCCTGGGATCGAACCCACAGCCTCTGAGTTGGGAAACGACCACTCTACCACTGAGCCATGGTGCCCCATGATACCATTTGATGCTTAATAGTGAATGTTTTTGTCACACAACTCTGGTTTGGCATGCCTGACTGAGGTGGTGCAGTGTTCGTCCACCAACCTGAAAGTTGTGGATTCAATCCTTAACCCTTTGTGACCATGTGTCCTTGATGAGGAGACGGTGAGGAGCGCTTTGAGTACCAGAGGCGGAAAAAGCGCAACTCAAGTAGAAGCCCTTTTACCGTTTCGTTTTTCGTGAGTAATCATGTGTAATTGCAGATGTTGCTTTCGAGAGAATATTCTGCCACACAACGGGCAACTAAAGGGTTTGCCCTCTATGTGCGCTCTCATGTGTGGGACGGGATTTTGCTTTAGAGCGAATTCCATGTGTGTTGTCATGTGAAATTCCAGATGTTGCTTTCTAGAGAATGTTCTACCACATGACGCGCAGCTAAAAGGTTTGACTTTCATGTGTGTTTTCTTGTGTGATTCCAGTTGTTGCCCTCGAGAGAATGTTTTACCACACAATGAGCAACTAAAAGGTTTTTCTCCTGTGTGTATTCTCAAGTGTAATTTCAGATTTTGCTTTAGAGCAAATGTTTTCTCACACGATGAGCAACTAAAAGGTTTTTCTCCTGTGTGCGTTCTCATGTGTTTGACCAGAGTTCCCCTTAGAGTAAATCTTCGAGCACAAAATGAACAGCTATAGGGTTTTTCTCCTGTGTGTGTTCTCATGTGTGATGCTAAATTTGTCTTTTGACTGAATATTTTGCTACATAACAAGCAATTGAAAATCTTTTCTTGTGCGCCTGTTCTCATTTTTTTCTGAGAAGTTTTCTTGTTCTGTGTTGTCTCCTTTTTAGAGCACTCCGATCGTCCGTTGTCATCTTCACAGTCTGCCTTTCTCTTCAAAAGTTCGTCCATGTTGTCACTGTCTGACAGTGGAGCTAAGAGGTCGCATGGAGGCGGCCCTCCACGGTGGTCTACACTTGGACTGCGATGAGGAAGCGCTGAACTCTCGGGTGGTTCATCTTTGTTGTCTTCACTCTTCACTAAAGCAACAGTCAGTGGGATCTTGACGTCAGCCTCCTCCTCTTCCTCTTTAACAAGGGGAAACTGTGGAGCCTCTTCTGCCTCTTCAACCTGGGGTGGGTGTGGAGGATTCTCTTCGACTTTAACATGGGGAGGCTTTGGATGCTTTGCTGCCTCCTTAACCTGCTCTTGCTCCAAACTGGAACCCCCCCACTTCAGCTGAGTGGGAAGTTCTTCCTGAGGCCCAATCACCTGTTGAACGCCTGCAGGACACAAACGACATAAACACAGTTTAGCACAGTGATCCACAACCACCGGTCCGCAGCCCGCTACCGAGCAGCACAGGGAGATGGGCAAAAAGAAAACTTTTTTTTTGTTGTTAGCGGATCATAATTACCTTCCAGAGGGTAATACAGAAGTTTGTCATCTGTTTTCTTGCAAGTTGAAATGAAGTAGAAGTAAAAGTGATCATATTGTATCATATTTATACTAGACAGCATTCCGACTGTTTCGATGTTGACACGAGATGGCCTTTCTTAGAATAAACGAAAAATAACTATGTGTTACCCGGACAGCTATTTAGTAATGTGTGACCTCCAACCTTTGTACCCATTGTGAATTACAATTAGCCGAGCTGAGGACGTAACGTTTATCTACGTTTATTTGTCATGCTTTTTGGGAAGACAGGCACACCCAGTGATATGTTTTTCACTCGATTAGATAAATAAAATAGTTGTAAATTGCAGATTCGTGAACAAACCTTTGACGCGTAGCAAAATTTGAGTCTTGCAAACAGCTTCCAGTTGTCGTCGGTGTAGCTCGGGCTCCTCATGGGCTCGACAAAGTTGCTCCTCGTACGAGGCGATCGTACTTACAAACAATTCGAATATTTCGTCGGCGGCCGCAATCAGACGCTCCCTGACCAACTCCATCAACATTTTGAAGTCGTTCACATTACAACACTTGAATGTCGCACTTTTACCGTCGTCGTCGAAGTGTGAGCTGCTTTGCCAATAAGCCACTTTTTTTCTTCGTTGGTGCACATGGTGTTCGGAAAATAACGCTGAGGTAAATTACCGCCACCTACTAGTATGCACGCCATACGGGCAAATCAAAGAAGAAAAGCCGGAAGTTAGCAAAAGCAGCTCACACTCGGACGAGGAAGGACAAAGTGCGACGTTCGAGTGATGTTGTGTGCTCGCTGAACTGTCAACGGCATCGAAATGTTGAAGGAGTTGGTAAGGGAGCGACTGATTGCGGCCGCCGACGAAATCTTCGGCCTTTTTGAGAAAACGATCGCGTCCTACGAGGAGCAACTTTGTCGAGCCAGAGAGGAGAGCGAGCGACACCGACGACAACTGGAAGCTGTTTGCAATACACAAATTGTGATACGGCTCGAAGGTCTGTGCACTACACGTCTACTCAATATTTAGCGTGGAAAACTCCACGTTAATTGTGTTTTACAAAAAAGAGTGATACCATTGGTTCAGACTTATATTTTGTTTACTCTCGAATTTTCCTTGTCCAAGAAAAGTCATTTGCTGTCAAACAACGACGAAATCAAGACACCTTAAGATGACAACAGTATGATCACTTTTGCCGCAAGTTCATTTTAACTACCAAGTAAAACAAAAAGACGGCTGCCATCCGGATCTCCCCAATCAGACAGTCAGAAAGCTGCCTTGGCGTGCCGTCACGTTACATTGTTACACGTTTACAACTTCTACACGGCCTCATTTACAACAATGTAAACACGACGTCGACTTGAAGAGACGGAGATTATTATCAAAATACAATACAATTTTATCTACATAGCGCATTTCACAACAGCTACAGCTATAACAAAGCACTTTACATACAACAAAAAAATAGCCATAAACAAAACAACATCTACAAAAAAACAAAACTCAATTACAAGATATTTCTGGGTAAAACCGAGGAATACAGTCTAGCAAATTATTCCTGACCTCACTTTGACCAGATTTGAATCTTTGAACCACTTGAAGATCTGTCAATTCGGGACCTGATAGGGGCCACCACCCAAAAAGGCTTCATGTCGGACCCTGCCCTAGCATGATGCATCATAATGTTTATCTAGCTCTCATATTTATTTATTTATTTACATCTTTATTTCCCTCTCCTCTGTATTTGTTCGTTATCTTTAATGATTGTTCTATTTATATTTATTGCTACACTTGACCTTTGTATTTGATGAATCTTTAATTATGTATCATCAACATTTTTTGCAAAAATAAAGGGGAAAATAATCAAACAATACTGTACTCATTTGTCCTAGTTTAAAATCGCACTATGGTCAATGTTCCTTTTCTTTGTAGCTAATGGGGCTAAGAGGCCAACCCAAAAAGAAACCATGCCTCTGTTGAAGTTGACCACCAATATATCTGGAAGTTACATTGGTTTGGATAACACCAGTCTGCCTTAATATCCTGTCATTCCGTATCATATATTTATCTCATGTGAGCTAAACTGTGTTTGTGTTTCACGTGTCCTGCAGACACTCCGCAGCTGATTGGTCGAGAGGAAGACCTTACACCTCAGCCGCAGTGTTGGAGCTCCAGTTTGGTGCACGAGTGTCCACAACCCCTCCACATTAAGGAGGAGGAGCCACAGCCACCCCAAGTTAAAGAGGAAGAGGACGAGGCTGATGTCAGTCAGTTGCGACTGACTAGCGTCTCTGTGAAGAGTGAAGACGAACCACCGGAGCCACCACAGCTTCATCATCACAGTCCAAGTGGCGACCGCTGTGGAGGACCACCACCAGACGACCTCTTAGCTCCGCTGTCAGATTGTGATGACTTGGAAGAAACTTTGAGAAGCGAAGCAGACAGCGAAAGCGACGACGAACAGCCCAAATGCTCTCGAAAGAAGACATCTCGGAACAGCGAAACTCATCAAGAACAAATGAAAATGGGCACAAAGGAAAACCTCTTCGGTTGCTCTACTTGTGGTAAAATGTTCTCACTTAGGGAAAATTTGCTCAGACACATCAGAACGCACACGGGAGAAAAACCTTTTAGCTGCTCAACTTGTGGTAAAAGATTCACTGTAAAGGGAAATATGGTAGAACACTTGAGAACACACACAGGAGAAAAACCCTTTAGTTGCTCAACTTGTGGTAAAAGATTCACTCTCAAGGCAAATATGGTAAAACACCTGAGAACACACACCGGAGAAAAACCCTTTAGTTGCTCCACTTGTGGTAAAAGATTTACTCTTAAGGCAATTATGGAAGAACACCTGAGAACACACACTGGAGAAAAACCCTATAGTTGCTCTAGTTGTGGCCAAACGTTCTCTCAAAGGGTAACTATGGTGAAGCACATGAGAACGCACACAGGAGAAAAACCCTTTAGTTGCTCAACTTGTGGTCGAACTTTTTCTCAAAGGGGAACTATGGTTACGCACATGAGAACACACACAGGAGAAAAACCCTTTAGGTGCTCAACTTGTGGCCGAACGTTCTCTCAAAAGGGAACTATGGTAACGCACATGAGAAGACACACAGGAGAAAAACCCTTTAGTTGCTTAGTGTGCGGCGAAAGCTATGCTCATAAGGTCAGTTTGGCGTTACACATGCACACACACTACCCAGAGAAGTAAATGTTTTGCCGCCAAATTTTGCATTTCACTCATCTGGAAAGTGATGAGCAAGGCAAGGCAGCTTTATTTCAATAGCACATTTCATACACAAGGCAACTCAAAGTGCAACTGAAAGCACAACACCTAAACGCATTTACGAACAAACAGCTAAAGACGTTCAAAGGCAAAGCAAAGTGAACAAAAGTAGCTTACTAAGAATTGTAAACGCGATCTACATTGACATCTAAACACATTTAGAAACTAAAGATTTCAAGAAATTTGAAAGCAGATGAAATAAATGAAAAATAGCTTTCTGAAATTAATAAAGTGACCGTATAGTGACATTGATTTAAAATGATTTAAGATGCTGAAAATACCTTAAACAAAGTTATGGGGAAAAAGCATAGTTTTGAACCTGTATTTGAAAGCATTTCAACTTGGGGCTGACTTCTTTTGGCACCTTATTCCATTTGCGTGCAGCGTAACAGCTTAATGCTACTTCACCATGTTTGCTTTCAAACCCTGACCTCCACAAGTTAAGCCAAGTCTGCAGACCTTAGAAACCTACTGGGTTTATATTCAATTAGCATTTCCTGAACCCAAACCATTCAGTAATTTGTGGACCAGTAGCAGAATTGTAAAATGTATTCAACAGCTGACTGGGAGCCAGTGTAAAGCCTTTGGGACTGAACTAGTATGTTCCGATCTCTTTGTACTGGTCATAAACCGAGCTGTTGCGTTCTGAATGAGCTGCAGCTGTTTGATGCTCCTTTGAGGGAGTCCCGTCAGAGGACCATTGCAATACCTAGTCTACTGGAGATAACAGCATAGATAAGCTTCTCCTGGTTTGCTTAAAGTGGACTTTGAGTTTAGTTCATCTCCACTTACGTTCCGCTTTCCTGCAAGTTACATTTCAAAGTCACGGTGCTTGTAGTGCACCTACCTCCAAGGTGTTTTAGTTGTGTTACTTACATTTTTTAAATTTTAGTTTTAATAGGAGCAACAGCGTCCGGGGCATTTCAGATTTTGCGGATGAACTTATCCAGAAGCCCATCAACAGTCTCTGCATTCTTAGTTGGTGACACAGCCATCATGTCTTCTCATTTACTGTATGTTGGAACTTTTGGGATTATTTGCAGTACACACATAAATGATCTGAGATAGCCAAATCCTTTACATCAGCAGATGAAATGTCAACGTCCTTTGCGATAACGAGGTCAAGAACGTGACTTTGAGCGCGTGTCCGACTTTTGACATGTTGTGAGAGACCAAAAAGTTTCAAGTTATGGATAAAGTTCTTTGGTATTTTCATCCAAATTTTGGTCAACATGAGGTAACAGGAGACACGTACTGCTTAGTTCAGAGGTTGACAAGCTAACCTTGTAGCTTTGTAACTCGAGACTCATTCCTTCTCATTTCTCTAGCCAGCTCACTGTGGCTTGTAATCACAGGGATAGCAAAAGCTTCCTCAAATTCCTTAGCTTCAATGAGCCCTGACTTATTCTGGGGACAACAGCGTCGCTAGGATATCAGTAAGTAGCCTGGATGTCGAGCATATCAGGCAGCCCTCGGGTGAAGATACTTCAGGAAGGTCAACTGGTGGATGGCTGTTCGGTATTTTGTTTTCAAAATATCAAGATCTGGTGTAAAGCGCACTGAAGCATACTGTACATGTAACATTGCCGTAAGTCATTTGTTTATGTGTATTGCTCTCATTATTCAATAAAAACAAATTGGATCTGGTCTCTTTTTTTCACATTTTTGCAAATACAGGGGCAGACCAACGGAATGCAAGGACGGAAGTGTTTTAAAAGGACGAGACGGATGGGGTTGGAGGACAATCGTTTTTATGAATAAAGATGGAGGGACGAGGACGGAAGGTTACCCAGGTAGCAGACGGGGGACGGACCGGCAGACAAGGGTAAAATGCCCAGCTCTAGGTTTTGACCTTGTATCGTCGAAGAAGTAGCTTGCAAATACGTATTGCCTTCCGGCGTGCTAGGTGCCATTTGAACGCATTTTTTTTTTCTCAAAAGCCATAAAAATTGTGAAGGGGAACAGTCTAGGTATATACAACTTGAACGAAGCGTTGCCTGAGAACTCAAACAGGCTGGCGTTTGTTTTTGTTTTTTTTACCTCCTGTAAAGTCATTTTAACACGACGAATATTCCCCCGACAGCGACGATATATAAAAATAGGTGATGCGCACGTCCAACATGTTTACTTTATATATTTTTAGTTTAGTTTATACTTTATATGGAAAAAAAATCACATCTACTTTTCATTTTATCGCTAAAAGTAGCGAATGCTTGACTCTTTCGTGACATAGGTTGCTTTGACTTCACTCTTCCACTAGATGTGACTAATGCACCAAAGAAGCTACGCTACTTCCTGGCCTATCACCCATGCTTCATACTGATCTAGTTGTGTGTGTTTATTCTTCTTTACAGTATAAAATAACACATAACAATAATAATGACAATAGTTAATAATAATAACACAAAGAAGCAATATATGATTAAAGAAATGCACCAACAAGTCAAGAGAAATGGCAATGACTTATAAAATAAAGATTTTGTCCTAATTTAACTTTATGTGAAGATTTTGGACAGAAGATATCTCATGAAACCAGACCTGAACATTTTGTAGGTGGATAAAATTAAACACATGGAGTAAGAGATCTGAGGAGGTCATTTTTAAGTGAGGTGTACTGCTCTGCAGTATACTGCACAGCTAAATGGAGCGCTTACAGCTCTTGACAACTATCACACTTTCAAAAAACAATATGTGGCTACATGGGATACAGCGGTATTGGGGGGCATACGATCAAACATTCATTCTCCCTTGTGTGCAGTCAAAGTGGACCCACGAGCGTAGCTTCCACCACAAACGGAACTAAAAGGACTTCTCTCCTGTGTGTGTTCTCATGTGCCTGACCATGTTTCCCTTTTCAGCGAACCTCTTACCACACGCTGAGCACTTAAACGGTTTTTCTCCTGTGTGTGTTCTCATGTGATTGACCATGTTTCCTTTTTTAGAGAATTTCTTACCACAAGCTGAGCAACTAAAGGGTTTTTCTTTCGCGTGCATTCTCGTGTGTGAGACCAAATTCTGCTTCATAATGAATGTTTTGCAGTAAAGTGAGCAACCCAAAGTTTTTTTTTCTTCTGTGTGTGTTCTCGTGTGCTTGACCATGTTTCCCCTTTCGGAGAATTTCTTACCACATGCTGAACAATTAAAGGGTTTTTCTCCTGTGTGTGTTCTCACGTGATTGACCATGTTTCCCTTTTTGGAGAATTTCTTACCACAAGTTGAGCAACTAAAGGGTTTTTCATTTGTGTGTGTCCTCATGTGTGAGACCAAATTCTGCTTCATCATGAATGTTTTGCAGCAAACTGAGCAACCAAAGGGTTTTACTCCTGTGTGTATTCTCACATGCCTGATCATAGTTTGCTTTTGAGAGAATTTCTTACCACAAGCTGAGCAACAAAATGGTTTTTCTTGTGTGTGCTTTCTCATGTGTGATTCCAGATGTGAATTTTGAGAGCTTTTACCATAAGTTGAGAAATGGACAAGTTTTTGTTCTGCATGCATTGTCATGTGTCGATACAATATTGATTCCTTTTGACAGCTTTTATCACACAATGAGCAGGTTAAAGACTTTTTCAGCATTTGTGTTGTTTTCTTGTTGCCAGTTGTCTCCTCTTCGGCGCATTTCCACTGTTTGTCGTCACCTTCACAGTCTGCGTCACTCCTCAAAGGTTCTTCCATGTTGTCACTGTCTAAGGGGGGAGCTAAGTGATCTCCTGGTGGTGGTCCTCCACAGTGGCCTCCACTTGGGCTGTCATGATAAAGCTGTGACCACTCGGCCGGTTTGTCCTCATAGTCTGCACTCTCCACAGAAACATCAGTCAGTGGAAATTTGCCCACTTCAGCCTCCTCCTCTTCAACATAGGGGGACTGCAGAGCTGCAGCTTCCTCTTTAACGTGGATGTGCTGTGGATCCTTTTCTTCCACTTTAACAAGCGAGGACTGAGGCTGAGGATCCTCATGCTCTAAAATGAAGCTCACCCCTTGCGGCTCAGGGGGAAACACTTGACGACCAATCAGCTGCTGGATGCCTGCAGGACACAAGTCACAAGTGAGTTTTGTTATTATATTTACTGCCATACATTCAGAAACATTTTACAGCAATAACGAGGTGGGAAGTAACCTTTCGAACGTGTTGGTGGAGAGACAAAGCACACAATCAATCAGACAGTCTGTTCGTTATCCGTTACTTCCTTCAGCAGCAAAGAACATGGGACCATTTTTAAAAAAAGCAACAAAATATATATATATGTTGTAAATGACACCATTCCAATTTGTGAAACAGTGCAAGAAAGTGAATGGAGTGAGGCAGGGAAGTTTTAGTGCTTTAGGATATTCAGTCAAAAATCATCAAATACATCCATTAATACTGGCTATTAAATTATATTATATTAAAAAATATGATTAAGTGGAGAGGGACATAGCGATGCTTTTTATAATATGTGAGTATAAAAGCGTTTGAAAAGGTAAATTATATAAACTGTTGAAGAATGTTGTTAATATTTACAGTAAAAGTCTTGAGATGCTACACTTGTTCGATAATAATACTTAAGATGGGTTTCAAGGACATTACAAAGTTCAGAGAATAGAAGTATTTTCTCAAATTCACACCTTTTTAGATGATGCCAAGCAGTAATATTCAAAATCTTTGGTGGCAAATATTAATAAACAAACTTAAAAAGTCAGATAGTTGCAACAGATATATATATATATAAAAAAAAAACAGGACAAAGTGGCCTAAATTGCATAACTCACCTTTGGTCAAAAATTGAAGTGAAGTACGGGAGGGCGGGGGCCTCTAACTCTGTTTGCCTTGGGCCTCCAAATGACTAGCTACGGCCCTGGACAAAGCCAGCCAAAGTGTGATCACTGGCTGCTCGTGCTTGATGACGAAGGCAGCGAGGAGCTGCACCACACATTGAACATCGACACTTCACAATAAAAACATGTTTTGTGGGTGATTGGCATTACAGATAAATAGCAGCTTCGTCATATATGACTGATGTTCATAGAGTAGGCTTTTTATGACAATAATTATTTATTATTTCAAAGAGTTCCACGATGTATTTTCCGGTGTATAATATGTGTTTAAAATCTTCATACGTTTCCCCCCCCCCCACACCCCCCACACCCCTTCCACGCTCCTGAGCCACTGAGACAGAGATTAAGAAGTTAAGAAAGTTTAAAAGTCTGATTTAACAAAAACTGTCACACCTAAAATCTTGACACACTTTGACTTTGTATTAAGACGTTGGTAATTTTGTTCCATGATTTATAAAAGTCGTGACTTTCTTAATATTTATTAGAGGGACATTTTACTTATATCACTGGGCTCGTCTTTACAAGATCTGTCTGATAATGCTGGTCTGATACAAACTAATTCATCTTGGAAACTGTCCACACGTACCTATCCGAGCGTTGAGGTCAGCAACTGCTCGTTCCAGCTCACGCACCGCAACCTCTTGAGCGTCTACAGCACGCTGAAGTGGTTCGATCGAATTCTTGAATTCCTGTCTGACGGATGAAATTTCAACTCGCAGGCTCGTGGAAAGTCGGTCAATCTTGTCAAATATCTCGCTTCTAAAAGAGTCCTTCATCGCCTGCAGGAGCGCAGCATCCAAGGTGGTGACGTCGTTAGCATTTCTCCACACCGAGGAATCTTTGCGGCCTGCTTTCGTGGATTCTTGTTGAGGCTCGCTAGACATCGTGGCCTGTCGGGAGTCGTAAAAGTTAAGCGAGAAGGTATCTCGGGTGGGTTACAAAACTACTAATGTGCAAAATGCTACACACACGAAGTTACTTTCTTTCGGGGCAAATAAGGAAAACGTCTTTCTTTTTCTTCAATTCAATTGCGGTCTTAGCATCCGACTTGTTGCATCAGCGCCCCCTCTTGGAACTAACCTGCTACCACCCATCATACTCTTTCTTCCTCTCTTGATGATGAATTTGACCACCGGCTGTCATTCCTGGGGATCATCAAAGATTGCATTTTCTTTCTTTTTTTTTTTTTACCTTGACTTGTATTTCACAACAAATTTGGAAGTTGATGTCTGCATGTTGCCATTGACTGGTGTGTCTGTGCAAAGTGAAGACCAACCACCTGAGTGGTCACAGCTACATCGACACAGTCCAAGTGGAGACCACTGTGGAGGACCACCACCAGACGACCTCTTAGCTCCACTATCAGACAGCGACGACTTGGAAGAGTCTTAGAAAAGTGACACAGACGGTGAAGGTGATGACAAACAGTCATGGTTGGAGACAACTATTTGGCAACAAGGAAACATCACTAATGCATTTAAAATATATTCCTCGCTCAGACTATCGTAAACATTTTACTAAAAATTCAACGTTGATTTGACACGTGAGAACACACACAGGAAAAAAAAAACTTTCGATGCTCAGTTTGCTGTAATTCTCTCCAAAAGAAAGTGTGGAAACCCACATGGGAACGCAGACAAGAGAAAAAACGTTTAGTTGTTCAACTTGTGGTAAAGCATTCTTTCGGAAGCAACATGTGGAATCACACATAAGAACACACACAGGAGAACACCCCTTTCGTTGCTCGATTTGTGGTAAAAGATTCGCCCAAAATCCAAACATGGTAAAACACATGAGAACGCACACAGGAGAAAAACCCTTTTCTTGCTCAATCTGCGGTAAAAGATTAATTCAGAAAGTCAACATGGTGATACACGTGAGAACCCACACATGAGAAAAACCCCTTCGATTGCTTGTTGTGTGAGAAAACATTCCCTATAAGTCACAACTGGTATTACACTCGAGGATACACACAGGAGAAAAACATACAGTTGTTCAGTTTGTGGTGAAATCTAAGCTCATAGGTCCACTTTGACTGCACACATGTGGACAAACAAACAACAACAAAGGAAGAGAGGGATTTATGACATAAACTTTAGGTTTTAAGGACTAGAAGGTGGCTTGAGTTCATCTGGTCTGTCTGTCCCAAGCAAAATTATTTCTATCACCTAAAAAGTGATGAGCTGCTGTGTGTGTGTAAAAGTGTCATTGTCCAAATACTTCCGGAACGAGCGCTGTATTCTCAAAAATGAGAATGTCAAATGTAAAGGGAACAAAAGCAGTATAAAATATACATATACCACCATACATATTTTTTCCACGTTTTTCATCATTTGCAATCAAGATGGAAAGATTCTTCCAGGATCTTTTGCAGCTTGTCATCACTGCCTTCATTATGTCATCCATTTCATCACAACTCTCGCCTCTTCTTGTGCACTGAACCAAGCAAGCGCCCCATGGAGGATATTTTTGTAGACATGCAGGTTGATTGTCTGGCCCACATTGGAGGGAAAAACTTGCAGTAGGGTTTGAAAAGTGTTTTGTGACACCAGACTTGGAACTCTTTGCCACACCTTGTATACGTTTTACTATTCCCCACATATATAAGTGTGTTCAAATGGGTGAATAAGAGGCTTTAACTTTTTGAACTATGTAAAAAGGTGCTTCATAAAGGTCAATCCAATCACTGGCTTGTATCAGTTCACAGGGCAGATCTGACACATACAATATGGCGGAGGAGCATACGTATCCCAACAACGGTTAACTAACACAAGGCGGGTTTTTCGATAGTTTGACGTCATATTCAAAGTGACATCGAAAGAGAAAGGCCCAAGTTAACGTAGCAGCCACGCTTCTACTGAACGACAACTTCTATCGTGCTATCGTTGAACATCACAATGTTGAAGGAGTTGGTAAGGGAGCGACTCATTGCGGCCGCCGACGAAATCTATGTGCTTTTTGAAACAACCATGGCGTCGTACAAGGAGCAACTTTGTCGAGCGAGGCAGGAGACAGAGCGGCATCGACAACAACTGGAAGCTGTTTGCAAGACAAGAGTTGTGATACGTGTTGAAGGTCTGTTCGCTAAACTTCTATTTAGTATTTGTAGCATTTGATCTATCTAAAAAAGGGCGTTAAAACTACACTGATTGTGTATGTTATTGAAAAGGCAACTCGAAGTGTTAGAACTTACTTCGAGTTATCTTTCGTTTATATCGGCACATTCCTGGTCCAAGAAAGGACATAAATCATACATGGACACGCGCTGAACGCCTAAATGTGTGAATTTGATGAAATATATTTGCTAAAAGTTAATTTCAACTGGCAAGCACAACAATCAGACGGCAGCCATCTTGAGTTTCCCTTTCAGCCAATTGGAACACTAGCTTGGCGTCACGTGGCGCATAGATTTTTTTTTTTAATGTACGTGTATAAGGGATGTAATTAATTTTACGGCATTATGACGATGTTTGTGTACTTAACTATACACATTTTTTTCGAGTTCACACCGTAGTCGAGTGTGGTTCTGCATTTGATTGAAACGACAATAAATTCATAGGAAGTACTGAAACTGGTTTGGGAACCATTAAAAAATATGTGATTGTAAATATGTTACTTTAGCTAACTGTGGGGTTGATTGGAAGTGCAAAGTGGCTAATGTTTATGTTGTGACTTAGGCAGAACGTTTGACTCGATGTGTCAAGCTGTGTGATAAAACGATATATATTGTGGTGTGATGTAAAAACTTTGAGTAACCCAATGACTTGACTCACCTGCCTGAAATTTAGTGCGAGCTTGACTTAACTTTCTTGAATTTTGCCTGAATTAATTTTGGAACCAATCTGACTTCATAGTGCTATGGCGTTCATCTTGTCTTCTTTTTAAAAATAGGTTTAGACTTTCTTTTTTTCAGACATATGATTTTTTTTCCAGTAAAGGGAAAAATGTATGACTTTTTTCCACATATCATATTCAACCCGTGTGAATTAAGCTGTGTTTGTGTCTTGCAGACGTTGAGCAGCTAATTGGTCGTCAGGAAGAACTTCCTGACGTGAAGTGGGGAACCTCCAGTCTGGAGCAGGAGTATCCTCAGCCCCCCCACATTAAAGAAGAGGAGGAGGAGGTTGGTGTCAGCAGGTTGCCACCGAATGGTGTCTCCGTGGAGAGTGACGACGACAAAGATGAACCGCCTGAGTGGGCACAGCTTCACCGTAGCAGTCCAAGCAGAGACCACTGTGGAAGACCACCACCAGACAACCGCTTAGCTCTACTGTCAGATGGTGGCGACATGGAAGAACCTTTGGGGAGCGGCGCAAACTGTGAAGGTGATGACAAATAGTTGAAATTCTCTTGAAAAGTGACAACTGTGACATCACGCACATAAAGAGCATTTCTGCAGCTCAGTCTGTGCTGAACCTTTTCTCGAAACAAGACATGATAAGACCAATGAGAACATACACACGAGAAAAAAACCCGTTTCAGGTTCTCAATTTGTATTAAAATATTGTGTACAGAAGAAAGTGTGCAATTAGAATACATACAGGAGAAAAACCTTTTCAGCGCTTAGTTTGTGGTAAAACATTCTCAAGTCTGCCAGGGAGGAACCATATTGTCCACTACCTGTCTTGCTGAGCGCTGTCAAGTGCAGTAATTTCCCCGTTGAAATTACGGCCTATTATTGTCTTTATTCATTGTCTACTGTTTGTAAAGTGCTTTGTTACAGCTCTAGCTGTTATGAAATGCGCTATATAAATAAGATTATATTGTATTGTATTGTAAATGTAACCCTTTTGTACCCGACGTAAACATTGAATGGGCATGAAAACAACTTTGGCATGCCATTATTTAAGATAAACATTCTTGCTTGTGGTCAAACAATTGCCTGTCTCTCTTTGTGTGCACATCGTTAATCACTAACGCACAAAAAAAAAAAAAATTTAGTCGGGAAAACACCACTTTGACTAGTGTGATTTTATACCAAATATCATATTTGTGTTGCTTGTGTCCTGCAGACCTCCAGCAGCTGATTGGTGGTCAGAAAGAATTTCCCTCTCAGCCGCTATGGCGGCTCTCCAGTTTGGAGCTAGAGCATCTACAGCCCCCCCGCTTTGAAGAGGATGAACAGGAAGCTGATGTCAGCAAGTTGCCACTGACTGGTGTCCCTGTGAAAAGCGAAGAGGTCAAAGACGAACCACCGGAGTGGTCACAGCTTCACCGTCGCAGTCCAAGCGAAGACCACTGTGGAGGATCAGTGCAAGAGAACCTCTTGGCGCCAATGTCAGACAGCGACGACACCGAAGAACCTTTTCGAAGCGACGCAGACTGTGACGGTGACGACAAACTGTTGAAAGGCTCTCAAAAAGACAGTCCCAACAAGAAAGCGTCTCGTAAACGCAAGAAGCGTCCCACACTTAAAGAACATTTCAACTGCTCCGCTTGTGGTAAATGTTTTAC